>NC_039368.1:90823294-91427026 GCF_003573695.1 Papaver somniferum | reverse complement strand
AAAAAAAAAAAAAAAAAAAAAAAAAAACTCCGGGTTGAATAAGACTGGCAGCATGAAGCATAAAACAATTGTTAATTCAACAAGTTAGGGAGGTGTATTATACAAAAGGTATTTTAATCAGCAGTTAGTTGTAACCTGTTTGTAAAGATGCTGATGTAGTTCTTTGTTATTGCCGATCCTATTTTACCGTATTCAAATAACCCCCTATATTTTTTTATTTTTATTTTTTTGTGCGCAGTTCATATACAACAACAAGTGCATTTTTGTTTCATTCTGAACTACTATGTTTCTGGAATAAGAAATAAGTCACCTACGAGAGATAGAGATATCAATGACTTTTGAGATAAAGAATTCAGCTTAAAGTTAATATAATGAGGTTGAAGGTCGTAGTGCATTTTCAGTAAGTAATGAAAGATAAGTGAGTTGTATAGTAGAAGGGAGTATAAGATTGAAATTGTTGTTGCAGAGTCTGTAGTTTTTTATTGGATATATTTAGTTTAGTTCCTCTTAATATTAGTTCATCCATTTACATTTTGATTTTCTTTCTGTTCTTTATTCATTGATTCATCTTAATATCCATTTATATGCACAATGCACACCGTGTTTCTTTTGATAGAAGTAGAGAAATTATATTTTAGAATCTGTCCCCAAACGACTAGTGATATTTATCATTGTAAGTAGCAAGCTAAACCGGTGGGAAAATTCCGATTCTATTAGCAATTTTACCCTAAGGAAAATTTTAATTATTTCGTGCTAAAGTTAATGCAGGATAATCATGGTGCTTAGAGATATTGGTGTAGATCAAGGAATAATTGAAAGCATTACATGATGATTTTATAAAAAGTTTGTTATCCTCCATCAACTTTTCCGTCAACTAAGCTTCATATCACTATATAAAGAAGATTTTGAGTGAGGAAGGGTTTCAATGGGATAATGGTCTTTGTGAATATTACTATACATTTGAAAGATGATAATACTTATGGATTCCATCTGTGAAATATGTTTCTTAGAAAATGAAAAAATCCGTGGGAATTTCTTGCAAATACTTTCTTGAGTAGAATTAAAATTTAAGCTTGGATATACGTGCTATATATAAAACATCTGTTTTGAATCTCAAAGACAACAAGCAGAGGCTACGTGGTAAGCGAATAAATTTGTTTTGATTTTCCTATACGTCTATTTTTGATTTAAATTTATTATACATATACGTGTCAATTTTTTAATACACATTTATTATAAGTTAATGAAAACATTATTAAAGCTTCCTAAGTACATGTTTTCTTTTTTACTTAATGGATTTAGGAGAGGGACGACAAATAAACAAAACCAGCAAAATCACCTATTCACAGCAATAGGAAAAAGAATATGTTTAAGATCAGTTCTGATTCTAACAAAGACAACGTTGAATAAAGTTAATTAACAATAAGATGGGACAAGTGTACAATTTGTAAATGATTTTTATAGATTCGTAACTAAGTAGAACAATGTAAAAAAATATTAGAATATTTATTATTCATAGAGCATGCTAAACTTAAAGTGAAATCTATTATGTACATTAAGGACAAGGGCAAGCAAATCATTCGAATCCAACCTTTTAAGTAAAAGTCGTAACATAGAGATTTTCGACCGGTACTTAGTACAAGAAAATTCTAGATGCATACACTCAGGAGCATAAATCATCTGCCTGAAAAGGATCAACAAACACCAAGATACAAATTCGCAGTACTATCAAATGGTTCCTCACTTATTAGATAGTGTATGTATAATCGTTATAATATCTATACGGGTGACTTTTTTCTACAGAAGTAAGTGTTTATTCCCAAATTCACCGCTTTTGAAACATGTTATTGCTATGTCAAACTTTATATAACAAAAAACAAAGTTGTGAAATTTTAGAACTAAATGGATTTCACTGTAGTTATACCTCTGTTACGGGTGCGAGCTCATTCCCTATGTCAATGAACATATACTTTCGCTAAAAACCTGTATACGCCGGGTATAATTAAAGTTTTCTTTTTGTTTTCCATGTTCATTTAGACCAAGATCTTATAGTTTACAGTAAATTAGGTGCTTTGTAATTCTCATGCCCTTAATGGTTTGGTATGGATTGTGGCTAATCAACCTCCAACATTTGGAAATTTTTCCGCTTGGTAACACGTTGGACTTCATTTTGTGTGGCTATAATGAGAAATATAGAAATACTTGGTTGATTTTTTTTGCCATTGTAAAGGGTAGACAAGTAGATGTTTCTTAATGTTTCAGTCGTATAACATAGTTTGATTAATTAATAAAGGAGTCAAACTTTCTTATCTATTAAAAACAATCAGACTAAGCAAGAGTTTTTACAGAAAATCCTAACGCATCTAGGCAACGGGGGCGGGGAGATTCCCCGCTACACCAAATCAAAGATTCCCACTGGTCTCAGTGCATAACACGGGTTATATACGAGCTTCCAGAAATAACTTATGTAATAGCTTCCACAGTATGGGAAGCTATATGTATTGTAAAGAAACCGGAGAATCAAAAATTATGCTCTTACCTATGTGCAGACATGGTCGGTTTGATTTTCATGCATGCGATAAGTATATATAAAGAACAATAGTTGACTTATCTTTTGTCGACGAGAGAGTAAAAACATCACTGGAAAATATTCCTGTAAGAAATAGGAATTGTCAAAATGATAAATAATGTTTATGGTAGTGCCAATCAAATCAAGGATTGACTAGGATAACATTTTGTTCGATAATGAAAAAGGAAGCATCACATCGACGCCATAATATTTCCAAATAAAATTGTTTGTCATTATTTCTATTCTATTATGAGTTTTGTATTTCAGGGGCGGAGCCGGTTTTGAGAATTGGATGGACATTTAAGGGGGTGCAAAATGGGTAAAATCGGGTATATTGGGCTAAAATATGAAAATTTAGGCTTGGAAACCAGATGGGCTGGGTGGGCAAGGGCACACCCGCCCTTCCATGTGGCTCCGCCCCTATTGTATTTACGATGAACACTACCGTTACTTATAACTTGTAATTAATATAATGATGGGTTATTACGAAGAGGATCAGCAGGGTTGTCAGCGGATGCTGAAAACATTTCCAATGACATGTGTAAGCACTCAAATTTTTTGGTCTTTATGGTTTAATTCATGGGTCGATCTTGAATATACGATATGATAGTTTTGGTTAATAAAACCTAAATCAATTTTGATCGGTTTATATAGTGAAAAGAAAGATTGAGACCGGTGATTGTTTTTTTGTTCCGTCATGTGAAAGTTTTATCGTCTCTATGCGTTAATTGTTTGGCAAATGTGTTATTACTGTGATTGTGTACATATAAATGAATAAGAAATTCAATAAGCGAATAAATTACTGATAATTCCATTAAATCTGGGAACTGACATAGCTTAAGTTTTTTTCAGCAATCAAAGTATTAATTTCAAATAAGAATAAAAATTGGTCGTCAGAAAGAAGGTTCATCCAATAATTCCAACAGTTGAAAAAACAACATGATGTGCAAACTCCTCAATCCCAACAGTCCAACTAAACTTTTGAATCACACGCACATCAAGTTTATATTACAAGTATGTGTAGAAGAAAAAAAAACAAAAGAACGGAGATCTTTGAGCAAGGGACCTCGCAATATCATGCTCGACATCATTCCGAAGTAGAGAACTTGAAGCTTAAAAGTAACTTTTTGACTTCTTGGAAGAAGTCAGTTTGGGTGTAGAACTCAGATAAACTTCTAGAAGTAAAAAAGACCGTAACTTTTTGCGAAGCAAAAACTATTTTGCGTATGATTTCTGTTATGGATGATTTTGCTTTTGTATCCAAAGGTGTTATAATTGAGCATTTGGATGTGCACTGAGCACAAACTTTTCAATTTCTAGAAATGAGCTTGCGGATATTTTCTCAAAATGACTTCTAGAAGCAATTTTTTTTTCTTTTAAGCAAAATAAAATGTTATTGCTTCTGACTTCTAGAACTGACTTCTGGTATTCAAACATGCTGTAACTTCCAAACATTACTACAATAGCACTTCTATAATTGAAGCGTAAAGCTCTAGGTACTCGCGTAGGATTCTTAGAAATCCAAGTGCCGATGTCCTGACGTGTAGAAAATGCTAGAACCGATCTGATGCATACATAATATGTTTGAGACCAATTATAACACAAATTAAGAGAACAACTAATTTATAAATTCAACGTATATGAAGAAAGCATACTAATAGCTTAATAAAAAACTCTTATGATCCTTAACCTTCGTGTATTTCAGGAAAACAAATCTCACGTGGAATCTAAAAATAGGTAAACACGTCATAACCCGCTGCTCCAAACTTAACAACTAAATGGAGTCGAATGCATTAACAGGTGGATCTACGCCATCATTCAAGATAAGAATAAAAGTATTTCAATTAAATGTATATTTAAAATTGTCTTCAATGATGTAAAGTAACCACAACGTTTAAGATAAGCACAATTTTCGGGGAAAAAACAGAATGCAATCTCTTAAAAAATATTTTTGTTTTACTGAAAAACGGGGCAGACTGCATAGAAGAAATATTAACTGCAATTGGGAAAATCAATGCTCATTAAATTCAAACTAGAATAAAAAAACTTCAAATATCTCACTCTAAAAGCACGTGACATATTTGTGATAATGCTTTGGAGAAAGCATACCCTATTAAAGAAAAACAAACGGGTAAGCACAACTTCTGACAGAGAACAACTCCATACACCTACTAAGAACGACCTGGTAAAAAAATAAAAATATGGCACAATAGAAAATGACGATGACATTCCAACGTTAATCGAACTGGATGAACATGATGATGATATGGACAAGATTATGGAGAAGGATCATGACATACCATCGTTGGTTGCGATAGATGAAGAATGCAATGAAGTGTTTACTTATTAATAGAGATTATAGATAGCATGGGCATTTTTTTATAGACACACCGCTTTTGAAACATATTATTATTCTCCGACAATATGTTATTTAATTTTTTAAAATAAAATATGGCACAATAGAAAACGACGATGACATGCCAACATTGATCGAACTGGATGAACATGATGATGATATATATGGACGAGATTATGGAGAAGGATTATGACATGCCACCGTTGGTTGCGATAGATGAAGAATGCAACTAAGTGTTTACTTATTAACATAGATCACAGATAGCATGAGCATTTTTTTTTAGGCACACTGTTTTTAAAACATATTATTATTCGCTGGCAATATATTATTTAATTTTTTTAAATCGTGGTAATTTTAAATTAAATGGATGTGAATCTTATAATTAGCAGTGATATCAAGTGATTCTTTCTTGGGGACCAGTGTATAAGACCTATTAAGATGTATCAGGAAACTACACTTAAGACGCAGTTCAAACACCACCAACAAACATGTAATACTGGCAAGATCATAAGCAAAACTTGACTCAACATAGTACTGTTACATTAATCGACTTCTAAATTTAGACATAAATAAAGGGATCTCTGCAGTAATCCCTACAAGCACACTTCTAGCATTTCACCTTTCTTTTTGTTTTGTTTTAAAAATTGCATTTCACAAATTGACATGTGATATATATATATATATATATATATATATATCTTCCAAAACTTCTATAGATAAAATCTTTGGATAAGACAATTTGTTAATAAAATAAAGGTTGGAAAAAAAACATGTAATTATGTTTAATTGTAGTTATGTTAATAAAAAATTGCAAATTTCCATAGACAAATTTAATTATTTTAAATCCAAAATCTAAGGAGTCAATTTCTTTTTAATTATTTTAATGCCTGCCTATAAAATTGATACATGAATTCATGTTTATAATATCAAATTTAAATCATCAAATCATTAGATAACTAAAGGGTATCAGAGTTGTATATCCATTCAAAAACAAAATCTAACACATTTTACCACGGGCGCGGGGCGAAGCCCCGCCACTCTAAATTAGCTGATCCACCGGCCCCGATACGTAGCACAGGTTACATACTAGTCTAGATAGGAAAACATTGAGATGGATCAATCTTTTCAAATTGTGGTATCCAGTTGTCTTGGATAGGGGGTGTTAAATCATCTACAATGCGATGAAAGGTATGTGCTTTATTCGTCAAATGTTATTATTTTCCATTTTGAACTTCTATTTATATTAGGTTTGGGACTTAGGTTGGTCGGTCGGCTTAAAAAGCTTGGCTAAGGTATATCCGATCAAGGAACTCGTTGTCAAAATTGTCCATCAGACCCGTGGAGCCCATGGGAGATGCTTCCCAAATTACATTTCTCGGATTCTCCGGGTTCCACGGGTTGACCCAAGTTTAACTAGACATAAAAGAGATGACATTTTTGTTAGTGTGATAATAACAAATTCTAGTAATAGCAAGATTTAATTGCTCCATTTATCTTAAATTTCCAAATAATTAAAGACTGTATTTCCAAATAATTAGATAAATATAATTTATATTTTCATATTAGATTGAAATTACTCTAAATAGATGATAATAATACCAATTATAAAAATAATTTATATTGTTCATCGGGTTGAGGGGTTGCTTGTGTTAGAGATACTTGTGCCCGTGCCTGCCCAAATTTAACTCAGATTTATAAAATTTATGTCCACGCTCGCCAAAAGTTTTGAAATACGTTGTTCATACAACGTTCGGGTTGGGCATGGATTGGTGGTTGACCCAACCCAAGTCGCACCCTTAATTTATATGCCATTTCAATGAAAATGTGTCACTAATAAAAATAATAGAAATTGTTTAGTTAGCAATGACACTAGTAGTGGCTTAGGCAGTATTATTTTTTATAGATCAGGTGTTTTTATTCAAAAGATTGCTAGGGTACAAACCAAGGTTCTATACGAATCTTGATTATTGTTTGGGTATTATTCCTAAATTCCATTGACTAAAAATATTCGATTTGTAGTTTAATTTTCCTATAAAATTTATCTTATAATTAAAAGTGGTTAAAGAAAAATAATTTTTAACAGAAAAATTAGTAAATAATTTATTCGGGTAGCTAGTTCAGTTGGTCATCCCCGTTTCGCAAAAAGGTTTGATGCGTTCCAAGAGGTCCCAAGTTCGAGTCCCCGGTGGCGTAATATTGTAGTATTTGACATGGAAGGTAGAGTTAGCTTGCCCCGCCTTACGACATAATCAACCCCCCTATCCGCTTGGGCTCTCTTGGCTGGTTCCTCATGAGGCTCGCTGGTAAGCTAGTACGGAAACCTATTTAATTAATGTGGTAGTTCGTTGTTGGTGCTTAGCTTGTTAGGCTTGCAATTAGTTTCTTATAATAATACTCTTTATCCAATAATTAAAAAAAAATTATTTATAATAATTAATGTAGTAGTATGTTGTTGGAGCTTAGCTTGTTAGGCTTTCAACTAGTTAATGTAATACTCTTTATCCAATAATAATAAAAAATTTATAATAATAATAATAATAATTTTTTTAAAATAAAATAAAATAAATATTAGTAAATTTAAAATTATATATATGCGATGGTAAAAATAGTTAATTATTTTTTAAACCCCAAAGATTAGAATATTTGTTAAACCTAATAGATGTGTCCCATTTACTAAAACAACAATAGTTCAACCTGATATTTATAATTTACCCATTGGACAAAGTTGCGAAAAATTGGAAACAATCAACCTCTCTCTCTCTGGTGTATCACTCAACCTTTTCTCTTATTTTTCTTAAGTCTTAAAACCACCCTTAGGGTGGTTTTCTACCACTGTTCCCCTAAAAACAGCTCTTGTACTTGCAAAAAGAGCCGTTATACGACCGTTAAACACCGGGAAACTGGGAATAATTGTTAAGAGATATAGTATTGTCATTTTAGAATAGAATATATTGCATATCTCTGCATAACTCTATGTCTTTACTCTAAAATATATATAATATATTTCTAAGTATATATTAGTTTCCCTTTTCCCCTGCATGTAACATATTGTGTATTATTTTCATTTACTTCTAGGATATTGTAATATGTATAAGTAGGAACTATGTTCCTTTGTAATTTTTATACAATCAATACATACAGAACTCTTAATTCCATGACTACTCTTGTCAATAATCACCTGAATCTGATCAGAAACTCAACGTCTTCCAAAAATCTTCTTTACTTCTCGTATCTCAGTAAAATTCATGACTTAATTCTAATTCTATCTCTTTTATTATTATGGATCAATTTTTATTTAATTTATTTCTTCCGCTTTTGATTTTGTCTGCCTTTAAGCTAATGAATTAGAATTGGTTTTTGATTCTTTAGATTGGGGAGATTTCAAGATATTTTAACTCAATTGAAACCAGATATAGAGCCAGTGGTGATTCAAGTTACTAAGACACTAGATCTAGCATTTCAGTTTCATTTTTTTGGGCCCTTGACACTTTGATTGACCTAAGACACCAAGATACCATATAACACTTTTCTAGAATCATCGATTATTGAAGACACAACATCGACATTTCTGACAACTCCCTAGTATTTTTTTCAAGTTATTTGTAGGATTTTTATTCTTTTTGGTTTGTTCTTTGGAATCCAATATAAATCTGATCTTTCACCAATTAATCAAGGAATTTATTGTAAATTTACCCCTCTTGCTTGTTCAGGACACTTTATTGTAAATTTATCCCTCTTAATCAAGGAATTTATCCAATATAAATTCGATCACTTTTGCTGCTTTTTCAGGACCTATAACTGGTGCAGAGTTGTGATTAATGTGTTTGCTGCTGATGCTCATCTAGTTCTAAAGATCATAAGTGCTTAATTGCATCTAAAAAAAAGGGGTTATCTAGCTACGAAGGAGGGTACCTAAACTCATAAACAGTGAGATTCAGTGGCACAAAGTCCTTGAAGGTTCTTAAGATTCCACATCCCAGAGATATCGAGGCTACTCTAAATCCCCCTAAAGCAACAATTATGAGAAGCTAATTTATTCAGGCCAGAGTTGGAGTTGTTTCTAGGTAACAAAAGCTTGAGGATAATTCTTGCAGTTCTTGCAGGGATAGGATTAACTATTCCCAAGTTTTTGATTTCTTCCTTTATTTCAATTTTTGATTGATGCTTGTTTTGCTCTGCCTTATTCCCTTTGCATGTTATCATTGCTTGTTTAGATTTTAATCCTTATGCTTTTAGGTCATAGGCTTCAACCTTAAAGTTTATGTAATTTCTTTCTAGCTATGAAGATAATCGTATGAAATGCGCGAGGGTGTGGTAAGAAAAGGACTAGGCAACATTTAAATCATCTTATAAACTTTGAAAAACCTGATATTCTGTTTTTTTTTCTTCATAAACAAAATCTCAGAAACCCCTCATGAACTCTCTTCTTAGTGCCTTTCCTAATTTTCATTTGGTTGATTCAAATGGAATAGCTGGGCTCTGGCTATTGCTTGGATAGACGGCTTCCAATTTGATATTTTTCAATATCATCTTAATATGATAAATGTTCTTGTGAAATATAATTTCTCTTCTAAAGAATGGATTTCAACTTGTTTATATAGGAGTCCTTATGACTTCAGTCATAAAAAAGTAAGATGAGATTTCCTGGAAGAAATATCTGTCAGAGTTAATAGAAATAAATTACCTTGGGTCGTAGTGGGGGATCTTAATGTGATTTTTCATCAATCGGAAAATTTAGGAGAGCTTCCTTCTAAGAAGTCTGAGTCCGATTATTTTGCGAGAATTCTTAGTATAACAATGCTTACGGATTTGGGATATACTGGCTTTGACTATACTTGGGATAAACATAAAAAAAGGAGATAAGAATATTCAGCAAAGGCTGCTAGATAAATCCTTGCACAATGCTGAGCGGCAAAACATCTAGGGATCATAGGCTTACATCACAAACCAATTTCTCTGTTAGACGAAAGTTTTAAACCTTTGGTTTTTGGTTTTAAATTTTATGACATATGGCTGAAAGAACCTAGCTGCATTCAGCTAATTGAACATTTATGGAACACTTCTCTTGAGAATTCTTCTATTACTATTGCTAGAAACTTGGTGGATTTAGGAGAAAAATTAACTGATTGGAGAAAACACGTATTTGGTAATCCTTCTAAGAAGATTAATAATACGTTGAAATTCCTCGAAAAACTGAAATCTAATGTGTATCTGAATCACAGTTCAATAATATAAAAGATTAAAGAATTGGAGGATTTACATGATACCGAAGAGGCCATTTCCAAACAACTATCTAGAGATAACATAATCAACTTATATACTGAAGAGGCCATTGCCAAATAACTATCTAGAGACAACATAATCAAATTATGGGAGAAAAATACTAAGTACTTTCATATAATGACTTTAAAAAGAAGGAAGAGAAACAACATTCATTGTATAAATGATAAGTCAAGAATATAAAGCACAATTTGGACAAGTTAGGCAAGATAAAGAGAGGTCCAGATTCATCTAGGGAGGAGATAAATCAACGGTCATAATTTATTCAACTTAAAAACAATATGAATGTTTTATTAATTAGTGTCTCATTAATTGATCATAATAAATAATTCATTAAATTTTCATTATAAATGTTCTCTTAATTAATCTAATAAATATGTATTCCAATTAATAAATAATTTTAATAAAAATTATATTAATAAAAATAGAAATTAGTGGCTGTAGTGTAAGAAGTAATGGCTGATAGTACCGGTGGCGGGTATGAGTGAGTGGTGCTGGTGGAAGAAATAGTGGCGATGGGTTAACACTACTGATATAAAAAGATACCATATTTTGAGGATGATACCATGCTATTTAGGAAAAAATAATCATAACTTCCGGATAACCTAAACGGTATCCCTGCTACCTTTAGTACCCAAATGTATAGATCATGGTTCAAAGTATCAAAAGAAACAGAGAAATTTGATCAACTGAAAATACCAAACTTATCTTCCCATAAAAAGAACAATTTATTCTCTCACTCGCATCTGTTAGGATGAATGGATTTTGAAAACTTATTCCTCACTTTGGAGGAAACAAAAATCAGAAATAAAATTAGGATGGGGAGATTGATTGCAGAAAGAAAAAAAAAAGACTTAAATCTAAAAATATATTTCTGGTCAATCTTCTTTCCATGTTCTCTCACTCTTCTTCCACCAAAACGTACATCTCTGACCAATCAAATTACTCCAAGTTAATAATATTTGAGAAAAATATTTCTTTTGACATCGCTTCATGTATGAATTTTTGGGGTTTCTATCATTTTCTTGAATTTCATTTATTGTATATTTAACTGAAGTATACATTTTTTAACGATAGCCTACTTAATTACAATAATGTCATGGTTGAATTTGGGTGTCTGTATTTTGTTATTAGCCAGATTATGAAAATTTGGCTATCATAGGTAGCCGAGGTTTTAATCTATTCACAAAGTTTTGGCACAGAAAGGTGAGATTTCTGAAGTACCAATTTTTTATTTCTTTTCTTTAGACTTTAGTGGAAGTAGCATTTTGGATTCATCTTAATAGATATAATTAGCGAGAAACTATAAAATTACTCAGATTACACATTATAACTTGACTATCTACTGGCATTTACAATATATGTACATAGAATGCCCCGTTTTTCGGGCTTCTGTTTAAAAGTCCAGAAGAATTTGATTAGAAACAATTTTCACTAAATAATTTAATATAATTATACGTAATTTATATAACACCGGTGCCATAATGACACAAACTAATAAATGATCTATTAATTATTGTTTCACTAATTTCTCATAATAAATAATCTATTAATTTGTTTCATTATAAAGTGTTCTAATAATTAGATTTTCACTAATTGCTCCTAATAAATTATATATTAAATTTTTGCCACTATAAATATTTTCTTAATTAATTTAATAATTTTGGTAAAAATAAAAATGATATCAATAGACACTGGTGGCGGTAATAAGTGGTGGAAGCAGTGGTGTTCTTAAAAAGTGATGGAAACGAAAACATTAGTGGTGGTCAGGGGCGTAGCCAAGCCCAATTTTAATTGTTTTTGATTTTTTTTTATCATGAAATGGGCTATTAAGTGTATTTTGCACCGTATCCAATTTCAAGAATTTTTTGTCCTCCTTCCTCTAAATCCTGGATCTGCCCCTGGTGGTGGTGTTAGAAGAAGTAGTGGCGGTGGGTGCTGGTGAGTGGTGGTGGACAATTTTAGTAATGTGTCATTACAACACGGATAGTCGGATAACATTGTATTGTGAAATATGTGGTTGGTTGTTTTAGCAAGATTGAAAAAGGCATGTACCATATATTTCAGGGATGAAATGAAATCATATATGACAAATTGTTCATGACAGTTGGATCAACCAAATGGCATGCTATCTCTGTACCATATCGTATAAATCATGGTTGGTTGCTTTAGCAAGATTGAAAAAGGCATGTACCATATATTTCAGGGATGAAATCAAATTATATATGACAAATTGTTCATGAAAGTTGGATCAACCAAATGGCACCCATACTATCTCCGGTACCATATCGTATAAATCATGGTTTTAAATGTTAAAATAAAATTGATTGCATTATAAAAGAGGACGAAAAAATATAATGAGACAAATTAATTAACGACTTAGTTATATTATATCTAAACCTGATATATGGTGTTTGTGATTGAAAATTATAATTACTCTCAACAACCTGCAAGGGATAGGCGGCAATGATGGTAGCAGCGGCGGAGTCAGAAATTGACATTGGGATGGCTACTTTTTTTGAAAGAAACATATAAATTTTGGTGGACTAAACCTTAAATATGGATGTGATAAGTACTATTTATAAAATAAAAGTAAAGATTCACTTGATAGTTTTGTGGTAAAAGAAATGGTATCATGGTGGCGGCGCGTATTGGTGAGTAATAATAGACTATGTTAATTCTGTGATGCCACAAGACATGTAACATTATAAAGTGTGAAACGTGGTTGACCGTTTTAATGTTAACGTAAACTCGGATAAAACACATGGCAATTAAAAAAAAACTTGAATCAATTTTCAAGTTATTTAATAACTGCAGACAAACGACATGAATCACAATCAGAACGTATGAAATTACTAATTATCGAGTCATGGACTGCATAGTAGAAATATATATTGGGTTTTCCTTTACTTTTACGATAATAAGAGGGTAAAGTCGATAATTAATAAATGTTAAATTTAATATGAAGGAGGATCCCCTCACACTTTTATTTTTATAGTATCTTATACTTTGGGCACTATACTTTCTACAAAAACCAAACAGTAGCGTATTTGAAGCTAATATTCGGAGATATGTTCATCATACCAAGTTATACATAACCACGAAAAATGTGCAAATTCTAAAATGTATAACTCCGTAATCTACTACTTTGAAATCAACCGTCGAAAACCAACGAATTTTCAACGGTTAAAATTAAGATCGGTAGGTGGTGGGGTTTAGTATTTCGGAATATGCTCATTTTGGTGGATAGCTTTGCGAGATGGAATATTCCCGGAATATTAACTTCAAATACTCTCTGATTTAAGTTTTATTAAGAAAAATATCTTCCAAAGTGTGATATCGTGTGAATCTAAGAGTGTGAAGGGATCCTTCCTCATTTAATATCCAGATAAAAATAATCCTCATATCGTTTCGACATGGGTTAAGCGCTATATCGATACAACAGGAGTAGATAAGTTTTCGGTACACAATTAGTACGTTATTAAAAATCAACCAACGTCAAGGCCCGTGCCGTTACGACACGGGTCAAGGCCTAGTTGAGGAATATAGTAAATGATATAAAACATGTTAGCACCGTTTTAACAGAATTTTACAAAAATCTTTTTACGGCTAAAACCTATATTTTTGAAAATATTCCTTATTGCATTTCTAAGTAAGAGAATTCTTCTTTATTGAAGATCCCTTTTTCAGATGATATTTTTTCAATTGTTAATGTAGCGCCCTCTAATCTAGAAGCTGACTAATCCAAGAGATTAACTATACACTGAGGCACTAAAGATCTAAAACATCTAATTAAATTCTAAGAAAGAAGTTCTCAACGAATATTAACCCGAAACTAAACCCTCTCTGAAATAAATACAAGAACTCCTCTCAAATGATACATATTCAATAGTGAGTTGGTTTACAAACAGAATATACAACAAAATAAACATAGCTGAAGCTAACCAACTAAACGAAACCAACTCCTCGAAGCATTCGTTGCCACGTGCATCTGTCTCTGAAACTGGAAGTGAGAATGGGTGAGAACATCATCCCTAAAATGGGTGCCCAGCAGAAATAACAACTAACTTTCAAGTAATCACTAAAATGATTTGGAAACAATGTAGGTTTTGCTAAAAACCGATAAAACACGGAAAACAGATAAAGCATATTAAAATAATAATAGTACTGAAATATAAAGTTCTACCAACCAATCAGTCGGCAAACATTCACATCATAAATAATAGTTGAGCGACGTCTTCCTTCGGAGTAGCAAGGCATGACTGTTGCGGATTCTTCAATGATCATTATAGCGCCCTGAGGTTTCGTCCTCAAATCATTAACAATATGTACCTTACCAGTACCTCATTCTACGCGCACTCTACATATCAAGTATCTAAAGAGATCTAATGGTGACAATATTATATCCGACAGAAGAACTTAATCATGAAGAACCCTATTCCTCTCGCAAGACAAGTTCAACAATCATATATAAGATTCTCAACATCATTCTCTCCAAATACCAAAACATAATATAATAGTTTTTGAAAGTAATTTAAAAGAAATAATAAACATCCATGTATGAGACATGCGTAGCCCGTACAAAAATAAGGAAAATAATATTAAGTGACACGAGTACACACCTATTAGTGGCAGCAATTTTCACCCCTTTAGCGCATAAATATAGATATAACTTTTGGGCACACACATCACACACCAATCAAAAGGAAACCTTCTCCCTTTCATTCTAAGAGCAAATTCTATGGGTAGTGTAACTCTTTCATTTTGAAAGAGTGACTACCAATTTGGTCTAATTAGAGGCTACTATGGGGACTACCAACCTCACTTTCACCTCCAATACTATCGTGCACTAGTTCAGTCGAACGAGTGGTTGCCCGTCTAAAAAATTTGTTTTTTTTTACTTTGACGGGGAACTGTTCCCCGTCTATAATTGTTTTTGCTTTTCTTCTTCTTTGACGGGGGACTGTCCCCCGTCTATAATTTTTTTTTGACTTTGACGGGGGACTGTCCCCTGTCTATAATTTTTTTTCCTTTTTTTTTACTTTGACGGGGGATTGTCCCCCGTCTATGTAACTTTTTTGCTTTTTTTTTTGGACGGGGACTGTCCCCCATCTAGTGTTCCTTTTTAAATTTTCCCATAGTGGTTTCACTCGTTCATATGAATGAGTCCTCTTTCATATGAAAGAGTTAGTCTTCATTTGGGGACTACCCACAGGATATGCTCTAATAATAGGTAAAGTTTGTACCACTTTCCAGTCAATGGAAAGAATCACTTTTTGAGAATAAGTAAATACTCCCAAAACACAGATATTAATTGCTTCCAAAGATCCAATCACTTCCCAAAATGTAAAAGAAAACTAGTTTGTATTACACACATATAATACATGCATACACATCAATAACCTAAACATCCCAACCATATCTCTTACACCACCTCGAGAGTTATGCTTACCTCTCCTCCTATTGGTCGGTGAACAAAACCCTCGCTCCTGATTGGCTGAAAAACAAGTTAGTCCCCTTACAATTCTTGACCGTCAATTTTTAATGGTCCAAATTTAGTGATTGCGTCCAACCTCTTTTATATTGGTAGGTAGACGAAGCCTTCGATTCTAATTGGTTGAAATTAATTAAAAATTCTTACATCATGTTTACATGATATTAATAAAATCCGAATCGAATAAATAATAGAAGGCCAGGATATTTTAGGTCCGTGAAATATAACAAAAAAAAAAAACGAAATCTCCAAAATCATCAACCTAAAGATTTTCGTGCTTGATCTTTGTATTTAAATGTGAAATGCTAAAAGTGAAAACTTCGTAACATGTATATACGGCAATAATAGATATTTTGTCTTTTAACACTTCATGTTAGATATATTTTAGGGAACAAATCCAGGAACTGCTAAATGTATTATTAAATCAGATTTTTTCCTCATTCCTGTTCGATATATTTAAAGAAACAACTTCTTATGTATGCCAAATTTAGATTTTTTTTTTCTTTGGCAACTTATGTAATTCAGCTTCCTTCACTGGCAACTTATGCCAAATTTAGCATAACAAATACGTTCATTCAACCAAAAGAATTCTGGGATATTTCGCGGTGACCAAAGTTACGGAGGTATATATTTTCTTTTGAAATTCTGCACAATCTGCACAATTTTGGCTTTCGTTCGGATCGTTGATTGTGACTCTGTGAATCCGTATATAAAATCTTTTTTGTTTTTATGCATTCGGCTTCTTTTCTTCTCTCACATTACAAAACCCTAATATTCACTCACCACACGGCTTTTCTCTGTTTTCGATTGTTATGTATTTGTTGGTGATTTCTTTTTGTTTTTATTTTGTAGGTGAAGAGAGACTGATTCGAACAAGAAGAATGGGTATCTAATATGACTTGATTTGTTTTAAATGGTAATCTCTCCTCTCTGTGATTTATTAATCTGCAATTGTGGCGTATTATTTTGTATTAGTGATTTAGGCATCTCTGATCTCTATTTGTTCAATTCTCATTCTTTGATTTTCAAATCTTTGTTGATTCTGGTAAAGCAACTTTTTTCCCCGGAGAATCTGTTTGGGTGTATAAAATTATATACTTTCAAATTATAAATGACCATAAATTAAGATTAAGATTTGAGTTTACAGTTCAAGCTGTTTGGTTGTTCAGCAAGGTGGTTATAAAGCGACGTTTTACCATAGAAACAGTGGAGCAAAGATGAGATCAACACTATATATGCAACAAACAGTAGCAAATTCAGTTACGATCGCATATAGACTACCAAGCTACCAACTCATATAGAGTGCCAAGCCTAAACCAAATTACTGATTGAATGTCTGTTGGTTGGTGTTACATTGATGGGCCTTCATAACGGACATCAAGGTATGATATTTGTTAATCATCTTATGGTTTTCTTTTATTTTTCTGATTTGTGGTTTGGCTGGTGAATACTGGTTATAACTGCTAATTAACCGAATTTTCTTTATTGATTTGCTGATTATACCAGCAATCAGTTTACATGTGCGAGTAAGATCTTAAAGATCTTTTGCAAGCAGATGATATGTGAATTTATGAAATTAGATTATGTTTTCATTTTAGGCACTCACTTATATTTCAATATAGCCACTCACTTTCGTTTGATTATTATATGTGCCAGCTGCGAGGTCGTCGATAATTTAGCAACCTTCTCTTTTGAGATTGTCAGTTGTGTACCATGCCTCCGCGAGCTGTATGACCTCTTAATTGTTATTATTTCTTTGTTTTTTTTTCTTTTTTTCTTTTATGCCTTTTCTGATTTTGGTTACAACTGAAGTTGTAGTTATATATACTCACATGTATAAGAAAAACATTGAGGCTTCATTCCTCATATGTATGTGTGATAATTGCTGCAACAAAGAATAAAGGTTATATAATATCAAAATAAGGTTCCAAGACAAGTTTCAGTGAGAGTTTCTGTGTTGCTAGGTTACATTTTATATTGCAATGCAGCCTATGTAGTGTACTTCTCGCAATACATGGACTGAATGCATTTTTTTTGTTGCGGCATTACAGAACAGCAAAATAATTATGCTCATTGGATGCTTTGATTGCTTTGGTTAATATAGATTAGAAAGCGTTCATTGTATCTAAAATAGTCCATCTTTATATGTTTTTTTACAGGAGAAACGGGGTATTGAAGAACACCTTTTCAACTCCCTGAAAAATAAGATAGATGGTTGTTCCATTCCGAGACATGCATATTTTATGTGTCCCCGACTATTATGTTATCAAATAAATATTTTCTTAAAACACCAGTGTATTGGAAGAATGTTTTGGACAGTTAAAAATCTCAGACCTTCTTTTGGAAGACGGTTACATCATTGTTGTTCTCATTTTTGCGTAGACAGATAAAGGCACTTTCATTTCTGTGTTCATATTCTCCCGGTTTTACATTATTCATTAATGGTTTCCATGATGTAATATGTAGGCGTACTTTGAGAAAGGTGCAGGATCGCTAAAGGTGTAGATTTATTTTTGTATTCGTGTGATTGTGTCCGTTGGTGTTGGATTTTGGTGAATCTGTATTTACTGTCGAATGTAGTCCATCATGCACGTGATCTTGGTACATCTATAATGTCATCATATATGATATGGTAATATCTAGAAATAGAGTGTGGGCTGGATGGTGCATTAAGGTACTTTTATATGAATTTACTATCTTTACTTTGTCGTATGATTTGTGGATCGTTTTACTAGCTTTACATCTTTACGAACTCTAGACAAGTGGACTGATATTCTATTTTCTGGATTATTTACAGCGTTGTCGTGATGGGATATGGTCTTGACTCCTAAATATATTAGCACGGATCATGACATACAGCTATGGTGGTGTTACTGTATATTGAAAAGGAAATTCTTATGCACAGGTGAAGTTGATTTTAAATGCTTAAGCTTCGAAGCAACAATTTTAAATTATATTACAGTTAATCCTCCCATTATACAATTTAAAATTTCTTGGACTGCTAACCAATAGGGTGTCCTTTAAACATATTTAATAGTCATCTTCATAAAAGTTAGTATTTTTATGTTTCGTGATTTCCAGGTATTGCACAGGAGGGTGGTATGTGCAATCTTACTTATTGGGTGTTTAGCTATCATAAGTCAAATTTTAGAGTTGATCAGCAGTCACGTCTGTAATCCCTAGCGAGATCCTAACCCTCACTAAGTGGAATGGTTTGAAGCATATGCGTTTTGCACTTCTAACCTGGATTTCCCTTTTTTAACTCAAATTTTAACTAACTACAGCTCAACTGAAGTTGAATGCATGAATTACTTATTAGGTTGTCCTTTTTAACTTAAAATTGCCCAGTGGAAATTTAGTATTTGAGACTTTTGGTTTGGTTTTCTGTTGAAACCATTTTTTCTTACTTGAGTTTTCAAAAATGTAGGCTTTTCATTTTTCTTACTTCAGTTTGTATAAATATAAGTAGCGAACAATCTGGGAAAGACTTCGACTGCTGGAAAGCTGACGATTAGAGGACTTCAGGTATGTGGTGTAGTACATTTTTAATTTAGGTGATACTGTCATTATTTTTTGGTTTACATGAAAGCTAACAATACCCAAGTGCCTAAATGGGTTAATATTTGGGGCCCGATACTATAATAATCGGCTCGAAATAATATTTGTGCCAAAAGTCCGTAAGGCCAGAAATGATCAATTGACTAATACGTCTGTGTTTGTGTAACACAGAACAGCACATGCTACTGTGAATCAAGGATTGTTGAACTGCTGGAAAACGAAGATTGGTATTATATAGATTGCAAAACTTGCAACAAGAGGGTAGAATAATTGCCTTGATAATTCCTTAATTTGTCGCCTTTGGTAATTAAGCTTATATTGTGTACGGTTGGAGGACTTAGTTGTGAACCCAATTTTCTATATTATGACTTTATAGCAAGGCTTAAATTAAGGTCATTAGTGTCGGTTGGACTATTGGGTTTTCAGGTTCAGTTACAGTCGTATATAGAATACCAACCTATCACACTCTCACTTTCAATGGGTGGGGAGGAAAATCAGAAAGAAAAAATGGGGATCCCGTGCAAAAAGGTTTGCAAGATTAACCAATCTACTTCTATATATTAACAATTATTTTTTTATTGGAGTTTTTGTAGGCTCAATGTTTTTATATAGGGTGTTCGAGCAAAGCCAAACCCCGTTGCATTGCACTGGTATTCGCTTCAATTTTTCTTTTTTTTTCTATATTCAACATACTAGCGGGTATGGTCTATCCTATACTATTGATACTAACACTGATCTTACTTCCTATTCAGGTGCAGATTGGGCAGGATGTGTAGAAGACAGAAAAAGCACTTCGGGGGGATTTTACTATTTGGGTTAAATCTTGTGGCTTGGCATAGAAAGAAACAAAATTCACAATCCCTGTCTACATGCGAAGCAGAATACATTGCCGCAGGTTCGTGTTGTACTCAACTTCTATGGATGAAATAAATGCTTGCTGATTATGGAATTGACACTGGCATAATGAAGATCTTTTGTGATAACTCAAGTACGATTCGCATCACTGAGAATCATGTTGAGCACTCAAGAACTAAGCACATTGATATAAGGAATCATTTTATTAGAGATCTCTATGAAAATGGTATCATCAATATGGAATTTGTGCCTTCAGAACAACAATTGACTAATATCCTCACCAAACCTTTAGACACTGCTACGTTTTAACATTTACGACAGTCTATAGGTGTTGTATTGGTTCATTAGTTCTCTAGCCTTTTTCCTCTGGACTCATACATATCTTTTGGACAATCAAGGCTTAGAACACCAGTGTAGTGTTGCTTCAATTTCGTATTTGTTTCTACATAGATAACAATTCTGTTCAGTATCAAAGTATTCCTTTAAAATCCTTCTTTTCTTGTGAAAGTAAGGTTCCTCTTGTTGTTCTTTCGAGAATGACATTTTATGGGGGAGAGTTCTTATTTGAACTTGTGCTTAATTGCCATATCTTTGTGGGGAGTGAGGCTTTGGAATATTATAGGGGTTATCTTGTACCTTTATAAACTCCTTGATGAATGCATTTAGCTTCGGCTATATGATTTCATCTAAACAAAGTTGATATATGTTTCTTTTTTGGTCATGAAGTATCTCTATGAAAATTTCATTAGGATCCCACTAGTTTTCATACCTTTGTCAATTTATATTGGCAAAAAGAGAGAGAATTAATGTGTAGTTCACACTACAAATACATATGGTTTACGGATCATTATGTAAGGGGGAGTGGTTTTCATGTGAGATAAAGGATTGACCAAGGGGGAGTAATACATATCACCATAGTATTGTTGTCAAAGTTGTGATACAATTAAACTTTGATGTTGTGTAATAATATTATGACACTGTATAACAATGATTGAGAGTTATTGTTTTCTCATTAATATATCTGCGGATCTTCAACAACTATTATGCTGAATTGAACA
Source organism: Papaver somniferum (assembly GCF_003573695.1). Taxonomy (NCBI): domain Eukaryota; kingdom Viridiplantae; phylum Streptophyta; class Magnoliopsida; order Ranunculales; family Papaveraceae; genus Papaver; species Papaver somniferum. Next base: position 91,405,856 of record NC_039368.1, on the reverse strand, counting down.
CATTTAGAATCGTTGGAGTACTTGGAAGTGACGAATATTTCGAGTAAAATGTTGAAGAACCAAGGAGATCAAGCATTTGGATGAGAAGCTAGAAAGTTTGTTTATTTTGTATACATATGTATTGATAGTTTTATCATTAAAATTGACAAAAGGAGAGATTGTTAGAGCACTGCTCGGTCGAACTCGCAAGCGTTGCTATCTCAATCTTGTTTGCCTAGTTTAGTTGCCAAAACTATAAGTCTTGATTTCTAGTCTGCTTATAGCTAAGTCTCGGATTAGGATAGGAAGTGTAGTTGAACTTTAGACTTCACGACGTTCATCGAATGAAGACGAAAAATTACTCAAGGGAACTTGTGGAACTTCATCACCAAAAGGTATGTGGAGACTTGAACTCATCTATCAATCAAAAGTCTATCTACTCTATCTCCTATTTGAGACACAGAGTCGTATTGCTATATAGACTTCAATTCTACACATTTGGTATTTCGAGCGAGTTTATCTCGCTTATCTATTATCGAAATATGTGTTGGTAAGCTTTCGCTTTAACCAAGTTCATCTTTTATTCTTGAAGAAAGTCAAAATATGATCATGTGAAAATCGCCTTGTAACATCTTACATGATTCGTGTGAGACAATCATTTGATGTAGACTCGAATATTTCGTATTTGATCATTCGATCACTTGAAAATTGCTTTGAAGCTAATAGTTTGTGTGAGACAGCTATTGTCGTCTTTCAAGAATGTTTCAATGATTGAAATGAGGGTTTAGAAAATGTAACCATGATTGGATATAACCATAGTATGTATTGATATTTGTCTAATGTCCTAAACCGGGAACCACGGTATGCGTACCCGTACGCGTACTGGTTGGTTGTTGGAAGTCCGAGAACTAAGTATGCGTATCCGTATGCGTACTGGCGGAAGTTCAAGTCCGTGAATTTCTGTTGGAGTTTGGAAGAGTGAAATGGTATGCGTACCCGTATGCGTACTGGCGTAACCAAACTCAGTCCGGCTACTTAGGTATTACATATTTTAGTAGGTTATGTTCTAAAATCGATTTGTTCATGAACTAATACATTTATATAATGAGTGCAATCTTTTGCAAACCGTGACTATAATGTTCATGAAATGATTCGAGTGAATGAAAATCGATTTTGCTTCAATTGTGTCTTGTATGCTTCTATGAGAATATAAACAATTGAACAACTCTCTAACTATTCATTTGAGTCATTTGAACTAGTTATGATAAAGATGAATAAGGTTGATATGAAAGTGCTCGTATGGCTAACTACTGGTTAAGTATTGTTGAACCAACTAAGTGTACACGTTTAGGTACGTTACCTTTATCTAAATGATGGTACATTTCATTTGTGTATAACAAGCTAAGTTCGATCTAACGGTTGAAACATATTAGCTTGAATCTAATCAGGTTTTCATCTAACAGTGAATATTGAATGCTTTGTTACAAAGGTAACATTGATTACAAACCCTAATTTGGAGACTATATAAAGGAAAACTCTAGCAACTGGGAAACCTAATCCCCACACCTCTTACGTGATACTAGTTGCGACTAGAGTCGATTCTCCTTTAACCTTTAGGTTTTTCACGAAACCATGTAGGTTAACGACTTGAAGACTTCATTGGCATCGTGAAGCCGGACCCAACTATTTCTCTGTAGTTGTGTGTTCTGATCTTGCTGTTTTCTATCGTGTTAAGTACTATCTTCTTTAAGATTTGCTCGAGATTTATTCTCCGGTAGGCAAGATTGAAAAGTAGTCACAAACATCTTCGTTTCATCGTTTGTGCTTCCACAATATCTTGTTTCGTTAATCGATTAAGATTATTGTGAGTTGATCGATAATACTAGGTTGTTCTTCGGGAATATAAGTCTGGATTATCAATTGGTTCATGTTCACCTTGATTTATCAAAATACTGAACAAAACTCATAGGTATATTCGTGGGAGACATATTTATCTATTCAATAGACTTTTCTGTGTGATACAGATTTGTTTATCAAGTCTTCGACTTTGGGTCGTATCAACTCTTAGTTATGGGTGAGATCAGCTAAGGGAATCAAGTGCGCAGAATCTGACATGGTTCAAGAGGCGTAAGGAACGCAGTTGTACCTTGATCAGTGTGAGATTGATTAGGGCTCAACTACATTCCAGAACGAAGTTAGCTTGGTAGTAGATTAGTGTCTGTATCGGCTTAATACAGTGTGATGTTCAAATCTGGATTAGGTCCCGGGATTTTTCTGCATTTGCGGTTTCCTTGTTGAAAAAATTTCTGGTGTCTATGTTATTTCTTTTCCGTATTATATTTTGTTGTATAATAGAAATATCACAGGTTGTGTGTAGTTCAATTAATTAGAGAATCCAACCTTTGGTTGTTGATTATATTGATTGACAATTGAACATTGGTCTTTGGTACCATTCAAGTTGTTTCACATAATAATCAGGCTCACGGATTTCTATCTGTTTGATTTGTTGATTGCATTATGAAACAGAGATACGAACTCTAGTATATATTTTCATTGATTGTGTCTGACTGTCTAGTTGATTCTCTTGGAATTATATTGGAGTTTGTCCATACAGATTGCTAAGTGAAATATTCGGTGTAGTTGTTAGACCCTCGTTTTTTCAGGTGAGATCAGCTAAGGGAATCAAGTGCGCAGAATCCGGCGTGCTTCAAGAGGCGTAAGGAACGCGACTGTACCTTAATCAGTGTGAGATTGGTTAGGGCTCAACTACATTCCAGTCTGAAGTTAACTTGTAGTAGGCTAGAGTTTGTAGCGGCTTAATACAATGTGGTGTTCAAATATGGACTAGGTCCCTGAGTTTTTATGCATTTGCGCTGGTGTCTGTGTAATTTCTTTTCCGCATTATATTTTTATACAATTGAAATATCACAGGTTTTTCGTAGTTCAATCAATTAGATGATTCAACCTTTGGTTGTTGATATAAATTGATTGACACTTGGATATTGGTCTTTGGTACCATCCAAGTTATTTCTCATATTAATCCGGCTCATAGATTTCTATCTGTTGGATTGCAGATTGATTTGAGAAATTGAGATATAACTATTGGATGTATTTTCCTTGATTGAGACTGATTGCCTAGTTGATTCTCTTGGAAATATATTGGAGTTAGTCCATACAGATTGCCTAAACGAAATATTGGGTGTGGTTGTTAGACCCCCGGTTTTTCAATTGGTATCAGAGCAGGCAAACACGTTTAAGACCTCATAAGTATGTGTTTGTAGCAATCTGACTCTATGGACAGTAGTGTTATCTCTAACAAACGCATCACCAGAAATAAAAGTTATGTTTCTATGAAATCTATGAAAGAGAAAGACTTGTCGATCTCACATATAGATGAACATGCGATTCACACGAAACAGACAAGTATTGATATGTGTTACCCTAACTATCTTACTGACGAGTCTGACTTTGAAGTAGAAAGGGAAGCAACCCAAGAAAGTGCAACGATTCTAAAATCTTTTAGAATCTAGGCAGTTGAAATCAATAGGATGAAACACAAGGTCCATACTATGATTGGCATGGTAAAAGACCGTAATTCTCAATTAAAGATTCTTCGTGAGGAAAATGATGTTGTTTGTTCTTCCAGAACCTTACTCGAGGCTAAACTCAAGGAAGATTCCCTTGAAATAGAACAACCATTGAGTAATCTCTCTATTCAAGACAAAAGCCATTCTATTGAGTCCGTCATACCAATCACTTCTGACTCTGTTGTGATATTAGAAAACGTGGCTAGTTCTAGCCATGTTTCTCTAATGAAAACAGCCTCATAAGATAAACTACAAACCCTTCCTTTAGCTAAAGAAGTGCTTGGTTCTTCCACTGATCATGGCTTTACCACGTCGCATGGAAGGAAGAAATATTCTAACGATGTGTCTAATGCTACACACTCTAATTACTCCGGTGATCAGAAAGTATGTATTTTTTGTAATCCAAAAGGACATGTTCAACGAAAGAGCAACTGAAGAATGACAATTACTTTGGTCGACTTCAGCACACCTTAGATTTAATACTCAAAGATGTAACTAACATTCAGATATCTAAACCTATTGGTTTTAGTACTCTCCCTGTGAATTCTTCCAGGAAAGTCAGTTCAATATGCTCATAGAACGTTCGAACCAATTGTGGCAATACTATAAATCGTGCAAGGAGATTTCAGAGAGGTTCTTCTCAACCTAATATGAAGAATGATGTCCACGATGTGAAAAAAAGTACTAGTAGGTGGAAGCAATAGCGGAGATATGAAGGACAACCTTAATATGATAATTGAAGGATACAAGGATATTCTCCATACAAACTACTTCTGGTAAGGATTCGAACTTAGTCTCGTACTTTGATGATAATAAGTTTTATGATACTTTCTCACATCACAAAGGGTTTCCTCCAAAAATTAGAAGGAAAAAGAGGATCAACCATGGACAATATTCATTTGATGAGCATAAAGCTCATACTTGTGTTAATTAATCACAAGGGTTGAATTCTTACTCACAAAATCTTGTTGAGTAAGATTTACTAATAACTAGGTATACTTATTGGTAAAATGATTTCTGCTTAATTGAGCTATTTTCTTATCGTTTATAGCTAAACTATTATCTACAGATAAGCTTTTTCTAAGTATTGTTTGTGTCTCGAGAATCTCTTCAATTACTCTTTTTTATTTTGTAAAAGCTTTTGTTGCAACTAAGTTGCCTGCTGCTCTTTTGCTCTATATTTTTCTCTCTTGTGCTCTGCTGCTTTATTGAACCAAAAATTGTGAAAGAAAATCTTCATGTAGCAAAATTTTGTTGTATTTGTTTTAGTTTTGTTTCTCGTTTGGGTTCGAGTTGTATTCGTACGGGTACCCATGGTTTACTTGTCACAAACTTTCTTTAGAAACCCTAAAATTTATCGTCCCTAAGAAACCATTTAAATTCTAAACCTATTGAGTCACGTACACGTACTCTAGGTTATTTACTTTTTGTTAAGAATGTATTCACCTCCCCGCACTTGTGATTTTGCAAGAGGTTTTCTTGATAAAGGTATAAGTTTCAAGTCAAAAAGGAGGAAGAAAAGAACCCTAGTAGAAGTTGATGGTCAAAAACCCGATACATCATGCTACTATGCCAATTCTCATCAAGATGTCGAGAATGATGAAATGGTTTCGGTCGAAGTGGTTCATGATTTTCTTAAATACTTTGAGGAAGCAAAGCTGCAGCTCGTTGATACTATGAAAGGTCTCGATGTGTTAAGAACTAAGTTGAAAAAGGTTAACTCTGACCCTGTTATCATGAAAACACATGTTAAAGATCTTCTCAATGAGGATATCTTCTCTGAAGAAGCAGCAGATGCTGGCAATCACAAGCTCAAAGGTCTCGGGACTCGTGAGGGTTCCGGAAAAGCTCTTTGATTTCAGTCCATGATCGGTTTTGATTGTTTAGGAGTTTTTGGGTTTTTAGCTTGTTTTTTTTTATGTCTAGGAAACTTCTTATGAGAATTTATTCTTGTGTTTAAGAAGAATAACTAGGGTTTGGAATAGCTTATTTCATGATTACACATTGCTATCGCCAACGATTTTCATCTTGTAGATGCTTTTAGATTTATTTATTTAAATTCTAAAGTTTATTTGGAAGATGATTTTGCAGTATTAATCTTTATTGGTTTTATATATTGCAAAAATTGTTATGGGATATGTGTATTTACGTCCATGAACTATGATTATCCCATATATGTCAAAAGTTAAGTCTATTGTGTCATCATGCAAATAGTGATGGAAAAAAGAACGAACTTTCGAAATGCAAAGATTAAGTCTATGATATCATTATGCAAGTATTGATGAAATATAGAATAAATCTTTGAATATTCCGCAGTATTGATCTTTACCTGATCCACTTCTATGTGAAAGTACTGCATGGCTCCGTAAGTTCTCTTATGTTGAGCATTTTCGATTAAATTAATCATAGGTTCTCTTGTGGTTAATTTAATTGAGTTTTTTGGATACAAATCCATGTTTCATGTAATTTGTTAATGTCCAGAGAAATCCTTCTTTTCTTGCAAAAGTAAAGTCTCTCTTGTTGTTCTTTCGGAAATGACATTTTATGGGGGAGAGTTCTTATTTGAACTTGTGTTTAATTGCCAAATCTTTCTGGGGAGTGTGGCTGTGAAATATTGTAGGAGTTTTCTTGTATATTTATATAAACTCTTTGATGAATACACTAAGTTTCGACTATGTGAAATCATCGAAACAAAGTTGATATGTTCTCTTTTAGTCATGAAGTATCTCTATGAGAATTTCATTATGATCACGCTAGTTTTTGTACCTTTGCCAATTTATATTGACAAAAATGGGAAGAATTAATGTGTAGTTCACACTACAACTACATATGGTTTACGGATCATTATGTAAGAGGGAGTGGTTTTCATCGTGAGATGAAGTATTAACTAAGGGGGAGTGATACATATCACCGTAGTAGTATTATCAAAGTTGTGATACAATTGGACTTTGATGTTGTGTAGTTAATAATACTATGACACTGTATAACAATAAGTGAAAAGCGGGGGGTCTAACAACCACACCCAATATTTCGCTTAGGAATCTTTATGGATTAACTCCAATATACTTTCAAGAGAATCAACTAGTACAGTCAGACTCAATCTTAAGAAAAGTATATCAAAGAGTTATATCTCAATTTCTCAATTCAATCTGCAATAAAAAAACTAGGAATTTGCGAGCCCGATTGAATATAAGAAATAGCTTGGACGATATCAAAAACCAATATCCAAGTGTCAATTAATTTAATCAACAACCAAAGGTTGGATTCAAAATTGATTGAACTTATGCACAACCTTTGGTATTTCAATTATATAAACAAATATAATGCGGAAAAGAAATAACACAGACACCAGAAGTTTTAATAACGAGGAAACCGCGAGTGCAGAAAAACCCCGGGACCTAGTCCAGATTTGAACACCACACTATATTAAGCCGCTACAGACACTAGCCTACTCTAAGTTAACTTCGGACTGGAATGTACTTGAGCCCTAACCAACCTCACATTGATCGAGGTACAGTAGCGTTCTTTACACCTCTAGAACCATGCCAGATTCTGCGCACTTGATTCCCTTAGCTGATCTCACCCACAACTAAGAGTTTCTACGACCCAAAATCGAACACTTGATAAACCAATCTGTCTCACATTGAAAATTCTATTGAATAGATAAATCTATCTCCTACAGATAAACCTATGAGTTTTTTTCCGTCTTTTAATAAATCAAGGTGAACATGAACCAATTTATATACCAGACTTATATTCCCGAAGAACAGCCTAGAAATATCAATCACCTTACAATAATCTTAATCGTATGGTAGCGAAACAAGATATTGTGGAATCACAAACGATGAGACGAAGATGTTTGTGACTACTTTTTATCTTGCCTATCGGATATTAAATCTCGAGCAAATCTTAGAGAAGATATTACTCAATCACGATAGAAAACAGCAAGATCAAAAGTCGCAACTACATAGAAAATAGTTGGGTCTGGCTTCATAATACCAATGAAGTCTTCAAGTCGTTAATACAGGGTTTTGGAAAAACCTAAGGTTAAAGGAGAATCGACTCTAGTCGCAACTAGTATCACACAGGAGGTGTGGGGATTAGGTTTCCCAGTTTCTAGAATTCTCCTTTATATAGTCTTCAAATAAGGGTTGCAATCAATGATACCTTGGTAACAAATCATAAAATATTCACCATTGGATGAAAACCTGATTAGACTCAACATAATATCTTTCGACCATTTAAGCATTCTTGGAAGACAACAATAGTTGTCTCACACAAACTATTAGCTTCAAAGCAATTTTCAAGTGACCGAATGATCAATACGAAACATTCTGAGTCTATATCAAATGACTGTCTCACACAAATCATGTAAGATGTTACAAGGCGATTTTCACATGATCATTTTTTGACTTTCGTCAAGAATATAATATGAACATAGTTAAAGCGAAATCTTACCAAAACATATTTCAAGAAATATGTAAGCGAGTTAAACTCAGCTCAAAATATCAAATGTGCATAATTGAAGTCTATATAGCTATACGAATTTTGTCTCAAATAGGAGATAAAGTAGATAGACTTTTGAGTGATAGATGAGTTTAAGTCTCCACATACCTTTTGTTGATGAAGTTCCACAAGATCCCTTTAGTAGTTCTTCGTCTTCAATCGATGAACGTTGTGAAGTCTAATGCTCAACTACACTTTCTATCCTAATTCGATTCTTAGCTATAAGTAGACTAGAAATCAATACTTATAGTTTTGGCAAGTAAATTTGACAAACAAGCTTGAGATAACAACACTTGCGAGTTCGACCGAGCAGTGTTATAATAATCTCCCCCTTTGTCAATTTTAATGACAAAACTACCAATACATATGGATTGCAAAAATAAATAAACTTTATAGCTTCTTATCCAAATGCTTGACTTCCTTGGTTCTTCAACATTACTCGAAATCTTCGTCATTTCCAAGTACTCCAGTGATTCTGAACGTGTTCAACTCAACATCATAGTTGTTGAAGATCCATAGCTATAACAATGAGAAAACAGTTGCTCTTAATCATTGTTATACAATGTCATAGTATTATTACACAGCATCAAATTCCAATTATATCATAACTTTGACAAAAATACTATGGTGATATGTATCACTCCCCCTTAGTCAATACTTCATCTCACGTGAAAACCACTCCCCCTTACATAATAATCCATAAATCATATGTATTTGTAGTGTGAACTACACATTAATTCTCCCCCTTTTTGTCAATATAAATTGGCAAAGGTACGAAAACTAGTGGGATCTTGATGAAATTTCCATAGAGATACTTCATGACCAAAAGAAAACATATCAACTTTGTTTCGATGATTTCATATAGCTGAAACTAGTGCATTCATCAAGGATTTCATAAAGATACAAGAATACTCCTACAATATTCCATAGCCGTACTCCCCACAAAGATTTGGCAATTAAGCACAAGTTAAAATAAGGAATTTCCCCCCATAAAATGTTATTTCCGAAAGAACAACAAGGGTGACCTTACTTTCACAAGAAAATAAGGATTTCTTTGGACATTAACAAATCACATGAAACATGAATTTGTATCTGTTGATAGGGTAAAATGTGGGAAGGGGGAACTAGCCCTAATCACAGAAAGTACTCCCAAGGTATAAAGAGGTTTATGAGAGGTAATGGTGGATTAATTGTGTCCTCTAAGTTCCCCTTTTATAATAATTCCCATTCCCCCTCTTATGGATAAGTACCCATAAGATTAATATATTACTAAACTACCATTTTCCTCTCCTCCAAGTTATTACAAACTATAATAAGTTTTTCTCCATTTCTTGGGCCAAAGACCAACTGGTTTAATACCCTCTTTTATGGGCTAGGACTATCCCAACCTTGTGGGTTAGGCCTAGTCCCCTAGTCTCCCTTTCCTAAAAGGTACCCCTAATAGGTTAAGGGGTTACCTATTTTAGGATTGGTTATTTTCATGTATCAACATTAGTCCCATGGTTGTTTGACCGGTCATCGAACGTGTCAACAGTCACATGTTGATATGCCAACTTGATGGTTGCAGTTAGTGTATTTAAACAGTTTATACCCACGACTCTTGAGATGCTGCAGTTACTAGCTTATCCAGTAACTGTTCTTTGTTTTACCTTCCTATAAATAGGGGAGATCTCGCCTTTCCTTTTTCATCTATCTTACTGCATCTCTTTTATTTCTTATCCATTCTCCTTTCTCGCGATGGATGATGAATCACCCGATCATGATTTTTCCCCTAGATCGGAACCTTACACACTCGACAAAATAAGGACCAAGCTTTGCCTCAAAGATCTCTTGCGGCCGCATGCAGTGGAGGATGGTTCGACTCTGTTTCCGACTGATGACAACTGGATTTCGCGCATGTTAAATCCTCCCCCGTTTCCTCCATCTTCATCCGAGAGTTGGCTTATTCACCCTCAAGCGGATGTGTATCCAATAGCCGCGTTGGAAGAGATTCCTCGCATAGCATTTCATAGGGGAGATTACATTTTCCCTTCGATCATTCTTCGTTCATCCGTCGAATCCCATGCCGCCTGGGATCCATGGGTGGAGTACATCTACTCTAACCCCGATAATAAAAAGACTATTCAATCTCTAGGCATAGAAGCCTCCATAAACGCTTCAAAGTTTAGTTATGTCCCGCGGGACCATGAGAGCTTGGTCCGCTTGTGTGCGCGCTGGGAATCGATCCTCATACGTTTTTATTCTCTTGGGGTAAGGCGACTCCAATCTTGGAAGACGTGGTGGCGCTTACTGGTCTACCCGTCCATGGTAGCACATGCTTCGCTGAGTATTGCACTTTTAAAGCTTGAATCAAAGTGATAAAGACCTTCATGACCACTTGATTTTGGCTAAGACGAATTCTATAACATTCCAGCTACCTGGTGAAATCAAAGCTGAAACTATGGACAAAGAAGATGACTTAGGAGGAAGAAGAAAAGGTAAAGCCGTTGTGAATGTTGCGCATAGACCTTCAGTCAACGTTTCGTCTTCTCCAAAGCTTATGGCGTACGCCATCAATGATCATTCGAGATCAGTTGTTGCTGAAGAATCTGATGACGTGAAAGAAGTGGAGGCAGTAAAGGGCAATCATAAATCCAAGTCTGGGAAACGCCGCGCTTCCTACTCTTGCTGGATCAAGTATTGGGCCCCCTATTTTCTGGCGAACGAGCTGGCGTGCCTCCTCGTGAAGGGGAATCATATCGAGCGGAACTGGTGGCTTTTCTTCTCTTTTAGTTATTCCATGATGTGTTTGAGCATAGTCCCCGGGACACTATCAAGAACAAACTCATCCCTATGGCAGTATTGATGTCTCGCGGCGTGTCATTTTCACTTACTCCCATGTTTCTGGGTGGCTTGTATCATCATTTGGATTTATTGGCGCGCGACATTCGCTGCGTGGATGGGTCTCATGAGGTAGAAACTTTCTTGCCTGCTAATTTTATCCAGGCGTAGGCTTGGGAACATTTTCCCTTATACAGACCTCAACTGAATCCCCTCTCGTTCTCTAGGCAGGAAGAAATTACCCAGGAGGATGGTACCAAACTGCTAGTAAAAGTACCTCAGTCTCATCCTCAGATGGCTCTATATCACAAAAGGGTTTTTCTTGCTAAAACCAAGCTCAAAAATTACATGGATAAGGGTGGCGAGTTCAACCCCATCTCCTACCATGATGGTCGTACTGGTTCTTTACATCATAGTTTTGTTATCAAGTCGCAACGGAGGATGTCTTCCGCGGATGTGCCTTGTAGCGCCTCCTAAGCTAGCAGCTGTCTAATCAAAGAGATTAACTAAATAAAGAGGCACTAAGAATATAATCATTTACTTAAACATTCAATTAATAAATCTGCTACAAAACTTAACCCAAAAACTAGCCCCTCTCTGAAATATATATACAAGAATTCCTCTCAAATGATACATATACAATAGTCATTTGGATTGCAAATAGAATAAACAACATAATAAACATAGCAGAAGTTAAGTAATTAACGGAGTCAACCCCTCGAAGCTTTCGTTGCACAACTCTGATCTGTCTCTGAAACTGAAAGTGAGAAAGGGTGAGCACATCATCCCTAAAAAGGGTGCCCAGCAGGAATAACATTTAACTTTCAAGTAATCATGACAAGAGTTGGAAAACAATAATGTTTTCCCAAACAATAAATAGTGACCGAGTCACTAAAATAAACAAACATGTATATGGAAAAACTCCTTCTTCAAACAATGTATAATATTCGTGCTAACCACACTCAGCGGCTATTGATATCACCAAGACCATGATGACCCACTCTAAGCAATAAAAGCTAAATTCATGTAAATATAAATATGAAGGAGCGTATCCTATATACCACAAGTGGAAATTCGTATTTCCCATAACAATTCATATGACACAAAAACATTATAAGTCCTTTCCAAACCATGGAAAGATTAACAAAATCAACAGAAGTATAGTAAAGCAATTTAAACAAAGCATAGAATGCACACTAGACAATGCATGAGTTTGTTAAGCATAAACTTTTGTAAAAGAAACAACAATGGTTACAAAAGAGTCAAATGTATTCCCACCTATTTTGATGACAAGCCACGCCTACCTCGAGATCCACGATCCACTGGTTCATCCTTTGAGTCGATCATTGTTAATATAGACTATCTGTTAATCATACAAGAAGTCTAAGAATCTATCCAAGATGGATCACACAAGAATCATACAATTCTATCTAATGGTTCTAATCCCATTATGGTATCTCATTTTCTATCTTTAACATAACTAAGAGTTTACTATATCAATTAGGTTGATTCTATAGTCCGTGACTAAGTCTTATGAATATCTACAACTTTGTAGAAGAGGCCAGAGGCTAATTCGGACCATAAAGGTCCAAAAGATCAAACTAAAAATACATGGTACTAAACCCAAGTTCTCTAAACAGGCCCATTAACTAAGGTCCAGTCCATCTGAGTCAACTAACGGTCACTAACGGTCAAACTGACGGTCACAGGTCAACTAACATTCAACGTCTAAAGTCAGGTCAACTAGTCTAGGTCAAGTCAAAGGGTTAACTCGGTCCACTGAGTCAAACGATTCAACTCAGTCAGCTAAAGTGAGTCAGACAGAAAAGGATTCTAAGTCAGACTGAATCTGTTCAGTCAGACCTGAGCCATAAGCACAAGCCACAACTAAAGCACCACCCTCTTCACTAAAAGACCATCAGTAATACCCATGCTAATAAAACTTCACAGGCTTAAGTACAAATCATTCATTTAGTTAAAACAACTTCATAACACAAGCACAATTACAAACTAGATTTACCTGCAAATGCAGCTTTTAGCAACACATTCCACTAAAATGAATCATCACCAGTTTCAGATTAACTACAACAACAATCTCAGCTTAATCACTTCAAGCTTCATATATACAATCTATAAACTACAACACCACATCTACATCAGTTCTGCAAATGCAGGCTTTCACTAAGGCATCAGCCATAACATCACTTCACATTCAAAACCACCAGCAATACTGCATACACATTTCATCTCCCTTCACTAGACTGCAACTTCAGTTCCATGTAACTGCAACACAGTGTACTCAACCAACACAACCAGTTACAATTGTAACTCAATTCAACATTCAACAACTCCACAACAGTCACGGAACCACTATGAGATACTCATCGTTATCATTAACTCCTTCATGTTCATCACCTGTGGATCCATTTCCAGAAAATACCAACATACACCACTGAAACACACAACCCAACTCAGAAAACACTCCATCCACAATACCAGTTTAACCTTTACTCATTCACTACACAACAACCCAACAAAATCTCTACTCCACATCTTATATCTCCTTCCTAAAACATCAAATCCATCTTCCAATTCTTTCTTGAACTCTTCCAGAAACCCTAACTCTATTCCCAATTATTCTCCCAGAATTGCTTCTTGTTATCAATTCATCAACAACCCTTGTCCTCCTCATCCATTAACATCTCAATTTCATGCCAAACCCTAACTCTGATTTTATCAGATTAATCCCGAAACCATAAACTCTCTAATTTATCTTCTTCATAAACCTCAACCACACCATCTTCTTCAACAATCATACCACCTCAACATCTGATGTACTTCGATAGACATAACACACGAATCACAGAGACTCAGCAAAAATCGAACAAAGGAAGAGAAAGAGAAGAAGAAAAGAAAAGAAAAGAAGAGAAAATAAATTCTTCTCTCTATCGGGTTTTGATGATAAGCCCAAGGAAAATACTAAGACACCACTTGCTTCGATAAGGCAGCCACAACGTGTCTATGTTGCATTAAACGTGTTTATCCGAGAAATAACGATTTTACCCTTTGTAATCCCGTGATATCTTCTTTGTCCGATATCCTAATGGCACGTTCAAGTAGTCCATCTTGCATAACTTTTCGAGATCTATCCAATGGTACTAATTTCGTATCTAGAATGATGTTAGATTAATTCCTTTTAATTAAAAGCTACGTTAACTAATCGAGTTATTAACGGCTAAATTGTATCTTGATCATCGCTAGACCAGTCAAACAGCGTTGACGAGCTTGAGGGTCTTTACATGCCCTCTTCTAAGGATTTTGACATTATTGTGTCTACCTTGCCGGGTTGCCTCCCTGGGTTTCACGGTGGAAAGTTTTCGTACGAGGCGTATTATAACACTATCCGTGTTGCTTGCCATCTTGGTTTTGATCAGGGGGTTCCATATAATCCTCTCATTCCTTCTTTATCTGATGAGCTGGAGATCCGGAAAAGCTTCAATCGTTTCGTCTTCAAAGAGGGTCTTCAAATGAGTGATTGAAAATGTCACTTTGATTTCTTCCAACCCTTATTGCAGTGGAATGTGGGTGTCACCAACGAATGGCGCGTATACCATAATAGGAATGTGTTAAACCTCCTCCTTAAGGATCCACACCCTCCTCCAGCTCTGACTAGAGAAGATTTCAAGGAGATGCATGTATCGGGCCGTGTGAAGCTAAGGGATGAAATTACCAAACAATATAAGTTTTGTTTTCTTCGAGTAACAAGGGTCGTCTTCTCCAGCCGCTCGTTGCCAGCTGGGATCCTCTTCCAGGTGAGGAATCTCCCCAGACAGTCACTAAGAAAGTCGTTAAGAAGGCTAGTTCTTTACCTCATTTGTCCGATTATCGCAAGAGGCAGCGTCCGGATCAGCTAAAACCGCTGAGTATCCCTTCCGAGTCTTTACCTGCTAAGGTTATATTTCTTTCCTTCGCCTTTCCTTTGATTATCGTTATATCAGTTCATTAGTTACTATACGTGTTTCTTTATATTCTTCTTATACTTAGCCGCCGATTGGCTACAAGCCTAGGGCTCTTTTTGTGGAGGAGTATATTAACCTGCCTCTGCATGAATAGAGGCCCGATTGGTTATCCAAGAAGATAAAGCGGGATGATGGCATTCTACCTGTCCCGCGACTCCCTTCTACTCGCTCTAATAATACTTCTCCCACACTTTCTTCACAGGCTCCAAAAATGGGGTCTCCTTCTTCCAGCTCCTTTATTGAACTCGTCGAGCGTCATCTTGGAAGTCCCATTAGCCGAAGCGTCTAGGAAGTGATATCTCCTCGTATGACTCTGCACTCTACTAATCCCTTGGTTTTGAAAACAGTTCCAGATCTCAAACACCCTCTCCAGACTCCTTATGATATGTTAGCGACAATGAGTGTCCGGATCAGATCGTTCCGTACGCGACTATTCTCCGGATGCTAGTGATGCTGAGCTTAAGGAAGATGTCGGGCTTCAGGGGGATGTTGAGAAACCAAGTCCTTCTAAATCTCGTAAGTTTCTTATTTACCTGTCGCTTGTGCTAGTCATTCGAGCCTTTGTTGTGTATGCTGTTGTCTCGACCGACACGTGTCGGTTGAAATATTCTGCTGTTTCCATTTTAATGCGTTTTGAAGTCTATTTATACGTCTGTCTCCTATGAATTATTATGCTTATCGTTGTTTCGTGTTCTCTTTTCTTTCCATTTTCTTTTGTTTAGGTCGCTCTGATCATGCTGTCTCGAGCTCTTCTTCTTCCTCTCACCACTCTATTCATTCCTTTGTTAACCGACCTTCTACTTCTAACCTGGTTATTCTATTCTCCTTTCCCCCTACCCTTTTTTAAAAAAAAAATTCTCCTGAGGCTTACTTATGCTTTCCATTTTCTGTCTTTTTTTGCTTTCCATTTTCTGTCTTTTTTTTTTTTTTTTTTTTTAGGATATGGGTAAGCGAGAGAATGCTCATGCTAAGGGAAGTGAATCAGGGAGCGCTAATGAGAAGCGGCGGGAACCAATAAAGATGACTCCGAAGGCATTACGTGGCGCGGATGAAGACGCAGTACTGCTCGCTGCTCCGGAAGATCCTAAATTTTGGTATCCCCGCGTTGTGGGCACCGAAGAGGCTGGTGTGGACGATCACTTCCTTCTAGTGCATGGTTTCTGGGTTTCCCCTGTTAAGGCCGCCAACTATCGCCGCATAGTTGAGAAATTTGGTCATATGTCTGTGCATGAGGGGATGGACACAAGTGCTTTGATTGAGACGAACGGAGATTTATTAGATATTGCAGGTGGTCTTGCCCACGCGGAAGAGGAGCTAATCGATCCCGCCGTTTAAGGCGGTGGGAGCGCACCTTTCAAACGTCTATGCTTCTTTAATTCCCTATTCAGTGGCTGAAGGATCTGCTGGATGCTGTGAAAACGGGCAATAACGTGCGCCATATCTTGCCTAAAGAGATCAACGAATATGAGCAAGAGTATGCGCGTCTTCTCCAAATATCCCAGGCTAAGAAGGAGGCATGTGACCAGTTGATGGCCAGTGTGGGTCAAGTTACTGCTGAGCTAAAAGATGCCCAGACTGCTGCGGAGGGGGTTCGCGCGTTCCTTGATAAGAAGAAGGCGGAATATGTCGCGTTGGGCGTTTAGAGTTATACTTGTCGTTGGGTTGCTTATCTTTCTTTGTTTGGTCAACAATGACTTTTTTCCTTGTTTGGTTTGGACGAGAACTTTCACGGTTGGATTTTATTTTTTATTTGGCATGTGAGATATTTTATTATCTGGTTGTTCGTATTTTATTATTATATTATTATGGTTGAACAGTAGTTAATATGATATCGGTGTTTTATTCCTATAAATAGTGATAGACAAGGTGTCTCAGTTGATATCTTTCATATTTTATTAGGAAATAATATAGGAGACTATAATTAGGAGATATAATTTAGGTTAGTTTGAGTTATATTAGGAATTGAATATCTTGAGAACCAAGTCTTGTGCCTTGAGAGCCAAGTCTTGTGATTGTATAAATAGCTAGAGAATTAATGAGAAATACAGACCGAATTATTATCAATGTAGTCTATTGCTTCCGTGCATTTATGCTCTCCTCTCTCTTGCTCGATCCGTAATGTCCTTAAACTTCCGAAGAGGGGACCGAAATGTCCTTAAAAGAGGACCGAAATGTCCTTAAACTACGAAGATGGGACCGAAATGTCCTTAAACTTCCAAAGAGGACCGAAATGTCCCTAAACTACGAAGAGGACCGAAATGTCCTTAAACTATGAAGGGGACCGAAACGTCCTTAAACTACGGTCTGAAGATTTTTTTTCCGCAAAAGCGTTGAAAAAAGAAGAAGAAAGAAGAAAACCGAAGTTAAATTTCTTTGGTCCAAGATGGGCATTCGTGATCTACATGCTCCATCTTGAGGGAGGGTATTAGGAAATAATATAGGAGACTATAATTAGGAGATATAATTTAGGTTAGTTTGAGTTATATTAGGAATTGAATATCTTGAGAACCAAGTCTTGTGCCTTGAGAGCCAAGTCTTGTGATTGTATAAATAGCTAGAGAATTAATGAGAAATACAGACCGAATTATTATCAATGTAGTCTATTGCTTCCGTGCATTTATGCTCTCCTCTCTCTTGCTCGATCCTTAACATATTTTCTTTCAGTATCTTTTGTTGCGAGTTGTGATTTTTCATATGGCTCGCCATTTACATGGTTATGTTTTGGCGCTGGCTCCTGTGCCAACGTTGGTCACTTCTTTTGAGAAGGATTGTGAATTAGCTCATTTGTTATTGGTAAAGGCTGAGGTGGAGATGCTTATAGAAGTCAGGATGGCAAATAGAGCAGCCACCCGTGCACAATTTGATGAACAATATGAGACGCATTCAATGGCTCAGAAGATGCAATCGTCCGGACGGGTGACTCTAGAGGTGCAACGCTTTTTGGATGATACTATTTCCGCTCGAAATAAGGCTGAGCGATTGTTCCAAGACTCATCAATTATGATGGCTGATATTGATCGAGAAATAGCTGACTGTCGTGCGTTTATTACGCAACGGGCAGGTCCTAATTTACGCGAATGTGTTTTGACTGTATGTGTTGTATCGACCCTTGTTCATCCTACCGATAAGAAGGTGGAATTGGCTCGTTTATTTGCATTAAAAGATGGAGTAGGGGTGTTACAGACTCATCGGTTAATCGCTTTAAAAAAAGCGCACAAATCTTATGAGAAGCATGAGGAAACACTGGATATGGCGTGGGATGCTCGTGCTTCTGATGATATTATGTGCAAAGTTCACCAGGTGCTTGAGGAGGTGTGCGGTGCTTACACCACATCTACTACTCAATAATGAGGTGCTTTTGATGATAAGGGATTTGGATCAAGACGTTGCGTATAGCCATTTATTCATAGCTGAGCGTTCTTGAGAGGGTTGCCATCATACATAGCTTAGCGTTTTTTTTTTTCCTTGTAGTTAATGCTTTTCCCCTTTTCGAATTCTGTGTCATTTTGGTTATATAAGAATTGTTTGTTTTATCAAAGTAAGAAATTTTAAGCATTTGTTTCTTGCTTAGCTGAGCGTGTGATAAGTGGTCTTGGAGATAAGGTATCTGAATCGTCTTTTGGAAGTGTTGTGTATTGCGCGTGATAGGTTTAGTATTGAAAACTCTTGTTGGCATGAGCGTTTAGCGGGTGCAGACCATTGTGTGATGCAAATTCACAGTAAAGGCGGATTACCTGACATAACTTTACTTGAATATCGTAGCTATTGCCGCGAACAACGTTTGAAGACTTATTTCCGGCATGCTGAGACGGATTGTTCTATGATATCTGTTGAGGCGGCTCTTGATGAAGTTTACGGGGCGCTTCATGCGCTACTTTGATATATATATATATATATATTTAGTATATATATGTTGCTTGTAATTACCAGAGGGGAATAACTCTACATCATGGGGAAATCGATCGATGGATTATCTTTGTTCCTTATAAACCAAAAAGTGGAGTTGTTGCAAGCCGCCGTTGCTGGAAATGCTCGACTTGTACGTGATTACAAAGATATGTTTGAGGCGAGTCAGACACGGTATTTTCACGCGATGGAACTATATGCGGATCGATTGAGTGTTTATCAGGTTAACCCTTCGGTAGATAAGGCTATGGCTTCTGCCGAGGCGTCTGAAATATTTTCTGACGTTCGCATCCGGATGCATGCAATATCGGAAAAATGAGTTTGCTGTTGCACGCGGACGGTTGAGATGTGCACGTTTAGTATTGGCCTCGTTTGTTTAAGTTTTAAGTATCTGATTGGGCTCTTATCCGTTGTAATATTTGTTTTATTGCCACATTTATTATCCGAGTGTATCCACCTATGTGGTGATGAACATATTAATTTTATTGCCTTGGATTGATTCTTAGTTCCTTACTATGCAATATAATTTCCCAAGATTGTTGTACTCGGGGATTTTATTCGATCTAGTCATATTTAGGGATTTATTCGTTCTAGTTATACTCAGGGTTATCGTGCATTTCATTGTCCATGCACAAAGCCTAGCCATACTCGGGGCTAATATTCATTTTATAGGCTGTACACATAGCCTAGATGTACTCGGGGCTATTGGTGCATTTCATTGGTCATGCACGGAACTGTTGTGAATCAACAACAATTTACTGAATGAACACTCATAATAACCTACTCTCCAATTTGGATGAGCCTAATTTTTCTTCTTTCATTTCATGAACTGCCTCTTACAAAATGACTGGATATTAATAGTTCACGATTACCCAATCCTTGATGGCTAAACAAGGCCATTGGATTAGTCTTATCCTAATCTGAAAATAGATACAAGATTTTCTAAAATGCCATTCTTTGGAATTTAAAAACAACTGGATTAAACTGTTTAAGGCTTGTGATAATCAAAGCCCAACATTGAACGAGTGGGGCTACAGACCCATGACAATACCTTTCCCATTTAAGCATCCTTGTCCTCAAGGATGAATTTAGGAAATTGATCTTGAATGTGAGAAGTGTCCTCCCAAGTGGCTTATTCAGGTGTATAATTAGACCAGTGAATGAGAAGTTGAGGAATATGAACATTATCACGCAAGGTTACTCTGGATGCCAGAACTGCAATGGGAGTGACAATGAAGGAACCAGAAGTATCTATCAATGGCAGGGAGGCAGTAACTGGAAGATACAACCCAATCTTTTTCTTCAGCTGAGACACATGAAAAACTGGTGTATCCTTGACCCCACTGGCAACTTCAATTTGTAGGCTACAACTCCAATTTTCTGCAACACTTCAGATGAACCATAGTACTTTGCAGAGAGCTTAAAGTTCTTCCTCAAAGCTACAGAAGACTGTCTATAAGGTTGAAGCTTTAGAAAAACCATGTCACCCACATCAAATGACCTGTCACTCCTGTGTTTATCAGCAAAGTATTTCACCCTGTCCTGAGCTTTTGATAAGTCTTCTTTGAGTAGCTGCAGCATGTAGTCTCTTTCTTGAAGGTATTCTTGAACAGAAGCCACAAAAGTGGTAGTATGAACTGGAAAGACTAAATGAGGTGGTGTGTAGCCATACAAGGCTTGAAATAGGGACATTTTTAGGCTAGTGTGATAATTTGTATTAAACCACCATTCAGCTAAAGACAACCAGTTGGTCCAAAGTTTAGGAGTGTTACCAGTCATACACCTGAGGTATTGTTCCAAGCAGGCATTGGTTCTCTTAGTCTGCCCATCAGATTGGGGGTGATAAGTTGTGCTGAGGTTCAATGTGGTGCCAAGTGACTTGAACAGCTCCTGCCAAAAATGGCTGATAAATTTTTTATCCCTGTCTGATACAATAGAGGATGGTACGCCATGGAGCTTGAAAATGTTGATGAAGAAATTTTAGATACAGATAAGGCAGTGAATGGGTGGCTGAGAGCAATGAAACGACTATACTTGGTGAGTCTGTCTACCACCACCAGTATCACAAATTTCTTGTTGGAGAATGGCAATCCATCAATGAAGTCCATGGAGTTATGCTTCCAAGCAGTGTCAGGAATAGGCAGTGGTTGTAGAAGACCAGCTGGGGCAGAATGCTCATTTTTGTTGCATTGACATATATCACAGGTGGCAACAAAATGGATGATATCTTGTTTCATCTTAAGCCAATAAAAATGTGCTTTCTCTCTAGTATAAGTACCCACATATCTGAGTGGACACCACCAGGAGAAGCATGCACTGAATGTAGGATTGAGGCTCTGACCTGCTTTCCAGAGCCAACATATAATCTAGACTTAAACCTCAAAATTCCACCAGTGAGGGAGAAAAAATTGTGGTCAGGATGAAGTAGTAGTTGAGCAAGAAGTTGTTGGACAGTGGAGTCATCCTCATAGCTGGAGATAATGTCTTGATCCCATAAGGGTTGTGTCAGAGAGATGGAAGAGCATATAAAGGCAGGAGGTAATCTTAACAGGGAATCAGCAGATGTGTTGTCCTTTCCTTTCTTGTATTGAATCACATAATCCAAACCCATCAATTTCATCAGCCACTTTTGTTGCAACACAGAGGTCATCCTTTGTTCCATAAAAAATTTCAGACTCTAGTGATCAGTATGTATAATGAACAAAGTGTGGGAGAGGTAATGTTTCCACTTTTGTACTGCCATCACTATGGCTAATAGTTCCTTTTCATAAGTGGATAGAGCCAGAGCTTTGGGTCCAAGAGGTTTTCTAAAAAAGGCAATGGGTTTACCTAACTGCATCCAAACAATACCAACCCTTCTAGAGCAAGCATCAGTCTCCAGTTCAAATGGTAAGGAAAAATTTGGGAGTGCCAAAACTGGAGCAGTGGTCATTGCAGTCTTGAGATCCAAGAAGGCTTGTAAAGCAGTTGGAGACCATTGGAAGGCATCATTCTTTAACATGTTTGTAAGTGGTTTACTAATGGTGCCATATCCCTTAATGAATCTTCTTTAATAACTAGTGAGACCTAAAAACCCTCTCAATTGTTTCATATTAATTGGTTGTGGTCAATGTTGCATTGCAGATATTTTCTTTGGATCAGCTGCAACTCCATCAACAGTAATGAGATGGCCCAAGTAAGCCAATTGAGGCTGAGCAAAGAAACATTTCTTGAAATTGGCATATAAAGAGTGTTGTCTGAGCAAGTGAAGTACTTGAGAAATGTGAACCATGTGCTCCTCCAAGGAATGACTATAAATCAATATATCATCAAAGAACACAAAAACAAATTTCCTCAAAAATGGCTGAAAAACTTTGTTCATGAGGGCCTGAAAAGTAGCAGGTGCATTAGTAAGACCAAATGGCATTACTTTGAATTCATAGTGTCCATGGCGTGTCTTGAAGGCAGTCTTATAGATGTCATCCAAGTGCATTTTTATTTGATGGCACCCTGCTCTTAAATCCAGTTTAGTGAATATTATAGCTCCATTGAGTTCATCTAAAAGCTCTTCAATCAGTGGAATAGGAAACTTGTCCTTGACAGTCATGTCATTGAGTTTCCTATAATCTACACAGAATCACCATGAGCCATCTTTTTTCTTAACCAACAAAATTGGTGCATCAAAAGGACTATGGATGTCCTGAATAAGACCAGAATCTAACATCTCCTAAACCAATTTTTCCACCACAACATTTTGGATGTATGGAAATTTGTAGGGTCTTTGAGATGCAGGTAGTGAATTAGGCTTTAAGGGTATTTTTTGGTCTATTTATCTAGAGGAAGGTAGTGTAATAGGTGTAGAAAAAACATCTTGAAAGTTGTCTAGAAGTGAGGAAATTTCAGATGGTATTGGAGAAATGGGGGTGGAAGATAAAGAGAAAAATTGACCAATGATTGTTGGGGTATTATTTTTAAGAAATTTCAAGAATGACTCACCACTGATCATGCTACAAGAAGGAGTAGAAGAACTGCCTTGTAGTGTTATTTGTCTCCCTTTACGAAGGAAGGAAATTTTCAGATCAGCCAAATTGAATATTACATCCCCCAATTGTCTTAGCCAGTCCACACCCAAAACCATATCACAACCCCCTAATGGAAGGACCCTCAAATCACCAGAAAAAGCATAGCCCTGCATAAACCATTTCAACCCTTCACAGATTCCATGGCTCATAGTGGTGTCACCATTTGCTACTGTCACCAGCATTTGACCAGTAGGTGCAACATGTAAATTAAGTTGGTAGCCAGAGAAGAATCTACAAAACTGTGAGTGCTACCTATATCGATAAGAACCAAAATATCCTTCTTATTGAGTTTTCCTGGAACTCGAATAGTAGTTTGAGTGACTACCCCTGTCAGTGCATGAAGAGAAATTTCCATAGTTATATCTACTGAAGTTGTAGGGGAAATTTCTTCTTCTTCAGATTCATCCAAGGAGGGAGAAGACATATCTTCATCAGAGGCCACAAGCATGAATAATTGTTGGGATTTACAGCGGTGACCAGGACGATAAAAAGCATCATAATTGTAGCAGAGACCCTTGTCACGCCTAGCTTGCATTTGTGCAGGAGTAAGGCGTTTGATTGGTGGTTCAGGTTTAGTTGGTGTAATAGGATGTGTAATAAGGGGCTTGTCTGAGGAAAAGGATGGTTTAGGTACAGTATTTAGTGGAGGTAAGGATTATTTGAAGGTGGTGGAAGGTGAAAAAGAGCTAGATGATGGTTGAAATTATCTAGGAAATTGTTTATACTTTATAGAAGAACTCCCCACAGATGCTTGTTGAATGCGAGCTAGATAAAATGCTTCCGTATCACTACTTGGTTTAAAAATTTGTACTGGATTACATGTTTCTTCTTTCAACCCACTTAGAAAACTCATTGTAAAATAATCCTCAGACAGATTCTTATTCTTAGATTTCATAATTGCTTTCAGAGATTCATAGTGTTCGTTATATTCCTCCACAGTCGATGTTTGGGAGAGTTTGTTAAACCTACCAACATAATTATCATAAACAACATCTTCAAAACGACAACACACATCCAATGCAAAAGTATCCCACGCTATAAATGGTTTCCCTTCTAAATAATCTAAGAACCAAGCATTAGCTTTACCGTCTAAATACATAGAGGCTAGATCTACCTTTTTTGTTGGATCCACAGAACTAAGAAGGAAAGAACGTTCACACTTTCTAACCCAACCTCTAGGATTGGAACCATCAAATCTAGGAAAATCAATTTTTGGTTGACGAATAAAGTTACCTGCGGTGAGCTGAAATCCAGAATTATGACCACCATCTTCGAACGGATTGTTCTGATTTGATGATTTTTAATCAGAGTCAAGGGGAGGATGTGTAGTAGCTGCAACTGGAAGACGAGCTAGGATTTGCTCTAAAGTAGATTGTACCGAGTCCTTCTTGGTATTGAGATCCTTAACCTCTTTCTGTAACACTGAAATTCGATCATTATCCAGCCTCTGCTGGTTAGCAATCTCCTTTACTGTTGGAGTTCTTTCAGCTCCCGTCATGATTCAGGTACACAAGATCGATTAGCTGATACCAAATGTTGTGAATCAACAAAATTTACTGAATGAACACTCACAGTGACCTACTCTCCAATTTGGATGAGCCTAATTTTTCTTCTTTCATTTCATGAACTGCCTCTTATAAAATGATTGGATATTAATGGTTCACGATTACCCAATCCTTGATGGCTAAACAAGGCCGTTGGATTAGTCTTAACCTAATCTGAAAATAGATACAAGATTTCCTAAAATACCATTCTTAGGAATTTATAGACAACCGTATTAAACTGTGTAAGGCTTGTGATAATCAAAGCCTAACATTGAATGAGTGGGGCTACAGGCCCATGATAGGAACCTATCCAGACTCGGGGATATTGTATGCACTTCATTGGTCATGCACGGAACGTAGCCAGACTCTGGGCTATAGTGTGCACTTTATTGGTCATGCACGGAACCTAGCTAGACTCGGGGCTATTATATGTACTTCATTGGTCATGCACGAAACCTAGCCAGACTCGGGGCTATTGGTGCACTTCATTGTTCATGCACGGAACCTATCCAAACTCGGGGCTATAGTGTGCACTTCATTGATCATGCACGGAACTTAGCCAGACTCGGGGCTATAGTGTGCATTTCATTGGTCATGCACGCAACCTAGCCAGACTTGGGGCTATTACCTCTTATTTCTTTTGATGCATAATTAAGATAAAAATTCTTGTATTATTGATAATCAACCATCTGGCGTACATTTAAATATTACGCGTAACAATCTTTTAACCATTTACCATTGATAGGGGTGTTGATCCGATATCCGTTCATTAGCTTGATATAGTAATATCCACTTTTCGCAAATTCGCTAATCATATAGGGGCCTTCCCAGTTCGCGGAAAACTTTCCGGCTTTTGTGTCTCGTTGAACATGCGGGGTGATTTTCGGGACTATATCATTTTCTGAGAAAGTTTGTTCCTTTACCTTCTGGTTATAGCATCTCGCCGTCCTTTGACTATATTTATCTGCAAATCGCTCGACCTTAGCTCTTCGCTCTTCCAAGGTATCAAGATGGGCGAATCGGCTGACCTCATCCGGAGTAGTAAGATTAGCCATTTCCACTCATGCTGAAGGAATAACGATTTCTGCTGTCAATATTGAGTCATATCCATAGCTCCAGTCGAGCTTATTTTAGAGATACGGTATGCCCATAGTGCAAGTGGTAACTGTTTGTGCCAACTCCTGTGGTGATCATGCACTAGTCGACTTAGTATCCTCAGCAATGTTTTGTTAGTAGCTTCTGCCTGCACATTCCCCTGAGGGTAATAGACAGTCGAGGTGTGGAATTTAATCCCGTACTGATATACCAACTCCTTGGCGTTTTTGTTAACAAAGAGGTCCTATTGTCCGATCAGATAATCATTGGCGCGCCAAATTGACATATGATATGTTCCTTGATAAATGCCGCAATGGTAGATCCCTAATAATCACGTAGAAGAATAGCTTCTACCCATTTTTAGGAATACTCAGTTGCGGTGATGATATACTTGTGTTGTCCTGACAAAGTTGGACTTATTTGCCCAATGATGTCAAGTCCCCAACTATGAAAGGGACAGGGAGTGACAACGCCATGTAGCAACGCATGTGGCTCCCGAATTAATGGTCCCTGGCTTTGACACTGCTGACATTTCCGTACATGCTCGGCTGTATCGAATTCCTTTGTGGGTCAGTAAAATCCGCCTTCGTAAAGTTGTAAGAAGAGCTTTCACATGACCTGGTGATCCGCATTTTGAGAGGTGGTCATTACTACTTCCGCTTCTTCTGGTGATAGAAAATGCAATATCGTATTCCCGTAACTCCTCCTATATATAATTTCATCATCAATAAAAAATCGGACAGCTTTTCGCTGGATCTTAAGTGTGTCTTGCCAACTTTGCGGCAGACGTTTGTGTTGGATAAAGTCTGTATATGGTTGCCTCCAATCTTCTATCTCTGCGCTACACACTTCCGTTTGTTGTGGCGGTGCTTGGTAGTCTTCACACTTATCTTGTACTACACTTCTTGGACTGCCATATTTGACCAGTGTACACCTATCCTCTGCAAACGGCAGTACAGCGGAATTCCTCCTGCCTGCCCGCAAGATTCTTTATGAACGCGACTCAATATTTCTCGCGCTTCTATTTTTCCTATGCAGCGTGAAAGATCTCATCCGGTTGTTCGATAATACAGCGCTCCACGTACCATGACAAATTGCTTCAATATTTTAGTGGGCAACAACTGTTCATCCGCGTTCCTAGTTATGTCTTCAATGTAAGTTGTCCTCCAGTCGTCCTTCTGTTCGAATGTCGCGTCCTCCTTCCATGTGCTTGGTAGCATCCTTCTTGACTACCACCGTTCCTTCATCTGCCTCATTCAGTTGTATCTTTGATGCAAGTGTAGCTAGCACATCGGCATATCCATTAGTGGATCGCCTTGTGTGCTCGATGACAGTGCTCCCTCTTTTAGCTATCAATTCTTGGACTTCCGCCCGGTAAGGGGCTAAGTGCGCTTCCTTTACTTGGAACTCTCCCGATACTTGGTTTGTAACGAGTTTTGAATCTCCTTTTATGTCTATCGCGCCCAAATTAAGTTCTTCCGCCATACGTAGTCCTAAGATAAGTGCTTCATACTCCGACACGTTATTGCATGCTCGGGTGTTTCAAATATGATTTCGTCTCCTCCATGAGAGCCATATGATGATCCGTCAAAGAACATCATCCATCGCTCTTCTACTTCCGCTTTCGCAACTTCGCCCGGTATTTTTCACTTATACCCATCATGTCTGTTCCCGGGAATGTGGCTAGAAGATCCGTAAATGCATGCCCGCGAACTCCTTTGGGCCGCTGATATTTCAATTCGAACTCAGACAGCTGCAACAACCACCGAGCCGTTCTTCTGGATAAGACTGTCTTTATAGCTAAATAAGCAATCGGGTTGGAAATTTCTACCACTATGGTCTCACAAGAGAGCAAGTATGATCGTAATTTCTGTGTAGGATATATGAATGCCAAACATGCTTGCTCTACTTTTAAATATCTGAACTCTGCTTCTCTAAAACCTCAACTAATATAATGAATCGGAAATAACTGATTATCTCCGACTGCCAAGATGATAAGTGTTGTATACAAATAGAGTGGTTCGCCTTTGATTGGTGCTCATAAAACTCGTGTGCTGATTAGACATTCTTTGAGTTTCTGAAAGGCCCGATCCTGATCATCTCCCCATTAATATGGCTTGTTCTTTTTTAGTAGTGGTAACAAAGCAGATAGTAATTGAGCCAATCCCGGGATGAAACTTCGGACATATGATACCCATCCAATAAAAGTTTGGAATTCTTTCACATACGCGGGTGGCATCATAGTATTTATTGCTTCTACCTTGGTCGGATCGATTTTTTATGCCTTTATCCGTCACTACGAATCCTAAGAACTTTCCGGAAGTAACGGAAAAAGCGCATTTGAGAGGGTTCATCTTCAAATGATACTTACTGCATCTGTCGAAGACACGCCTCAGATGGTCCACATGATCTTTTCGTGCTCTAGATTTTACATCGATGTCATCTATGTACACCTCCATTATTTGATGTATCATATCATGAAAGATAGACACCATCGCCCGTTGATAGGTTGCCCCGGCATTTTTCAATCTGAAAGGAATTAAGACATAATAGAAATTCTCATATGGCGTCTGGAAGGCCGTTTTATGGGCATCTTCCGCTGCCATCTTGCCTTGATTATATCCGTTAAAACCGTCCATAAAAGAAAACATCTCATGTCCGCATGTATTATTTACCATCATGTCTATATTCGGCACTGGAAAGTCATCCTTACGACACGCTCGGTTCAGATCTCGGAAATTGACACAGCATCAGACTTTCCCATTTTTCTTGGCTACTGGCACAATGTTGGCTAACCACACAGAGTGCTGGATCGGCTTGATGAATTTAGCTTTGAGTAGATTCTCCACCTCTTCTATAATGGCAAGTTCTATTTTTTCCGGAAATCTGCGACTTCTTTGCTTAACTGGCTTATATTCGGGTGAAACGCTCAGGTTGCACGCGACCAAATTTCTATCTAAGCCAGGAATTTCATCATATGTAAACGCGAACACATCTTGGTATTCACGGAGTAATTCGGTTATCCGATCATTTTTCTCTCCTTGCAGGTGCTTGCTGATGCGCACACAACGGGGATGATCCACTGAACCAAGGTTTATTTCTTTTAACCCATCAAGAGTCGGATCGGCTGGTTGGAATTCTTCGCATTTTGGAAGCGGTATCAAATGCTCCGGTTGTTCCTCTTGATCTAAGACGGGCTGTGTATAGAAGACTGCATCGGTCATATAAGCTTCCTCTAGTCCGAACGGGTTGCTCGTGGCTGGGATCCGATACTGTTTCCCTCCGATATTGGTTTTGACGCATTGATGATACATAGATGCTACCACTTTGTGATTCAAAAGCCATCCTCTTCCGAGTAACACATGGAATGCGGTATCATCCTCAAGAACATAGAAAGGAGTAAGGGCTCTAATGGGTTCGATTTTCATCATCAGATGTACTATCCCGATTTCCATTTGAGTTTGACCTCCGAAATCTCTTACGGTTATTGCGTGCATCTTTATTTTCGGCCGCGACACTCCCAACACCTCCATTGTATGTAATGAAATCATGTTAAATGAAGCTTCACCATCTATAAAGGCTCGCTTAAGCGGCTGTTTGTTAATGAGGGTTGTTAGGTATAGAGGGCGAAGGTGCTCTCCAAGGTAATATGTATATTCATCCGTAAAGATAATAACTTCCTTAGGCAACAAATCATATGATTTTCCGGATGCAATTGCAGTTATGGCTTTGGATGCTTCACGGATTTGTTTTTTACTGAAACCCAGGGAATCGAAGAACTGTTGAGCCAGAATAGTCTGAGAAAACTTACTGGCGACTCCATTTGTATCCGGGAAGACCACTGTCTCGGATGCTTCACAGGCTTCTTATCCTTCTGTATCTTCCCAAGGCCTCCAAGTTTCTCCATCGGCAGGGTCGTGTGAAGTGGATCATTGTTGATACTCTGGTCCCCTATCTCCAATTCGCCTCTAGCTCCCTTTATTTGTACAATGTAGAGAATGGAATAACATTCCACGGTCGGATGATGTACTCTTCTGTGGTAGTGGAAATATCGTTCGTGCATCTTATCCGCTTTTACGGACACTGGTGGTAAAGTATCTTCTTTGCTTGTTATCTATTGTTCCAGAAGCCATATTATAAGCTCTTTATTACATGGTAAAGTAAGTGTCCGATTGGAACTTCATCCATTTGTTTTTCCTCCTCTTCTTCCGGACTGCCCACGGTAAGAGACGAAAGCAGCTCCACCCTTTTCTTCTTTCATTTTTTTGCATTTGGTCATTAAAAGTAGGTGCGGATGCAGTGTTGACAGAGTGTTGCTTCCAGGTGTGTCCGACTCCTCCTGAGTGCATAGCATCCGCGCAATCTGATATCTGGGCTGTAGCCTCCTCAACTTCCACAAAGGTTTGAAATTTGAAAATTTTCAGATTTATCCAGAAAACAACGTCCATTCCTCTAATGCAAATCTCTACTAGGCGTTCCTCCAGGATATCCTCATGGAATTCTAATGTGAAATCTCGGAAACAAGTAATGTATATCCCGATCTCTTCTCCTACCTTTTGGGTGCATCTTCTCAAATCTATTGTTGTAACTCTCTTCTGAGCGGAATAGATCTTTTTCAAAAAAAGTTGCACCATGGCGGGTCACGAGCCGATACTTCCGGGTTTTAAATTTTCATACCAGGTAAAGGCATTGTCCGTCAGTGACTTTGGGAATTCTCGCATACAAAGGCTTTCATCCTGAGCGTAGGCATTCATTGCTGATATGAAGCGGCTCACATGTTCTCATGCATTTCCCTTTCCTCCGTAAGTTTTGAATTTTGGCGATGTATAATCTTCAGGATACAAGTAATCGGAAACCTCCGCAGAGCATGGCGGCTCTAGTAAGTCATACGCGTCGTGCTTTGTTACTCGGTAATTAGTCTCCAGATACTTTGCGATCGCATCTTTCTTCATTCCTTGAACAGTATTCTTCACGCTAACCACTCTAGAACTCGTCGTATTCTGTTCCCTTGCTCGCTTCAGAACCGCACGTAGTTCCTGTTTCCTTTTGATAGACGCGTCCAACTTCTTTTGCATTTCAGACATATCTCACTCGCTCTCCTCAATAATGATTTTTCCCTTTGATGTCTCCGCTTTCTTCTGAGATGATATTGCGCCTTGCACAATAGGTGCGGTGACCACTGCTCCGATCCATATCTCTTCATCACTTTCTCCTTGTACATCCTCCACAGTAACATTATCCAAGTTCGGAAGTGCTCCGCCCGCTGGTGGTTCCTGGCTCGCACTTGGGAGTATCATGCTGGAAAAGAAGCTAAGAACCTCCCACTGTGGTCGCAATGTTGATAGGGTAAAATGTGGGAAGGAGGAACTATCCCTAATCACAGAAAGTACTTCCAAGGTATAGAGAGGTTTATGAGAGGTAACGATGGATTATTTGTGTCCTCTAAGTATGGTCTCTTCCCTTTTTATAATAATTCCCCTTTCCCCTCTTATGGATAAGTACCCATAAGATTTATATATTACTAAACGAACATTTCCCTCTCCTCCAAATTATTAACAAACTATAAGAGGTTTTTCTCCCTTTCTTGGGCCAAAAACCAACTGGTTTAATACCCTCTTTCATGGGAGAGGATTATCCCAACCTTGTGGGTTATGCCTAGTCCCCTAGTCTCCTTTTCCTAAAAGGGACCCCTAATAGGTTAAGGGGTTACCTATTTTAGGATTGGTTATTTTCATGTATCAACAATATCCAAAATACTCAATTAAATTAACCACAAGAGTACCCATGATTAATTTAATCAGAAATGCACAGTACTTACGGAGCTACAAAGTACTTACACAAAGATGTGGATCAGGGAAAGACCAATACTTTGGAATATTCAAAGATTCATTCCATTTTGCATCAATATTGCATAGAGACACGTAATAGACTTAATCTTTGTAGACAAAAGTTCATCCTATCTTCCATCAATATTTGTAAAATGACATAATTAATAGGCTTAACTTTTTTTGTCAAAAGTTCATTCTATCTTTTATCGTTAAAGACATATGATAGACTTAACTTTTCAGCAATTGTGGGATAACCACAGTTCACGGACGCAATCACACATATCCCATAACAAGTTGCAATATATAAAACCATAAAGATTAATACTACAAAATCATCTTCCAAATAAACTTCAGAATTTAAATAAAATAAATATAAAAACATTGCAAGATGAAAATTGTTGGAAATAGCTACGTGTACTCACAATAATTGCTATTACGAACCCTAGTTATCCTTCTTAAAACACAAGAATAAATTCTCATAAGAAGTTTCCTAGACATTAAGGCCTCTGAAATATTCTTTATCGTCCCCGAACTCTTTGTCTTCAACAGCCATAAGAACATAAGGTTCATAAAGAAAGGAGTCAATTCCAACAAACCTTCTAGACTGATGCCGAACCAGGGACTTTTGAATTTCGAGATTCCTTAAAAAAATAGCCTTTATTTGTTGAATCTCCTTTCTTGTTTCCTCCAACTCTTCAAGAACCCAGAAAACTTCTGTAGATTAGAAAGAACAGCTCTTGGTTTCCTCACATTCCTCTTTTTTATTTTCGAAGTTGAAGGTACAAGAGATTTATCTTTTAACTTCATGATTTATGGCTTAACAATCATATTAACATCTTTTTCATCAAAAGACATAATGCTTGGATTCTCCATATCAGTATGAGATTGTGAGAGGAATTCACAAATCAGACTCAACAAGCAGTCTTATGATAAAAAGAGTTTTCAGAGAAGGAAAAAGGAATGTAGGGATACGAAACCTTTATACACTAAAGGATTAACGTACGCATAACTCACAACCCTAAAGAAGGCATAATTGTTGATTTTAACCCTGTTTTATTGATCAAACAGAGTAAAGTCCCTTCAATATCAATTAGTTATGAAAAGATGGAAGAATTCCAAAAAGGTGAAAACAAGACCAAAAAGAAGAAACAAAGCATGAAAAATTCTTTTTCTCTTTTCCTAAAGCCTGAAGTGTGCAAACCCTTGTCTCTTTTTGAACCAGGCACATGAGACAAGGTACACAACCAACACATTTAAGTTGTGCTGGGGTGAACAATAATCTGCCTGCCATAACCTTCTTGAATGGAATTCTTGGAATCCTGTTTCACATATTGTTTAAACCGTATTCTTTTCTCTAGTGGTCTAATTTTTCCTTTGGAAATTAACTTCTTCAGGGAAGAAATGAGATTACATACCCCAGATGATTTCTGAACAAGTTTAAGCTTGTTAGCTAATAGATTTGCTCTTCTTTGAAGTTTATTGACATATCTTATCTTATGTTTGTAATTGAAACATTTGGAGAGTCATGACCCTTGAGAGTACAATAAGAACATGTTAATGTAGAGGATGGTTCAGACGTCATGGCTGTGCAGGCTGCTAGAAAAATGGTAGAACCTGAAAAATTAGAAACAAAATTTCTAGTAGACAAAGAGAAATCCATTTTATCCTCCAAGGTGGTTGAAGTTTATCCCAGAAGAATATCGAGATTGATATATGTATTGCTACACTTGTCAAATTCAATATTTTCACAGAGGAGTGCAATACTTGATTTTTCGTCTTCATTAGAATCATAGTGATCTGACATTTCATCAAGAGTTGTAGCAAGACCTTTGTTTCAAGTGTATTTTCTATGATCTGGACACTCATTCACAAAATGACCAAAGCCTTTACACTTAAAGCACAGTGGCATATCCTCGTCATCAGTATCGTCAGTATCCCTGGTTTTAGGAGGAACACGATTATGAGGTTTAACTGATAACTTAGGTTTATCTCTAGTGAACCGTTTACTTCTCTTCAAAGGAAGATCTATAAACTGTCTAGTGATCAAAGAGACTGACTTGTCAGGATCTTCATGTGATGAATCAGTCTCAGAAGGATCATCTTCAGAGATGCCAACACTTTTACTTTTATAAAGTAATTTAGTGCTCTTTTGTGCTTTGAAAGCAATATCCTTTCCAGATTTGGATACATGATCATGATCAAAGATCGTTAACTTCCCAACGAGATTATTTCTGGAAAAAGCACATCAAGGTTATTTCCTTCAACGATGGCATGTTTCTTAGAATCGTATCTAGATGGCAATGATCTGAGAATTTTCATCACAATGTCCTTTTCAGGAATAGTCTTACCCAATGCAAAAGATGCATTAACAATTTCAGACACTTTGTGATTGAACTCATCAAATGAATCTTCATCTGCCATACGAAGGTATTCCTAGTCAGAATTTAGGTTTTGAAGCCTAGCTTTTTTTTCCACAGGTATTCCCTTCAAATACGGTTTCTAAGATATCCCAAGCATCTTTAGACCGAGTGCACGTAGTCACATGGTGCTAAAGATCTGGGGTAATGGCATGGATGATTGCATTCAATCCATCAGAATTTTGCTTTGCAGCAAGAATCTCGACAGCATCATAATCACCAATATCCTTTGGAACAGTTACAGTGCATATTGTAACAAACGAAGGATCATAGCCATTAACAACATAAACCCATGATTGAAAATCACGCACTTGACGAAAGGCACACATAGCAATTTTCCATCATAAGTAATTCGATCCATCGAAGACTGGCGGTATGTTTATAGAGATAACACTTCTTTCCATAGAGTCAGATCTCTACAAACACATACTGATAAGGTCTTAAACGTGTTTTCCTGCTCTGATACCAATTGAAAAAGCGGGGGTCTAACAACCACACCCAATATTTCGCTTAGCAAAATCTTTATGGACTAACTCCAATATACTTTAGAGAGAATCAACTAGACAGTCAGACTCAATCTTAAGAAAAGTATATCAAAGAGTTATATCTCAATTTCTCAATTCAATCCGCAATCAAACAAATAGGAATTTGCGAGAGCACAACTTGTGATATTTAGAGAGAATAACTTGGATGGTATCAAAAACCAATATCCAAGTGTCAATCAATTTAATCAACAACCAAAGGTTGGATTCACAATTGATTGAAACTTACACACAACTTGTGATATTTCAATTATATAAACAAATATAATGCGGAAAAGAAATAACACAGACACCAGAAGTTTTGTTAACGAGGAAACCGCAAATGCAGAAAAACCCAGGGACCTAATCCATATTTGAACACCACACTGTATTAAGCCGCTACAGATATTAGCCGACTCCAACTTAACTTCGGGCTGGAATGTAGTTGAGCCCTAACCAATCTCACACTGATCAAGGTACAATCGCGTTGCTTACACCTCTAGAACCATGCCGGATTTTGCGCACTTGATTCCCTTAGCTGATTTCACCCACAACTAAGAGTTGCTACGCACCAAAGTCGAAGACTTGATAAACCAATATGTCTCACACAGAAAAGTCTATTGAATAGATAAATCTGTCTTCCACAGATAAACCTGTGAGTTTTGTTCCGTATTTTGATAAAACAAGGTGAACAGGAACCAATTGATATACCTGACTTATATTCCCGAAAAACAGCCTGGAAATATCAATCACCTCACAATAATCTTAATCGTATGGTAGGGAAACAAGATATTGTGGAATCACAAACGATGAGACGAAGATGTGTCTGACTATTTTTTATCTTTCCTATCAGAGATTAAATCTCGATGAAATCTTAGAGAAGATAGTACTCAATCACGATAGAAAACAACAAGATCAGAACACGCAACTACAGAGAATTGGGTCTGGCTTCACAATCCCAATGAAGTCTTCAAGTCGTTAACCTACAGAGTTTTGGAAAAACCTAAGGTTAAAGGATAATCGACTCTAGTCGCAACTACTATCACACAGGAGATGTGGGGATTAGGTTTCCCAATTGCTAGAGTTCTCCTTTATATAGTCTTCGAATCAGGGTTCGCAACCAATGCTACCTTGGTAACAAAGCATTCAATATTCATCGTTAGATAAAAACCTGATTAGACTCAAGCTAATATCTTTCAACAGTTAGATCGAATTTATCTTGTTACACACAAATGAAAAGTGAGTTCATTTAGATTTGAGTAACCGTACCTAAACGTGTACACTTTTGTTGGCTCAACAATAGTTAACCGAAGTTAGCCATATGAAAACTTTCACATCAACCATATTCATCTTAACTATAACTAGTTCAAATGACTCAAATGAAACTAGTTCTAGAGTTGTTCAATTTTTTATATTCTCATAGAAGAATACAAGGCACAATTGAAGCAAAATCGATTTTGATTTACTCGAATCCAGTTATGAACATTATAGCCATGGTTTGCAAAAGATTACATTCCTTATTATATAAATGCATTAATTCATGAACAAACCGATTTTAGAACTTAACTTACTCAGGTATGCATTCCTAAGTACCCAGACTAAGTTTGGGTTCACCAATATGCAAATGGGTACGCATACCACCAAATTCAGCAAAAATTCACGAACGTGAACCTCACGCCAGTACGCATACCAGTATGCGTACAAGGTTCCCGGACTTTCACTAAACCAAGCAGTAGCATACGGGTATGCATACCATGGTTCCCGGACTTGGACTACATATATGCAAGTGCACATACTATGCTTATATCCAGTTATTCTAAACTCTCATTTCAACCATTGAAACATTCTTGGAAGAAGACAATAGCTGTCTCACACAAACTATTAGCTTCAAAGCAATTTTCAAGTGATCGAATGATAAATACGAAACATTCCGAGTCTACATCAAATGACTGTCTCACACAAATCATGTAAGATGTTACAAGGCGATTTTCACATGATCATCTTTTGACTTTCGTCAATAATGTAAGATGAACTTGATTAAAGCGAAATATTACCAACACATATTTCGAGAAATATGTAAGCGAGTTAAACTCAGCTCGAAATATCAAATGTGCATAATTGAAGTCTATAGAGCTATACGACTTTTGTCTCAAATAGGAGATAAAGTAGATAGACTTTTGAGTGATAGATGAGTTCAAGTCTCCACATACGTTTTGTTGATAAAGTTCCATAAGTTCCCCTTATTAGTTCTTCGTCTTCAATCGATGAACGCCGTGAAGTCTAAAGCTCAACTACACATTCTATCCTAATCTGAGACTTAGCTATAAGTAGACTAGAATTAATTGATTCGAGTAAATCAAAATTGACTTTGCTTCAATTGTGTCTTGTATACTTTTATGAGAATATAAACAATTGAACAACTCCATAACTAATTTCATTTGAGTCATTTGAACTAGTTGTGATTAAGATGAACAGGGTTGATATAAAAGTGTTCATATGGCTAACTTCGGTTAACTATTGTTGAGACAACTATGCGCACACTTTTGGGTACGATTACTCATACCTAAATGGAGTCACATTTCATTTGTGTATAACAAGCTAAGTTCGATCTAACGGTTGAAAGATATTAGCTTGACTCTAATCAGGTTCTCATCTAACGTGAATATTGAATGCTTTGTTACCAAGGCAACATTGATTGCAAACCCTGATTTGAAGACTATATAAGGGAGAACTCTAGCAAATGGGAAACCTAATCCCCACACCTCCTGTGTGATACTAGTTGCGACTAGATTCGATTCTCCTTTAACCTAGGTTTTTCCTAAAACCGTTATAATTTAATGACTTAAAGACTTCATTGGGATTCTGAAACCATGCCCAACTATTTTCTCTGTAGTTGCGCGTTCTAATCTTACTTTGTTATATCGTATTGAGTACTATATTCTCTAAGATTTGCTCGAGATTTAATCTCCGATAGGTAAGATAAAAAGTAGTCACAAACATCTTTGTATCATCGTTTATGATTCCATAATATCTTGTTTCGCTTCCATACGATTAAGATTATTGTGAGATAATTGATATTACTAGGTTGTTTTTCGGGAATATAAGTCTGGTATATCAATTGGTTCTTGTTCACCTTGATTTATCAAAAGACGGAAAAAACACTCGTAAGTATTTATGTGGAAGACAGATTTATCTAATCAATATACTTTTCTGTGTGAGACAGATTTGTTTATCAAGTCTTCGACTTTGGGTCGTAGCAACTCTTAGTTGTGGGTGAGATCAGATAAGGGAATTAAGTGCGCAGAATCCGGCGTGGTTCAAGAGGAGTAAGGAACACGACTGTACCTTGATCATTGTGAGATTGGTTAGGGCTCAACTACATTCCAGTCCGAAGTTAACTTGTAGTAGGTTAGAATCTGTAGCGGCTTAATACACTGTGGTGTTCAAATATGGACTAGGTCCCGGGGTTTTTCTGCATTTGCGGTTTCCTCGTTAACAAAATTTCTGGTGTCTGTGTTATTTCTTTTCCGCATTATATTTATATATAATTGAAATATCACAGGTTGTGCGTAGTTCAATCAATTAGATAATCCAACCTTTGGTTGTTGATATAAATTGATTGACACTTGGATATTGGTCTTTGGTACCATCCAAGTTATTTCTCATATTAATCCGGCTCACAGATTTATATATGTTCGATTGCAGATTGATTTGAGAAAATGAGATATAACTCTTGGATGTATTTTTCTTGATTGAGTCTGACTGTCTAGTTGATTCTCTTGGAAATATATTGGATTTAGTCCATACAGATTGCCTAAACTAAATATTGGTGTGGTTGTTAGACCCCCGGTTTATCACATTGCTCCAGTTTCTCATCTTTTCTTTGCAAACGATTGTCTGTTGTTTGCAAAAAGCGGATCTTAGAGAATGCGAAAATATTTTAAATTTCATAGACCTTTTTAGTAAAGCTTCCGGACAAGTCATTAACTTTGACAAATCTGGTCTTTTTTTTTAGCAAAAATGTTCATCATAGACACCAAAAAATGATGATTATACTTCTAAAGATTAATATCAAGGATTCTTATTTAGGGGCTCCTTTGTTTGTCGTAAAGTCTAAACTAAAAGCCTTTGATTTAATTAGTCAAAAAATGGAAGCTAATATTCAAGCTTGGAGTAGTAAAATTCTTAGTTAGGCCAGTAAAATGGTTTTTAATAAAACTGTGCTTTCTAGTTTACCGATTTACCAAATGAGTTGTTTTCTTATTCCTAAAAAAAGTACTATGAAAATCAATGAAATCCAGAGGGACCTTTGGTGGGGGAAAAAGGTTAATGTCAAAGGAATTCATATCAAATATTATTCTTTCATGTGTAAGCCTCTCAAGGGGGTTCGAGGTTTAAAGATGCAAATAAAACTAATCTTGCTATTTTAGCTAAATTGGCATGGAGACTGTTAGAAAACCCTAACTCGTTAATGACTTCTATGTTAAAACCCAAGTACTTTAAGAAATCTTCTGCTCAGGTTGCCAAAGTGTCTAATTCTAGTTCGTGGATGTGGAAATACATTAGTAAAGGCCTGGTTCTCATAAAATAAAACATCATATAGGAAGTAGGTGATGGAAATAACTGGATACCTGGTCTTGATAAAAATCAGTCTGAAATGGGTTTGCCCATTATCACCAATCTAACACTTGTCGCGGACTTAATTGATTGCAACAATAAGGGGAATTTAAATGCTCTTCAGTCTTGTTTTACTCCTTTTATTATCTCTAAAATTTTGGATATCAACTTATTTTGCAATACTGATAATTTGTTACATAAAGATAGGATAAGATGGAAGTTAACTAGGGATGGTAAATTCACGGTTAAGTCCATGTATGCTAAACTTAATGATCCTTCTATATCGTTAGGGAGTTATGAGCATTCTAAAATTTTTTTTGAAAAAAGTTATGGAACCTAAAGGTTTATCAAAGGATCAAACTATTCATTTGGAAATATTTGAATGATGCTTTACATGTTACCTATACTCCGTCAAGATACACTAGAAAAGCCTCTTCAAGATGTATTTTCTGTGAAACATAGGATGAGTCAATGGAACATCTATTCTTTAAATGTCATTTTTCTAAATCTATTTGGATGTTGCCTTCCTGTCCTTCTCTTCTTTTAGTTCATTTAGACGCCTCTTTAAGGAACATTTCAGCTCTTGGATGAATGGAGATTCTCAAGGCATTTCTGTAGAATCTGCAGCAACAAAATGTTGGTTTATATGGATGGAGAGATGTAATAGGGTGTTTAGGGATAATGTTAAATCCTCAATTACGAAATCCCTTAATATTCAGAGGCACATTCATTTCTGGACGCTGTAGATGGTGGATTTTCGACAAGCGTTAAAATCGTAAAACCATAATTATGCATGCTCCTGATCCAGCAATCAGATGAGTATTGAGGCTCATGTCTCTCCTTTAACCATGAAAGCTCATGCCACAAGAATCTCTGACGGAGAATACTATCTCTCAGAGTATATGTAGATGTGTAGTCTCTCAGCTCAGGCAATGGCACATCTCATGAATACTGAGCAATTTCAATAATTACTTCTATATAGAATCGAAAGATTGGATGGATCCTAGACATCTTGCCTGCTAGTATAGAGCAATAACGTCTTTAGGATGCAACAATATTTTCCCTAACTATATAAAGGAAATATGACGCTTCAACAAGCTCATGTTACTCCACTTTCAGATAATTAATGCTCATAGACAGCATGCCTTCTAGTATAGAGCCATCAATTAATTATCTCTAATCGTTAACTGAATATTCAGCAATATTGTACGATTCTTCGTAATAATTTGTCACTTCAATTTGTGGTTCTTCCCAGCCGAATTTCACGGGTTAGCGACAAATATTCAACATACGGGCATCTGAGCAGCTATCGAGTAAGCCCCGGCCAAAATGGTGCGAGTGTACTCAACAATAATGCACAAACGAGCACCTGAATACGCAAACTAGCAATCCAAAACACGAAGGAACGATGAACCTATGCAAAATAGGAAGAAAAAAATAATAAAAAAATATTAACAAAGGCGTTAGGGGACTGGGCCCACCAACCGGCCAGTCATGCCGTGGCTAGTCCCACACCCAATTCTATATTTTATCATACTTTGTTATTTTTCCCTGATCTCATGAAAATCTCTTCATTCGAGCAAATCTCCTTCGTTTCAAGGAAACTCCCCAGTCTCATGGTGTTTCCTCGCATCAAAGAAATAAAATAATTAGGAAAAGTATCGTGGGACCGGGCTCACTAGCCGGCCGACCATGCCCTAGCCGTGGCCGGTACCACACCTCATGGTTCCTTATTATTTTGTTATTTCTCTAATCCCATGAAAATTCCCTGATTTCATGATATTTTCCTAAACTCATGAAAATTATGTAAAATTAGGGAGAACGCGTGGGACCGGGCTTATTAGCCGGCCGGCCATGCTCTAGCCGTGGCCAGTCCCACACACTCTTGTCTCATTATTTTAATATTATTTGTTTATCTCATCCCATGGAAACTCCTTCACTTCAAGGAAACTCCCTAGTTTCAGCAAACTCCTTGAATTCATGAAATTTCCCTCAAGTCATGAAAATAATATAAAATTAGAGAAACTCGTGGGACCGGGACCTAGCCGGCTGGTCATGCCCTTGCCGGTCCCACACGCCCCTTATTTTATTATTATTATTTTTATGTTTCTCTCATCTCATGGAAACTCTTTGGTTTCAACACAAACTCCTTGATTTTATGATATTTCCCTAAAATCATGAAAAATATTATAGAATTAGGAAAAGTGCCTTGGGACCGGGCTCTTTGGCTGTCCGGCCATGTCTTGGCCATAGACGGTCCCACATTTCATGATTCCTTCATTATTTTATTATTTATTCCTTCATCTCATGAAGTTTTCCTGGTTTCAGCAAAAATCCGAATTTCTTCATATTTTCTCAAAATGTTGCTCAAACGCAGACCGAAAAATATCGAAACTCTCAAGAATGAGACACGAACATTATGGTGACGCGGGCATGTCTCCTTGACCGACCAAGGTCGGCCCTAGGGCTTGCAAATAGCCGGTCCCACATTTTTAATAATTTTGACCTAATTTGCTCAATTGCTCATATTGGGTCCAAACTCTTCCCAAACAACTGGGAGTTTGCTCAAACCACCATCAGCTGGTCCCAAAACCACCAAGAGACGGTCCTATGACCCCTTGGTCGGTCCCTCATCTCTCCATAATCAGGTTTTACTGCCTAACGCTCACATGGGCATTATTTTAATAAATGATTAAGCGAACATTTAATCATCCTTTCACCAACTGGTCTTCAAGAGACTTTGGTATTTTTATCACTTGAGCATATGGGCGCTACATGGTCGATTCATCATCCCATGTATCCGGTCCCTCCTTCATTTCATGAATGATTTTCAATAAATCATCAATTTATCATCAATTCAGCAGTTGATCAAAATTAGGGTTTCGAATCCAAGGTTCATAATTCCAGACTCAGACGCTAATAATTTTATGTTGATCCCATGATCAACACCCTAATGAATCATACTCGGTTCAGCTGCCAGTATTTTAAATTTATCTTGGTCCTGTTACCAATGATTCCTCAAACGAGCAACATTTGTTCAAATGAGAAACATCTGCTCACACCAAAGAATATTGGTTCAACTATTAATATTCAACAATTCATCAAATGAGCAACATATGCTCAGATGAGCAATATTTGCTCAAATCAAGGGATATTGGTTCAACTATCAATATTCAACGACTCAGAACAATATTTGTTCATTTTAGCTATCAACATTTATTCGACAATGTACTTTTGTCTCAGCAGACATGTTTAATTCATGAGTCTCAGAACATTTGCAAATCACGTTCGACTCAGAAATACAAGGACTCATCGTCCCATAAAGTCAGCAACCGACTCCACAATCACGAGATGTCAATCACGTCACATGGGGGAAATTAACTAAGGTTTTGGTCTAACTGTCTACGGCATGTGTGTTCATACACAGGATGAGAATGTGAGCAAGTTGTGCAATCAGTTGAAGGAGTTAGCAAAGTAGTGGATGAAAAATCAACCAAGTCTCCGCACGATGAGCAACTGGTTTTGACACGATTTCCCACTTCCCCACTCTTTGACTTCAACAACTATCACACTTCATGGGATCAAGGTGTTTACAATTCCAGCAATATAAATAAGTCTCCGAATCATGATTGAAACAGAAAAGAATTTCTCGACAAGTTCACACAACAATCTTTCGTATACACAAACTCATTGTATGAGCAATCACTCTCAACTGAGTAAAATTCAATCATTCAGAACTTTCTCACGCAGAATACACAAATCGATCACCATTGATCTCACACATTTCTCAGCTTCCCTCCTACAAATCATCCCATCCTCTCTTGTGACCGAATTGACTCTGGAACGGCCGTTGTTTTAGTTTAGGCCGGAGTACTACAGATTGATCTCTCGAACTTAAAGCGCTCCCTTCTTGCAGTGCATCTGTGTGAGGTTGAGCATTTACTCGGTTCAAGGAGTCTCCGCACGGTCATCTCCTCAATTCCGTAAAAACCAGCAAATCGTTTTTCCCCATCTACAGATTGGCGACCACAGTGGGAGATTAATCTCTCGGTTGCAATCTCAAAGCTTTCACAAGATGGTTGATCTTAGGTCACGCACGATCGCAGATCCTAACACTAGCAACGACACTAATGATGATATTCTAGAAACCATTCCTGCTTCCAACAATGGCGGTGGCATCACTTCTCATCAGACCGATACTGGAGCACATCTCCTGTTTGGTCGTTTCCCTGAGGAAATCATATAAAACCCACCTACCATAGCTGATCTCACGAATGTGCAAGAGACTCTTGTCAAGAATCATACTGACGTGGCTGCAACACAGAAGAAGCCGTGCAATTATCTCAAAACTCTCACTGACAAGATGTCAGAGAAGACTCAAGAAAAGGGAAAAGAAAAGGAAACATCCTCAGATATGCTGATCCAGAAGTAATTCCAATTCATACAGTGGATGACAGCGAAGTCCGCAAAGCTGCAGACGATCCATCAGCAAAGGAATCATCGAATTTAATTACTCGGGAAGATTTAGATCACCTGTTGGAGAACCGTGGAAAATGCAAGACATCACATGTCCATCGTCACCAACCTCTGTACCCTGCTGCTATGCAAAGGATTCCTCCTCCAAAAGGTTATACCTCTCAAACCTTCACTTTGTATGGCGGAACATGCAATGCTCGGGAACATGTTTCTCGGTTCCTGGAAGCCTTGGGTCAACATGAACATGACCATGTTGTTCGCCTCAAAGAATTTTCAAAATCCTTGAAAGGCAGAGCATACACCTGGTACAACAACATCGCACCAGGAACTATCAACAATTGGGGAGAAATGATTAATGCCATCTATAGAAAGTACTTATTTGTGTCAGAGCAAATTACTCTCTCTGATCTTGGAAGAATGTTTCAGAGGAGCAATGAACACCCCAATGACTATGTGAAAAGATTCAGAGTCCAGGCCCTGGACTGTCATGATCCAAACGTCACGGAGCAACAACTGGTAGACTTGTGTATCAACGGCAAGATCCCGGTCTACAGAGGTTTATTGGAAAATCTTCGTTTCCAGACCTTCTCAGAGCTTCATGAAGCGGCGAAGAGATCGGCAACTACTGCACCCGCTTTACTGGAAAGAACAAAAGATAAAAAGGCTGAAGAACCACGAGAAACTCGAGGTAACATACTTTGATCAACAAACGGTACAACCTCTAACCTTCCGCAAATGTTGTTGTAGAAGGGAGCAAATGGAAAGCTGATCCACAACGCAAGCACGCTTCTCCAGCTCCTCTGAAAGCATGAAAGAAAGATAACCAAATGCACAAACCTTGACCCAACATCAATGAACCGGGAAATGATCGGACAGACTCAAACTTCTCTCTTCTCATGAAGGAGTGATCGAGTTACTGGAAGTCTGGGTTCAAGATGGTGCAATCAAATTGTCATTCATCATGAAAGATCCAACTGAAGAAGAAATGGAGAATTCCAGATTGATCCACAATAGCTTCAACTGGGGACTGAAGGAGTACACAATAATCCTCTCCCAATCAGAACCTTTACACTCTCTGAACAACCTATCAAAGAGGCAACCCAATCCTTGGACGAGCGTGAATTGCTCTATCTGTCGAAGGTGCAAAGGAGAGACATGTTAACAGCACTGAACCACATCGTGTCAAGAAGTCCATTCCGGAAATACTTCTTGAGCCTCTAGCCACAGACCAAGAGATGTACGACTGGGGATTGCTTACCACAGTCAATCTCAGAAGAAATGAATTTGGAACAACGTTGATCGATGTTGGCACCGCCATCAACAACATTTCACTGAAAACCATCGGATCCACAGGCATCACTTGACAAGAAGCTACTCATGATCCCATCTCAATCATACACCTTGAAGGAACGCTTGGAAATACCTATGGCTACATCACTCTCAAAGTGAACATAAGTTCAACCTGGACAGAAACCAAGTTTCACATAATCAGGAAGATCCAGGATATGACATGTCTATCAGACGAGCGTGGACCCACGCTGAAAATATGGGTACTTACAAAGCGCCTTTGGCTACACATCTCTCCAACGAAGAAAGTTCTGATCCAGAAGATTTGGCGG
This sequence comes from Papaver somniferum, assembly GCF_003573695.1. NCBI lineage: Eukaryota > Viridiplantae > Streptophyta > Magnoliopsida > Ranunculales > Papaveraceae > Papaver > Papaver somniferum. The sequence continues at coordinate 91,360,861 of NC_039368.1, read as the reverse complement.
ACGTTCCATCATTAGAGCACTTGGAGGAATTTTGAACTTTGACGAGGTTGAAACAAGAACCTGCAAAAGATGCATAGACATTCATAAAAAGGTCCTAAACTCAGGCAAGTCTCGTTCCTCCCATGTCTATGTCATTTATTTCCTCACATGCTATTCTAGCATGGGGACTCAATTCTGCTAGCATCTCTGCTATTGCAAGACGCTATAAGTGGGTAATCTCACTTCAGCAATATTTTACCAAGTGGTTGAATCTGACATTTCTCCGAATCGAGCATCTCACTGAGACATTCATTACTGAGATGATGTTCAAGCACGACAAAGAACAGTTTGGGCATTTATCCATAGCCTTGCAGGCATGTGTGCCACAAAATCAGAAAGCTCTGATGACTGCACAAGTGTTGAATCCCACTACCGCGACTAAAGGAATGCTGAATCAACAGAAGATAGTTGGGATCCAAAGGATCAAACCTAAGATATGCTCAAGGGATATGACGCTTCAACGCTCAAGAAGCCTTCAAATTGTACTCCCAATCAAAGAGTACACCTCCTATAACGGCACATCTAACTTCAGCACAAATATCTCAACGATGACATACTGATTCAACACCAGCGCAATCAAAGTGTACTAAATTACAATCGCTAATTCTTTATTATCCCATGATAAGACTTCTGAAGCAGATGCAACATCATTCATCCATGGATGGAAAAAACTCCTTCAACATACACTGGGGACTTGATATTATTGGAATTTGCAATCTGATGTGATTCCATGAAACTTCATCAATGTAACCTCTCTACATCACAAGCCTTGCACGACCAAGGAACTTTTTCTCCTCACATCCAGAATGGAGACTGCCGTTGTTATCTGCCACAACAACATTGATTACCGGACGAAGCAAATTCACAGTAAAGTTATATTCAGGAGAATTTTGGTTGAATTCCTGGAACATCTTCATCTTAGGAATGCTCAACTCACCAACTAGTTCGTGAATGTAAAAGGCTCACTGGATGAAGGAGCAAAGCCTATATCGATAATCATGGTTCTAGCATTTTTCGGTTTCTGGAGCAACTCCAACCATAGTATCGACATCAACAAGGATATGTTGAGGAACTCCGTTCATGGTCTCAGCATCAACAAGAATTTCTGGAGAAATTTCAATCGTGATCTAGCATCAACAACGGTCTCAAGAGCAACATCCTCATGACAGGGCTTCATCACTTAACCATTATCTGAAGTATTGCTCGACGAAGCGGACTTCTCCAAGATATAATGATTCATATCAAGGTGTGTAGACATGAAATATGTTCACATGAAAGTCTTTCCGAAGCTTGCACTATGGGCAGGCACAATTCCAAGTCTTCTACAAGATGTTCTCAACACCTCTACAAATGAGATACAACACACTTCATGCCATGGGTTTAGAAAAACATACCAATGGGTGAGGAATGAGACAATTATTCCTGAATGAAAGATGTTTATCAATGTCTCTTATACAACATATCAAAAAGGGAGCATCAATCATATATACGAGCTGAAAGATATGGCCTTTACCATCAAGTCTACGAAATCTGAAAAATTTGTACGGGATTACAAATTACAAATGTGCACGCTTCATTGGCTAACCTATACAACTCCAAATTGAGTGATTCTTGTTTCATGATATAATTCAGTCTTTGAGCTTCAAATGTTGGGGTCAAGCATCAAATTCGGACGTTGTATGAGGTTCCTGCAGCCTCCAGAGCATACAATATGTAAGCAGCAATACTTAGACGAGATTCATAACTTCCACAGTCGATCGGTGTCCACCAGGTATTTCCACTAAGTCCTTCATCAAGGTACCTTAAACTTCGACCACCTAGGTATTTACATCAATTTTTCTACCTGGGTGCTCTATCCAAGTCTTGCCAGAAGAAGAGAAAACGAAAAGGAGAGATTTAAAAAAATACTGGGAACTGACAGTCCACTGATCATGATGATCGGTTTCACAGTCCGAGACCCGTGACACCAGACTCTCATGTGCTAATCATTCATCATAAAAGGAATGCTACCACCATGACATGCAACCATGGTCATTACATCACCCCCTCTTGAGAGCAACCCCGGTTATGGTCCCGTGACCAGGGTTTCAGAAGTGATGTTTCTACGACTGACAGAAAAAAGATGGCACTGCAAGCACCATGCTCATGTATCAATCATGGGGTCCTGATCTCAAATGAATCAATGACATTAAAATCCTTCACCAACCGTTCCATACACAAGCGAATGGTCTAAAGACACAACATGAGTGTTTTACAACAAGTTCGCCTGAGATGATTTTACACTGTCACGCACAAAGCAGCGAGCTGGAAGAAATTGGTGAAGAATCTAGCAATGGGTCATATACCATTCTCTTCGTATGGATTCCCTCTACAACATATCCAAAATTCATAGCAATTGGAGAAACAATCAAAAAGATGTGGCCAAAACATTGGGCTATATACCAGCTGAAAATTTTCTGAAAGTCTCTTAGAAGTTTATTGTTTCGTCAATTTCGGCCCTTAAACATGCTCAAAAGCCAAAAATCTTCTTTACAAAAAGCTTGGAAATTTTCTGAGGATGAAGAAACATGGGTAGATCACGAAAATCCAACATCAGACGAAGATTCTACAGCATTTTCAATGAAGACCTGACTTCTGAATTTTCTGATGACAAATTATGACGAAATTCTTCATTCATCTACGCCTTCCACGCGATATCAGACTTCATCTTCAGCCACTAGTCTCATTTACTAAATTCCGCGGCGTTTTGCTGATAAGATGCAAGCCTTTCATCTCCAGCTTTCCTTTTCAGTAATAACTCATCTCGTCCTTGCTTCTCTTCTGCATCCGCTAAGGCTAAGAAAGCGTTGATTCCATCACGGACGACTCCCAGATGATCGAGAGACATACAATGCATCAGATTTCCAGCGTCTCTGAAAGGTTGATTCAACTCGGCATGAAGATCTGCAAAATTCTTCATCTTTAACTTGATATTTCCGGAGCGTTCCCCGGAAGGGCCAGAAGAGTGGTTGTAACCAGAAGTCACCACTATCTGAGGCGAAAGACATGGAGTCATGGATATACCAATAACAAACGCGTAAAAAAATGGTAAAAATCAAACTCTGACCTATTTACAATTTCACTAGATGTAGTGATTATAACGCCAGAATTTCGAAAACTTGCTCGTTCCCTCAAACCCGCAAAGACGAGCAAAATTCATTATTCAAAATCAGGACTTGATTTTCATAAAACCGTGAACAACCCACGTGAATTTTAACATTCACTGGTTTTTCAAAAACTAGACAGATGTCCATTCTACAATTGTGACAACTCACATACAGACATTATTTCACCATGTATAATGGTCTACTTTCAACAGTTGTTCAAAATCAAAACATGATTTTACAAAATATATAAAATTTAACGTGAAACTCACATAAATTTGAAAAATATATCTATATATTTTTTTGCTCCCTCGCACGAGCATCTGTCTTTGAAGCGAGAGTATATTTTCAAATATTTCTGAAAGCTCGAAGATAAAAAAATTTCATGAAAGCTCATAAACAAAATTTTATTACTAATAAACGCACGTCTATTAAAAAAAAAACTTTTCTTTCGTACGAGTATCCACCTTTGAAACGAGAGTTTATTCCACTTTGTGAAATCTCACATATTTAAAAATAAAATAAAATTTTGGTTTTCGTGAAAGCTCATAGATAAAATTTTATATCATCAGACTGAGGTCTATTTTGTTTGTTCTTTAAACTAACAGACTGAGGTCTATTTTGTTTGTTTCTAAAACAAGGATTTCTTTTCTTGGGCCCGGACCCATGAATCCTAAATCAACCAAGGTTCCATCATCAAATCAGCGGGCCTACATCAATTTAGACTCAACGCTCTATCATGCCACTGGGATCTTCGTTCAAGCCATGGTTTGCTCACGCAATCGAAAATATGGTAACGTCTTATCTTATGACTAAGTTCACTTACTTATTTTCGTTCGTAACTGGAAATCACCATTCAGTGCTGACTGAGGAACATGACTGTCCCTCACTAACCAGGGGACTTAATGTAGATGGTGGATTTTCGACAAGGGTTAAAATCGTAAAACCATAATTATGCATGCTCCTGATCCAACAATCATATGAGTATTGAGGATCATGTCTCTCCTTGAAGCATGAAAGCTCATGCCACAAGAATCTCTGACTGAGAATACTGTCTCTTAGAGTATATGTAGATGTGTAGTCTCTCAGCCGAGGCAACGACACATCTCATGAATACCGAGCAATTTCAGTAATTACTTCTATATAGAATCGAAAGATTGGACGGATCCTAGACAATTTTCCTGCTAGTATAGAGCAATAACGTCTTCAGGATGCAACAAGATTTTCCCTGACTATATAAAGGAAATATGATGCTTCAACAAGCTCATGTTACTCCACTCTCAGATAATTAATGCTCCTAGACAGCATGCCTGCTAGTATAGAGCCATCAATTAATTATCTTTAATCATTAACTGAATATTCAGCAATATTCTACAATTCTTCGTAATATTTCGTCACTTCAATTCGTGGTTCTTCCCAGCAGAATTCCACGGGTTAGTGATAAATATTCAACATACGGGCATCTGAGCAGCTATCGAGTAAGCCCCGACCAAAATGGTGCGAGTGTACTCAGCAATAATGCACAAACGAGCAACTGAATGAGCAAATGAGCATTCCAAAACACGAAGGAACGATGAACCTATGCAAAATAGGAAGAAAAAATAATTATAAAATATTAGCAAAGGCGCTAGGGGACTGGGCTCACCAACCAGCCAATCACGTCGTGGCCAGTCCCACGCCCAATTCTATATTTTATCATACTTTGTTATTTTTCCCTGATCTCATGAAAATCTCTTCATTCGAGCAAATCTCCTTCGTTTCAAGGAAACTCCCCAGTCTCATGGTGTTTCCTCGCATCAAAGAAATAAAATAATTAGGAAAGGTGTCGTGGGACAGGACTCACTAGCCGGCCGGCTGGCCATGCCCTAGCCGTGGCCGGTCCCACACATCATGGTTCCTTATTATTTTGTTATTTCTCCCATCCCATGAAAATTCCATGATTTCATGATATTTCCCTAAACTCATGAAAATTATGTAAAATTAGGGAGAAAACGCACGGGACCGGGCTTATTGGCCGACAATCCATGCTCTAGCCGTGGCCGGTCCCACACGCTCTTGTCTCATTCTTTTAAATTATTTGTTTCCCTCATCCATGGAAACTCCTTCACTTCAAGGAAAATCCCTAGTTTCAGCAAACTCCTTGAATTCATGAAATTTCCCTCAAGTCATGAAAATAATATAAAATTAGGGAAACTCGTGGGACCGGGCCCTAGCCATCCGGTCATGCCCTAGTCGGTCCCACACGCCCTTTATTTTATTATTATTATTTTTATGTTTCCCTCATCTAATGGAAACTCCTTGGTTTCAACAAATTCCTTGGTTTCAACAAACTCCTTGATTTTATGATATTTTCCTAAAATCATGAAAAATATTATAGAATTAGGAAAAATGCCTTGGGACCGGGCTTTTTGGCCGGACGGCCATGCCTTGGCCATATCCGGTCCCACACTTCATGATTCCTTCATTATTTTATTATTTATTCCTTCATCTCATGAAGTTTTCCTGGTTTCAGCAAAAATCCGGATTTCTTCATATTTTCTCAAAATGTTGCTCAAACGCAGACCGAAAAATATCGAAAATCTCAAGACTGAGACACGAACATTATGGTGACGCGGGCATGTCTCCTTGACCGACCAAGGTCGGCCCTAGGGCTTGCAAATAGCCGGTCCCACATGTTTTAATAATTTTGACCTAATTTGCTCAATTGCTCATATTGGGTCCAAACTCTTCCCAAACAACTGGGAGTTTGCTCAAACGACCATCAGATGGTCCCACGACCATCAAGAGCCGGTCCCATGACCCCTTGGTCGGTCCCTCATCTCTCCATAATCAGGTTTTACTACCTAACGCTCATATGAGCATTATTTTAATAAATGATTAAACCAACATTTAATCATCCTTTCACCAACTAGTCTTCAAGAGACTTTGGTATTTTGCTCACTTGAGCATTTGGGCGCTACATGGTCGATTCACCATCCCATGTAGCCGTTCCCCCTTCATTTCATGAATGATTTTCAATAAATCATCAATTTATCATCAATTCAGCAATTGATCAAAATTAGGATTTCGAATCCAAGGTTCATAATTCCAGATTCAAACGCTAATAATTTTATGTTGATCCCATGATCAACACCCTAATTAATTATACTCGGTTCAGCTGCCAGTGTTTTAAATTTATCTTGGTCCTGTTACCAATGATTCCTCAAACGAGCAACATCTTCTCACACCAAAGAATATTGGTTCAACTATTAATATTCAACAATTCATCAAATGAGTAACATATGCTCAGATGAGCAATATTTGCTCAGATCAAAGGATATTGGTTCAACTATCAATATTCAACGACTCAGAACAATATTTGTTCATTTTAGCTATCAACATTTTATTCGAAAATGTACTTTTGTCTCAGCAAACATGTTCAATTCATGAGTCTCAGAACATTTGCAAATCACCTTCGACTCAGCAATACAAGGACTCATCGTCCCATAAAGTCAGCAACTGACTCCACAATCACGAGATGTCAATCACGTCACATGGGGGAAATTAACCAGGGTTTTGGTCTGGCGGTCTACGGCACGTGTGTTCATACACAAGATGAGAGTGTGAGCAAGTTGTGCAATCAGTTGAAGGAGTTAGCAAAGTAGTGGATGGAAAATCAACCAAGTCTCCGCACGATGAGCAACTGGTTTTGACACGATTTCCCACTTCCCCACTCTTTGACTTCAACAACTGTCACACTTCATGGGATCAAGGTGTTTACAATTCCATCAATATAAATAAGTCTCTAAATCCTGATTGAAACAGACAAGAATTTCTCGACAAGTTCACACAGACAATCTTTCGTATATACAAACTCATCGTCTGAGTAATCACTCTTAACTGAGTAAAATTCAATCATTCAGAACTTTCTCACGTAGAATACACAACACTCCTACAATCTCGATTACCATTGATCTCACACATTTCTCAGCTTCCCTCCTACAGATCATCCCATCCTCTCTTGTGACCGAATTGACTCTGAAACGGCCGTTGTCTTAGTTTAGTCCGGAGTCCTACAGATTGATCTCTCGAACTTAAAGCACTCCCTTCTTGCAGTGCATCTGTGTGAGGTTGAGCATTTACTTGGTTCAAGGAGTCTCTGCACGGTCATCTCCTCAATTTCATAAAAACCAGCAAATCGTTTTCCCCATCTACAGACGCATAGAGCTGAACTTCTTAACCAAAATGTTTTATTTCCAAGGGTGGTAAACACATTACTCAGTCAACCCCAATGGATCTTTCCATGTCTAAATGAGTTGAAAGTTAATGTGGATGCTGCTTGGAAATTGGATGTTAATTCTAATATAGGTGTTGCTATTGTTGTTCATAATCATGTAGGTACCATGGAAGGAGCAAGAGCATTACTCAAAAATACTTTCAGTGCAGAACAGGCAGAAGTAGTTGCAGCTCTTGAAGGAGCTAGTTGGGCAAAAGAAGCAAAGATATCGGCATTTAACATTGAAGGAGATTGTAAGAGAAGGGTGGATTACTTGAATGGTACAAGCTTCAAAATTTTATCGCAGTGTGAATATATTCTAAACGAAGAGAAGAAAATTTGTACTCAATGCGATATTTTTTTTGGGTTTTAAGTATCTCCCAAGGGAGGCTAGTAGAGTTGCGGATATTCTATCCAAAGAAGCAATAAAATATGTGCATAGGGTTAACTGGAGTATTGTTTCTCCGTATTGCATTCGTCGGTCTTTATTAGTTGATAAATCCAAAGCTGGGATGTTACAACAACCAACTTTGCCTATCTCTGGCGCAAATATTGTAAGACTCTCAGATGACCAAGTTGGTTAGCTGTTTTTTATACATTTTCTTTCTACGGAAAGAAAAAGAAGAAGATATTCATAATTTACCTAACGTTCAACTGTTTACAACACAACATCTGCAAAAATGATATCAAACTAAGTTTTAATACTTAGAGCAGTTCTTATGGAATGAACAAACTTGAAGTTTGTTCATTTTGCTTCCACTATGGACTCAACAAACATGAAAAATGGATGGGAAAACCAACAAAATTGAGGGTTTGTTGATTGAGTTCAATGATTAACCGGGCGTTTAATGAAAAGCCGCGCGGACCTACAAAATCCGCTGGCATTTTTACCAAAACCGTTGGCGTTTCCACCAAAGCCGCTCACTTCAAATTTTGTTTCCCAACTATTATTTATCTCACTTTATCCTTATTTATCCCACCTAAATCCAATATTTTATTTAACTTATTAAAAATAAAAACAAATATTTTAAACTTTAACTCTATCCTACCAAAAATTGTTTATCAAAAAGAAATATTAGTGGGATCCTAAAAAACCAGATTTGTTGATTTTGCTCTGATTTACCATAGTGCAAATCCGTGTTTGTTCATCCACGTGGCTCAACAAAATTTTTTTTGACGGCCATAGAAATTGCCCTTATAAGAAGCTCTTGGATCACTTTTCTTAAAGGGAAAATATCGTTTGGTCCTTTTTTAGGTGGACCCATGTCAGTTTGGTCCTTTGGGAAAATGCCTTTACTGTTTGGTCCATAATTATTTAAAAATATTAAATGGACAAAACTACCCTTCCATGTTAATTTCTACTTATTTTTTGTAGAAGTTCATTCTTCAAAATGAACTCCTGTTAATTTCTACTTATTTTTCAGAAATCACCTAAAAAAAACAGAGTTCGTTCCAGAAAATGAACTCCATATAAAAACCTAAAAAAACAGAGTTCAATCCAAAAATGAATTCCATATAAAAACCTAAAAAAACAGAGTTCAATCCAAAAATGAACTCCATATAAAAACCTAAAAAAAACAGAGTTCATTCCAGAAATGAACTCCATATAAAAACCTAAAAAAACAGAGTTCATTTATGGAATGAACTCCATATAAAAACCTAAAAAAACAGATAAAAACCTAGAAAAAACAGAGTTCATTTATGGAATGAGCTCCATATAAAAACCTAAAAAAACAGAGTTCATTTACGGAATGAACTCCATATAAAAACCTAAAAAAAAAAACAGAGTTCATTCCAGAAATGAACTCCATATAAAAACCTAAAAATGAACAACATCTTCATCTTCTTCGACGTCTTCAATAGCAGCGGCAACATCGTCGTCTTCAAACACCAGCAGCAACATCATCTTCGTCGTCTTCAAGCAGCAGCAGCAAAACATCATCGTCTTCAAACACGAGTTCATCTTGATCATCAACAAACAAAATAAAAAACAGCAGCAGATCCATGAAATCGTCGTCATCGTTTTCTTCTTCATCATCATCAACAACAAACATCAAAAACAGTAGCAGATCCATGAAATCGTCGCAATCGTTTTCTTCTTCTTCATCATCATCAACAACGACATCAAAAACAACAACAGATCCATGAAAATCGTCGTCATCGTTTTCTTATTCTTCTTCTTCATCATCAACAACAACAACAAAACACAGTAGCAGAAAGAAAAAGCAAAAAGAAATTGAGAGAAAAGAAACTAAATCTGATAACAGGTGGAGAGAGAAAGCAAATCTGAGAAAGCAAATCTAAAAAAAAAAAAGATATTTTCTAAGATTTTTGTCTATATATATGGTCCCAAAAGGATATTTCTGCCACCACATAATGACAATTACATCATCCATGACATCACCCTAGGACCAAATCATAATTTTTAGGACCAAACTATAAATTATATTTCCAAATAGGACCAAACAAACAGTTGACCCAGTCAATTGGACTAGACTCGCTCTAATATACTATTTCTAAGACCTATTGGTATTTCTTACTTTTCTTAAAACAGGGGAGTATTTTTTGCGAGATTGTTAAAGGCTGGTACCAGTTTTGCTAGGATGGTACCAATCCATATAAAACAACAGAGTGTTGGCCGTTGGATCTAGCCTTTAGCAATCGTGTGTTTTTGAAGGGTCTTATACTCACGTGTCGCGTCCGCGTATGCGTCCTGGACTTGTTTATACTTTACAGACGCACTTGACTTTTGGTTTACAGAAACAAAGAGCAGTCGTCCTCGTCCCTCAGCCTCTCTTAACTGTGAAAATCTGAATCCTTTCCTTCGGTTATTGTTGGGTGCGATCTGATCGCTGAAAGTGGAAACGGTATCTTTGGTGATCTAAGGCAAAAACGGTGAGTAAATCACATCTTGTTTCCTGTTCTACAACACAACAGTTTTATTCTTATGTCGTTACCTTTTTTTTTTGGTCAATTTTGTTTTCCTTTGATTCTTAGATCTCAGATCTTCGTTTTTGATGTTTTGTTTTTACACCTGTTCTTTTTTGATGTTTTAGTATGGTTTGATTCATATGATCTTTGGCTAGATTTATCTGGATGTAGATTAAATTGAAATTAGTGAAATAGTACTAATTGTTGTTGTTGTTGTTTTAATATTTTTTTTTCTGTTAATTTTTGTTATTACCATAACAAAAACTATACTTGCTGAAGAATGTAGAAGGTGGTTTAACTGAGTTGTTTGTCGATTATAGACTTGAGCGTGTTGTGTGAAGAGACCAAAAATGGTCACATAGCGGAGTGGATATCGCATTAGACTCCGAATCTAAAGGTCGTGGGTTCGAATCCCACTGTGATCAGTTGCCTTTTTTGTTTTTAGTTTCTTCATACAAGAATCAAATGATTCAACTGTGATCAGTTGCCTTTTTGTTTCTAGTTTTTTCATAAAAATGTCAAATGATTCAGCTAACAATGTATTATGTGGTTAGACAGCTTGTAGGAAATTTCTGGTGCTAAGTGGTCTCTGGAAATTGAGTTTTTAGTTTCTTTATGCAAATATCAAATGTCTCAGCTAACAATGTATGCTGTAGTTAGACAGCTTTAACCTTTGCTCAGTCCATACTTTAGCTCCCATGCAGCTACACTATTGGCCCTACTAAGCTTGTCAAACTAGAGATTGATGTTTGGAATCACACACATTGCTGTTCATTACATTCAAAGAATACAAAATGACCAATGTGTATTATGTGGTTAGACAGCTTGTAGGAAATTTCTGGTGCTAAGTGGTCTCTGGAAATTGAGTTTTTAGTTTCTTTATGCAAATATCAAATGTCTCAGCTAACAATGTATGCTGTAGTTAGACAGCTTTAACCTTTGCTCAGTCCATACTTTAGCTCCCATGCAGCTACACTATTGGCCCTACTAAGCTTGTCAAACTAGAGATTGATGTTTGGAATCACACACATTGCTGTTCATTACATTCAAAGAATACAAAATGACCAATGTGTAGGGGTCTGGTGATCAGAATTTTCCTTATGGGATCTTGTTAACCTAGCTGAATTTCGGCTTGGATCTGGCTAACACCCTGTCAGGTTCAACCTACCTGACTTGCCATTGTCTCAAGGACTTTGACTAAAGGGCGTGCCCACCAAAGGATGCGTCTGTAATTTACCATAAGATGGGTCTATAAGGTTAATCAGATAAGCAATAATCTTGAATACCTAAAAAGTTTAGATCTAGTAGGAGGAAAATCTTGGCGAGTTAATCAGATAAGCAATAATCTTAATACACTCAAGTCATGGTGAGTTTACTTGGTTCTCTTTTAATATTGTCTGTATATAAATTTGGACACGTTTGATCTGTAATTTTAGTGTTGGAAATCTAGGTTTTGTCTTAGTCTCCAAATTTAGTTTCATATCTCATGTTAAGGTTAGATAGGAAGAGTTGATTTCTTCTCTACACAAACTCTAGGGATTCAGATGTTATGCTTGTATAGTTAGTTTTCTGTTAATATCTGTGAAGGTGATTTTTTTTGAATGCTATGATGTTGATTTGTGTTGAGGTCTAGATTTAGCTTTAGGGGTTTTCCCAATCTGTTTAGCTGTCTAGGTGTCCAGGTTTAGTATTTTTTGTCTCAGGATGCGGATGAATGTGTGCTTCTCCAGAGAATCTTCAGCAGGTTTTCCCAGTTTCTTTCCTTGGAAAACATTCATCTGGATGCGGATTCTCTTTTCATATTTCGTAGTTTTTGTTATGAATTATTTGATCTTCAAAAGATTTACCTGGATGGTTTATTTTTGTTAAACCGAAGATGGTACTGTAGACCTAAAAGAGAAACTCAGTTATGATTAATAGATTGAAAGCAGAAACTAACAATGGTCACATAGCGGAGTGGATATCGCATTAGACTCCGAATCTAAAGGTCGTGGATTCGAATCCCACTGTGATCAATTTCTTTTTGCTTTTTCTTACCAAGATTGTAGATCCTCATAATTATTAGGTTTTTACAGGGGTGTGCATTCAAATGCCAATAAAGTAAGCTGGCAAGGTTTGAATCTTTTGATGAAGTTGATCATGCAAAGAGCTGTTAAATCCGGTCTTTAGCTCTTACTCTTTTTTCCCTTCTAACTTGCTAGGGTCTCACCCTTTACCATTCTCCTCTAATTTGGCACTTCATTCTGTAACAGTTATGAAAGGGAAAGTGTTCTTAATCAAGTATGGTGCTCATACATGTCTGTTAATCGTAAACACACCACGCATATTTTGGTTTCTATATTTGTCGAGTGTGATAAAGTAGGATTGTGAAAGTCAACCACATTACCAAATTGTTCCTTTCTGATAAGGAGGTTTAAAGGTCTTGTCCGTTTCGTCTCATAAAGGAATGACATTTTTAAAGTCTGATGTCATTGATAAAAACTTGTTTTCAACTCTTTGATCCCTTAGTTATGCAATCACGAGAGCCAAAGGGTACTCTTATGATTCGGTAGCATGAGTTTTGATTCTGAAATTCTTTCCCTTTCCTGGATTAATGTTGTTCTTTTGTTGTTTCTCTCTCGCAGATGATTGATGACCAGGATCTTGGGTTCTTTGCCAACTTTCTTGGCATTTTTATATTTGTTCTGGTGATTGCTTACCATTATGTGGTGGCTGACCCAAAATATGCAACCAACTGAGACATGGTTTGTAACATGTCTGCTTAGAGAGTAATATGTGGAGTCAACTCTTTTTATGAGAACTTAAGTGATATACATGTTTAGTCGATTTTGTAATAGAACAAATTTACTTATGGATATATATGGTTAATGTAGTTGTTAATTATGGGTGGGATTGCTGCTTTCATATATGGTTCATTGGTCAATTGTTAAATGGTTAAATGACGCATGTAATGCTGGAAGTTATTAAATAATATTGATGCGATCCTAGAGAAGACCCTAATACTGGTGCTCTTATTCTTCTTTTGTGGTGAGTTGCTGTTATAATCTTTTTTGTGTTGGAATTTTTTTTTGTAGTTTGCAAAAAGTTCAAAAGTGCCACACTGCGGGTTAAGCCATATAGTGCCTCTTCCTGTAATTCCCTTTCGGGGTCTAAAACACATTCTCTAGGTAGCGGATTTGTTTACTGTTGCCTTTCCAGGTCTTCTTTGCTTAGTTTTCTCCAACATAGGTCCATAGAGAGAGGTGCTAGATTCTGAACAACCAAAAATATCATTGATTTTCTCCCGCCAGATTCCCAGAGGTCATGCTTTCTTCACTGTCTATAACCTCTCCGTCTCACCCCCTCCCCGCAGCTTCTACTACAGCTTATCAGAACCCTAAGACCACCTTCTCAAAATCCAACCAACTGCAAACCACTTTCCATCTTCTTCAACAGTGCAACAACCTTGCAGAACTCAAACAACTTCATACCTGTATCATTAAAACCGGTTTCTCTCAAGGCCACCAAGCCCAAAACCGCCTGCTCTCTGCTTGTCTGGGAAACCGCTGTTCTGAATCACTGGATTACGCTCTCCTCCTCTTCGCACAATCATCAAACCCGACCGTGTTCATACGTAACAACGTTATTAAACACTTGGCTGAAACTAATACTCCTGAAAAAGCATTTCGTTTCTATTCCTTCACACATTTAGATGGTTTTCCTTCAAATAATTACACCTTTCCGTTATTATTCAAAGTCTGTTCTCGGCTTCATGGAATTGAAGAAGGTGAACAGATTCATGCCCATGTCATCAAAACTGGGTTTGAATCCGATATTCATGTTAAGAATGCTTTGATTCATTTCTACTGCACCTGTGGCGTCTTTGATGATGCGAGGGCTGTGTTTGATAAAATGTCCGAAAGAGATACCGTGACTTGGAATTCGATAATTACTGGTTATACGCAGAATGGGTTTTCAGGGGAAGCTCTGAATTTGTTTAGGGATATGCAGGTTCATGGATCAGAACCTGATGAGGTAACAATGGTTAGTGTTCTCTCTGCATGTGCTCATGCTGGTGCACTTGAATTAGGGAAGTGGGTTCATGCATATCTTGAGAAAAACAATTTAGACGGTAAAATTAGTGTAAAAACAGCTCTTGTAGATATGTACTCTAAATGTGGGTTAATAGAGAGAGCATTGGAAGTCTTTGAGGAGATACCTAATAGGAATGTTGTCTGTTGGACAGCCATGATCAATGGCTTAGCCATTAATGGCCTGGGGAAGAAAGCTGTTAGTCTGTTTCATCTTATGGTGAAGTCAAAGGTTAAGCCCGATGAAATTACCCTTGTCTCAGTCTTCTCTGCTTGCAGTCACAGTGGTCTGTTAGAAGAAGGTAAAAAGCTTTTTGCTGATCTGAGAAAACGATACAGGATCAAAGCTCGGGTGGAGCACTATGGGTGCATGGTTGACCTTCTGGGTCGACATGGGCATGTGGATGAAGCTTATGATTTGATCATGAAGATGCCGTTTGCACCAAATGCCGTTATATGGAGAACCCTCTTGGGAGCTTGTAATTTATATAAAAGGGTGGATTTGGGAGAGTTGGTTTTAAAGAAGATCCTTGAACTGGAACCTCATTACCATGGAGATTTTGTGCTTCTATCGAATATTTATGCAGCAAATGGAAAATGGGAGGAAGCAGTAAATATAAGGAAGATGATGAAGAAAAATAAAATATCAAAGATACCAGGGTGCAGTACCATCGAAATTGAAAACAGAATCTATTCGTTTGTTGTGGAAGATAAATCTCATCGGCATTCAAAGGAGATATACAGGATGTTGGATCAAATTGCTGAAAAAATAAAACTGGCAGGCTATGTTCCTGATACTTCAAAAGTATTAATCAACATGGAGGAGGAAGAGGATAAAGCAAATTCACTACTTCATCATAGTGAGAAGGTTGCAGTAGCTTTTGGACTTATTAAGACTGCCCCAGGAATGCCACTACGGGTAGTGAAAAATCTTCGTGTCTGTGATGATTGTCATTGTGCCATGAAGCTTATCTCAAAGATCTATGAACGGGATATCATTCTAAGAGATCGCAATCGGTTCCATCATTTTAAGGGCGGCCTTTGTTCTTGTGGAGATTATTGGTAAATGTACTGCTTTATGAAGTTTTTGTGCTTAAAAAGCGATAGATGTGGAAATGGAATATAAGGCTCTAAGCAGCCAGTAAACTCATGCTTCACTAGACTGAACAAAGAAGGGCCAAGTGTAAAACGGGTGGCACAGGCCAGTTTAAATCCTGAGTGAGACAGGTATAACTCGAATCGTCACTCCTACAGCAAGCTCCATACTGGTTCTATCAATAGCAGAGGTGCCAGAAAAGAGTACGTAAACAAATTTACCATAGAAGAGGTAAGTTTCACTATTCTTTTAGAATACCTTAATTGCTTTCTAATTGAATAATTAACAAATTTTTCGTGCGCTTTAGTTTGGTCTCGATGCGCTTAATTAGTGGGTGATATCGAATTCCATTTGCTTCGTGATGTTACCTCTTTCATTAGTTCTCCTCCTTGTTGTTATCATCATTATCATTACTTACCATGGACCAAATCGTTATCATTATTTACTTTTTGTAATCTCAACTCTCTCTAAATAGAATTTGTACTAAAAAACAGCTTCAACGGTGTATTTGACCAGAAACAAGAACCGAGAAATCCATATATCATAATATTAGCTCGTGGTTCAGATTTTGCCACTCAAAACGACATAACTTTACTATAAGAAAACTATAAGCACGTACAAGGCCAAGTCCCTTGAGGGATTTCTGTAAAGTTTACCCAGCTATCTCCTAAAAATGGCATCCCATTTGAATACAAAATCTTCAAACTTGATCCCTCTAAGAACTCTATTTAGGATCATTTAGGAGGTTGTACGCCAGTGCAAAGTATAAGCGCTAATCTTTTCTACCGAGAATGTGCATCTATTCTCTTTCCAAGTTCAATAAAAGGCCAAATAGTCCAGTATTATTAATCTCAACTAAGAAAATTGTCTGAGTGTCTCTCTCCAAGCAAAATCAGAGTAAATATCATTGTTGAACATTGGCATCCAATCTAATCCAAAATCTCCTAACTAGTTCAACCAGCTCTGCTAAGCATGGTCTGATGATTGGTTGAACGTCAGCACTGTCGAATAACTTACATCGCTTTTAGTCGAGTACTGTATGTTGCTCTTTGTTATGTGTGTGCAAAGCATTTATCTTGAAGTAAATCTCTGACATATTTATATGGCTTGTAGGATTATCCCATTGAACCAATTCCTGAACACTTTTCTCTATCTCTCTTGTTTCTTTCATTAAACAGTCAATCCAAAATCCCAATGCACTCAAACAAAGAACCAATTGGCTCTTGATTTTGTCTGGATCATCCCCTTCAAAACCGTGAGATTCATCAACCAATTCTCTAGTATGTTTCACAAAAGAACTCAGAACTTTTTCTAATGCCTCTTCATTTTCGCTTATCAAAACATTAAACTCGCTTCCATTTGCCACAGATTGACCTGATTCTACGTCACAAGAGATGTTCTTACTTTCTAACTCTTTTTCTAGTTTCTCTAGAGATGCTACTGAAGTTACTTTCTCAATACATTGTACAGAAGAATTGACTAATTTTCTGAAAAGTTGTAAATCTTCACCTATCAATTGTTGAAGTATAACCCAAGTTGCACCAAATTTATGAGCCTCTTGTACTAAGAGACCAATTGCTTGCGTTGCAAAATGCATAACATCCACCATTTTTGACAAGGAACCTAGTAACTTACCATAACAGACACCATGAAAAGGTATGAACCAAAAGTTTGGTTCTACTCCAGCTTCTGCAATGAAGTTGCATAGTTCATTAATACTGACCCTAAGCTTATTTTCTTTCTCATTCAACTCCTTCAAAAACATCTTCGATTTGTTTCCAGAATCAATGCAAAAATCAATCGATTCGACGAACTCGTAAAGTAACTTTAAGCTCTTCGATATTCCACCCCTAGCCATTGTAGAGGCTCTAGTGGGTTGCAAGAGAATTTCCAGCATGATTGAACAAGAAAGTCCAATGAAGGCTTCTGTAATTCTGACAATGGCGAATTCACTTGGGGGTCCATAATTCTTCCTGCCTAACATGATTAATGCAGCAATGACTGCAGATACAGCACCAGCTTGATCATACATTCGACTTCGTCTCAGAAAACTAGCGAACATAATCCAAGGAATAAGTGACAGAAATCTAAATACCAAGTGTCTTGTAAAAACAAAGCAAGCTAAGAGTCCATATATGGTTCCTAACACTGTTCCTTGTGCTTTATTATTTGCAATCTTGTATGTTGCTTCTCTTCCACCTGCCATGCCAACCCCGACTGTAAGTCCTGCCCAGAATCCATTCTCTTCATTAAAAATCATCCCAAATAACACAGCCAGACCTAATGAACCAGAACATTTGGCGGCATATATCAATCTTTTAGTACTAATTCTCCTGACCAAATTGCTGATCATGAATAGTTTCTTGGTGCACTGATATTGTTTTTGCATCGACTCTTGAATATTGGTTCCGGGTTTGTTTGTGGAGTCGGCACTTTGACTTATCATAGATTCATCATGGAGCAATTTCATGCAAAATAGAAAGAAGAAAGATGGTAAGTCATTTCGGGTAAGGAAGTTAATGGTATGAGGAGGTTGTAGGAACAGCTTGGGCAGAACTTCTTTTCTGTTAGTTTCGGGAACAGCGGAGGTGCAACTAGGAGAAGCATGACTAGCTTGGTTCAAATGCAAATTTGTTTGCTCTTTTAGTGTAAATAGAAGACTCTTAAGTTCTTGATCCCCAACTCTGACAGGAAATGAAGTAGAAGAAGTTAAAGCAATTTCAATCCCTTTTAAGGGTATTTCTAAGGCTTGAAATCTGTCTGTTGGATTCATATCATACTGTTTAGTCAATCTGTTCAAGGGTTTCTCCCACTGCATGCTTTTCTGTTCAAATAAAAAGTAGTTTACATGAGAATTTAAATTGCTTTTAATTTCATCTACTTGTAAAAGTTGAAAAAAATAAGCACCTGTTTGATTTTGATGTTTTGGATTAGAGTGGTCCCTGTTCTCCCTAAAGATTTAGCTTGAGATATTGATGCTAGTGCGGATGTTTTGTTTTCAGCACAAAATGCATTCACAAAAAGATTCAGTCTTCTTGAAAAATTCTCTTTGAATACCAAACAATTTTTTCTAACCTGCAAAATCAGTACTCAAAATTTTATGCAAAAATCAAAATGTTGAACTGAATTTGGGGCATAATTAGGTTACTTACCTCGTAACTTGCGAGTCGAGGGTATGGAAAAACCAACGCTAAAAGAGCAGCAAAAGCACCAACACCAGTACTGGCCACAACGTGCACCGGGTGCATAAAAACCTTGGTGTGAACACCTTTGACAGAAGTGACCGAGTATAAAATTACAATTTGGGCAAGAGCGATCCGCTTACAAATCAGGTGAGTTGATTCCGGCAGCATAACAGCAAAACTTGTGAATGTCACAGCAAGAACAGATGCAGTAATTGAATGCCTAGCTGGTCCAAGAAGCCATAAAATTAAGAAAGCTGGTACTGCTCCTTGGCAAGTAGCTAATAAGGCATGCCAGCAACTTTGAAGTGTATCACCTAATGTCGCTTCTGTAACGACAAGAATTACCGTTACATACGACAAAGCTGGAAATGCTACTTCCTTTTGGAGTACGACAGGGCTGAATAGGGTTACGAAACCAATGATGGTGCACGCTAATGCGGTCCTGAATGCTGCTCCTAAACGTGATTGCCAGTATGCTCGGGTTCGACTGATTGTTTTTGTTATTCTTGCTTGTTCTTTTTTTGTTGTTTGCATCTTGTGTGATGGGATGAAGAAAGCAAAGAAGAAGCAAAACAAGATTAGGGATAGATTAGAAAGAAAGTAAAGAGAGTTTTTATTCCATCTCAGGTTTGTTACAAGTTTGGTAGGTGTGTCATTTGAGAAGTAATGAAATAGGTTGTTTATGTAGTAAGAGAACCAAGAAATTAAGGATGACCGCCTATGTTTTAATTGCCATTTATTACAAAGAATTGTCATTATTGGAAAGGATTGCATACTTCATGAAAAGTTCACAAAGTGTGAATTTTACATTTCCAGAAAAGATAATTTGAAAATATGCTGAGAAACGTGGGAGGGATGCCAATCAATTAGAAGAACAGAATGGGAAGCCATATTAAGGTAGGAGTTTTCCAAGCCCTGAATAACTAAAAAAAATGAGAGAGGATACCTTACCTGTAATAAAATTTTCTTGCACTCGTCGCACCTGTGGGGAGATCTGGCATCTTTTGACTGCAAAGGGCCTCCTCATTTAACCTCAGTATACAACAGCCATTTCAGGCAAAAAAGAAAAAATAAACAAATTTCTGAATGTAAAAACTTAATTGCGAATACATGCATCGCAAAAACCTGAACCGAATCCAAACCACTAGCTTTTATGTCCAGAGAGTATACTGACAATTGTTTCTGTTTATACGAGATTTAGCTTGACGCAACGGCAAATGTCAGCATGATTTGTTTAGCAACAAAACAAAGTGTTACCTACCCGAAAGCCAAGCAAGAAGAAAAATCCACAGGAATAGTCATTTGCTTTACTTTGTCTTCTGCCGATCCATCTCATGTTAGCTATTTTGTCATTTGGTCGACCCTTTGAGATGGGAATGCCATCCGCCGGTAATTTTCATTGAACATGATGTCTTTCTTTTTTATCAAAACAAACCGAAAAATCAGTTAAAGCATTTCAAGAACCACAAATAGGCTAATGGTGTGCAGAGTGCACGTTTATGTGTAGGTGAGTTAAAGTGTGTGCCTCAGCCTGCACACTGAAGGCGTGATCGAGTTATGATGAGCTTAACAGCAGCTTAACAGCATCGATCTTCGGCATTTTGCTCAATATTTTTTTTTTCTTCAGAAATTTGGTTTCTCTTTTTATGCATTATCCACTCAGTTATTTTGTGGTTTGATCGATTTTTTTACGTGATTTCTTCCCACATATATGTTGTTTGTTACTTGTTCTGCTAATTTCTTTCTCCTTTTCAGTTTCAGTTTCAAAATGCTAAATCCATATATGTAATCAAATTCGGCCCGCGGCGATAAAATCGTCAGTGACTCACTAGAAATTATTTGTTATTTTAGCTTTTGATCTTTTCTTTTGTTCTCTGCATGTCATCCTAATCCAAATTTTGATCTTCGGGTATAGTTTGTTTACAATTTTAATGGGATTTCCTTCCCCTTTTTTCTAGGTACTGGCGGATGTGCTTGGAGGTTGCTTGGATATTAGAGTGGTTTTGCCTGATTGTCTTAGTAATCCTCTTTGATTTGTCCATGGCTTCACTTTCCATACTGAACTTGCACGCGATGATCTTATTACCATTTTTTTGGACAGACTATCTTAATGAATCCCTTCAACCAACTTTTCTATTCACCTTTCTTCTCGTTTTCTCTGTCAGCCGACATCATCGCCGTGTAAACTTTAACCCTAACTCTAACCTTGTTGGCTGTAAGGAAAATTCATCCAAGTGTAACACATCCAGACATCAAAAAAGAGGCTGCAATTTCTTTATTTATTTCCTCTACCTCGTTATTTTCTCCAATCTTCTGTCTTTCACTTTTGCTTCTCTCTAATGGACTCTGAGTTGATACGAGTCAGGAAAAGATGGAGTTTACATCAATTACTGACAGATTAAGATCTCTGAAAGAGCCAGAATTGTCATTAGAAGAATTACAACAAGGATCTTCTGAATTTAAGTTTAATTTTTTGGGTAAACCTTACTCAACTAAAGTTTATACTGCAGGAGAGTTAGATAAAGAACTCAAAAAGCTTTGGCCAAAAAGTAAAGACATCTTTATCAAAAAGGAGGATAATGACTGTTACCTTATCAAGTTCCATACCCAGGAGGAATATGACATTGTGCTTAGGTTTCGACCATGGTTTCTTGAAGGGGATTTACTTGTCTTAGAACCCTGGAACCCCATGATGCCAAAAAGTGCGGTAGATTTAACGAAACAACTTCTCTGGTTGCTTGGATATTAGAGTGGTTTTGCCTGATTGTCTTAGTAATCCTCTTTGATTTGTCCATCGCTTCACTTTCGATACTGAACTTGCACACGATGATCTTATTACCATTTTTTTGGACAGACTATCTTAATGAATCCTTTCAACCAACTTTTCTATTCACCTTTCTTCTCTTTTTCTCTGTCAGCCGACATCATCTCCGTGTAAACTTTAACCCTAACTCTAACCTTGTTGGCTGGCGGATGTGCTTGGAGGTTGCTTGGATATTAGAGTGGTTTTCCCTGATTGTCTTAGTAATCCTCTTTGATTTGTCCATGGCTTCACTTTCGATACTGAACTTGCACGCGATGATCTTATTACCATTTTTTTGGACAGACTATCTTAATGAATCCTTTCAACCAACTTTTCTATTCACCTTTCTTCTCGTTTTCTCTGTCAGCCGACATCATCGCCGTGTAAACTTTAACCCTAACTCTAACCTTGTTGGTTGTAAGGAAAATTCATCCAAGTATAACACATCCAGACATCAAAAAAGAGGCTGCAATTTCTTTATTTATTTCCTCTACCTCGTTATTTTCTCCAATCTTCTGTCTTTCACTTTTGCTTCTCTCTAATGGACTCTGAGTTGATACGAGTTCAGGAAAAGATGGAGTTTACATCAATTACTGACAGATTAAGATCTCTGAAAGAGCCAGAATTGTCATTAGAAGAATTACAACAAGGATCTTCTGAATTTAAGTTTAATTTTTTGGGTAAACCTTACTCAACTAAAGTTTATACTGTAGGAGAGTTAGATAAAGAATTCAAAAAGCTTTGGCCAAAAAGTAAAGACATCTTTATCAAAAAGGAGGATAATGACTGTTACCTTATCAAGTTCCATACCCAGGAGGAATATGACATTGTGCTTAGGTTTCGACCATGGTTTCTTGAAGGGGATTTACTTGTCTTAGAACCCTGGAACCCCATGATGCCAAAAAGTGCGGTAGATTTAACGAAACAACTTCTCTGGTTGCGTCTCTATAACATGCAACCAGGTTTTGCTAATCCAATCATTGTAAATGATAGAGAGTTAGATCCTTCAGATTGTATTGTCCCTAAAGGTAAGGTGCAAAAAGCTCTGGTTTTAGTTGATGTTAGAGATCCTTTTCGTAGAGGATTTTGGATGAAAAATGCAGCTGGAGAAGAAGTTTGGTTTCGACTGTTCTATGAGAAGTAGCCACTTAATTTATGTGGTTTCTGCCGCACCATTGATCACAAGGAACTTGAATGTGAAACAATTGTTGCTTATCTCCTTCAACAGCAAAGGGGTTATCTCTCTTCCACTTCCATCCTAGATCCTCCTTCTTAGACAAATCCAGATATGAGAGGAGTTAAATCTGGTAGTTCTGGTACCTCTCAGCTTCAGCAAGAACCAGAAAACCAACATGCAATACTAAGTCCAGGAGAACAAGGTAACAACAATGCCAATCAACTTATTCTTCATCAAGTTTCGGAGGTTTCTATGGGTTCGAATATTTCTGGAGCCATGCATGCAACAACCTTAGATGTGAATCCAGCTCAGTACACGGTGCAAGTGACAAAAGATACAGTTATTCTGAATGAACATCTCCAATATAATGTTGCAAAGAATATTCCTTTGTCCTCTTCTTCTCCAACTGCTATGGTTGCTTGTAATTCTCAAGGTATGATTCAGGTTAACATTAATAATATAAGAGAAATAGAAAAAGTGGTCCACAGACAAGGAAAAAAGAATTAGAATGGAGAAGGGTGGTCCTAGTAATTCTAAAAACTTGGACCAATATTCTGATGCAAACAAAGAAAAGAATATTAATTTGGATAACATGTCTAAGCAAAATGTGGAGCAGCAGATACAAGCATTGAATTCCATAATGGGTCAGGAATGTGGATACGGGTCAAACATGGATCTTTTAAAATCTTATATGGATTTAGGAGAATTGGATGTTTGATTTGATGATTTCAATGTCAGTAATCTTGATCCAGACATTCAACATCCCGCCAAAGCTTATGAGAATTCACTTCAAGCTCTTATTTCTCATTTTGAAGGCTCTATTTCAAATTATAGCTCCCCAGATCAAAATGTAGATTTGTCAGAAAATGAGCATGTCAATTTTGATGAACTATCTCCATCTCCAAACTCTCATAATTCGTTTAATGGGACTGTTTCAGAGCAAAATCACTCCAAGAGATTTAAAACAACAACTTCAAGCAATGATGGCCAGGTACTTTCTTCACCAAATTCAATTTTAAATTTTAGTTTTTTCATTTCTCAAATAACAGTTCATTATAGATATTTTTATAGTACCCGATTTCCTCAATTAAAGTTTTATGTTAGTTTAACTAAATACTTTCAAACAATGAAAATATTATCTTGGAATTTTCAAGGTCTTTTGGGTAAGGACACTAGAGATCATTTAGAGGATATTATTAAGAATCACAATCCTGATATTATATTTCTTGTGGAAACTAAACTTGGTGAGAAAAAAGCTAGAAGTTTGACACAAAGATACAATTACCCAAATTCTCTTTTTATTAGTTCAATAGGTTATCTGGTGGATTGGTCCTTTTATGGAAAGATGCATTTCCATGTGATATTGCGTGTAGCAAAGATAATATGATTCATCTTGTTATTACATCTAAACAAGAGTGGTTTCTCTCATGTGTATATGGTTCTATACATTTGGATTTGAAAAAGCAGCAGTGGGAATTCATTGGAGAGCTGAATGAAAATGTTTTTCAACCATGGGTGGTTATTGGAGACCTTAATATTCATATATCAAATTGTGATGCATCAACTAGTAGCAATTCCATTAATAATTGGGTTTGCAATGTCATCAACAATGTTGGTTTAATGGAAATGGGTTATTCTGGTAGCCATCATACTTGGTCGAACAAGATTAATGGAAAAGGTTACAATAGAGCTAGAATATATTTAGCACTTCAAAGTTCAAATTGAATTATGGATTATCCTAATTCTAGAGTCCAACATCTTCTTTTTTGGGCTCAGACCACTGCCATTTACTGCTTACCTCAGAGGTGGATATAATTAAGCCTAGGAATGTATGGAAGTTCTATAGGTGTTGGCTTTTAGATCCAAACTGCTCAGAGATGATTGGGAATATCTGGAACTCTTATTCAGGTGGGGCTAGTATAACTCAAAAATTGAAAATTGCAACAACAAATCTTTCTAAATTGAACAAACAACATTTAGGTAGAATTAGCTTTCATACCCAACATCTCAAACACCAGTTGTCTATTCTTCAAGCTCAACTATATAGTGAAGATACTTCTCATAAGATTCATCCACTATTGATAAGTTGAACTACTGGACGAAAATAGAGGCTGATTTTTGGCAACAAAAGTCTGGTGATCATTGGGTTAAAGATGTTGATTACAACATTACTTACTTTCATTCTTTGGATAATAGAAGAAGATCTAGAAACCACATTTCAGCTCTAAGAGATGATCAAGGTCAGTGGCATCATTCACATAATGAACTAGAGAAATTGCTTACTAATCATTTTTCCACCATTTCCAAGACTACCAATCCTAAATTCCAAGAAGACTCTTTTCATATTATTACTCCCATCATCACACAGGCAGAAAATGAAGCTCTTGTATCTATTCCCTCGTAAGAGGAAATTTATAATGTGCTTAAGAGTATGCCTAGTTGGAATTCTCCGGGTCCAGATGGATTCCCAGTGGGGTTTTACTTATCTCAATGGCCTACAGTTGATGGTGATGTTACCAAGCTAGTCTAACAATTTTTCATTAACAAAAATACGCCTTTGGGTATTAATCAAACTGTTACTTGCTTAATCCCAAAAACTCATCGACCTTCAACTCCTAATGATTTTATACCAATTGGTCTTTGTAATATCACATACAAAATAATATCAAAATTTTTGGTCACTAGAATGAAGCCCCTGATGGAGAAAATAATTTCACCAACTCAGTCAGCATACGTTCCCAAGAGATATATTAATGACAATATAGTCATGGCGCATGAATTAATACACTATATGAAAAAGTCTAAGAAAAAGCAAGGTCTTGTAGCTATGAAATTGGACATGTCGAAGGCCTTCGACAGAGTTGAATGGGTTTTCATAGATAAAATGCTTCTCTCCTTAGGGTTCTGCGAAGACTGGCGTTCTTTAATCCATCAGTGTATATCGATTACTACTATTGCGATTCAACTAAATGGAGGTATTTTCCAGTCTTACACTCCTTCAAGGGGTCTTAGGAAAGGGGATCCATTATCCGCTTACCTTTTCATTTTGTCTATGGAATATCTTGCGAGATCTCTAATCAAGGCAGAAACACTCAATCTGCTGAGTGGTATCCAAGTTGTAAAGAATTCTATTTCTATCAATCATCTGCTTTTTGCAGACGACTATATGCTATTCTTCCATGCTGATCACAATAGTATTGCTCAAGTGAAGACTTGTCTTCAAAAATTCAGTGAACTATCAGGTCAGATTATAATTTTTATAAATCCTCGGCTTTATTACAAGTGACGTATCGCACGACGCCAAGTTATCTATTCAGAATGAACTAGGAGTTAAAGAACTGTGTAACTCAGATAAATACCTAGGACTCCCTATTCTTCTAGGAAAATCAAAAACCGGCTCTTTTAGCTCCATTCAAGATTCTTATGAAAATAGATTTCAAGGTTGGTGTGCTAAGACACTTAATCAGGTAGCACGAACAACTTTAGTAAAATCAGTCCTAAATACTATACCCACCCATTATATGAGTAACTTCAGGCTTCCTAAAAACACTATAAGAAAACTAGATTCACTTCAAAGAAAATTTTGGTGAGGTCACAAATCTAGTAAAGGCTTGAATCTGATTGCATGGAGTTCTCTTTGTTATCCCAAAGCAGAGGGGGGTTTAGCTTTTAGGAATTTAGAGCAATTTAACATTGCACTAATAACTAAACTTGCTTGGAGATTGTGCACATAGGAAGATAAGCCTTGGGCTCAGATTATGAAAGCCAAGTATTCTCCATACTCTAATTTCATTCATATCCAAGAATCTCCTGCTAACTCTTCTTGGATTTGGAAAGGTTTGGAAATATGGCTTCATTATGTAAGGCAATTTCATCGTTGGGATGTTAGATGTGGAACTAGAATTCTGGTCTGGTATGATAAATGGGTCAATGGTTTGGATTATCCACCAACACTGAATGAATCTTTTAGATAACCGACTAGAATTGTTTATGTCCCTGATCTCATGTCACAGAATACAAGAAGATGGAATTCTCAGCTTGTGATGGATCTGTTTCCGGCAGATACAACGTGTTTGATATTAAATATGCATTTAGTTCAAGTAGGCACTGACAAAATTATCTGGGAACCAAGTGGAGAATTTTCAGTTAAGTCTACCTATAATGCTCTGGTGAGGAAAACTAGAATATAACTGATCATCCTCACTTGCATAGACCAAACATTAACTGGAGATTGTTATGGAAAACAAGTACTCCACATAAAGTAAAACTATTTATTTGGAAGTGCCTTAAAGAAATTGTGCCTACCAGAGTTGAATTTTATAAATACAAAAAAGATATTGAAACAGTTTATCCTAGAAGTTTACAGGCGGATGAAACCCTTCAGCACTTGCTGATAGATTGTGATCACTCTACTTCAGTACGGTTGGCTATGAATGTCAATGTTTCTCAATTACAACATCACCAAATTCAGGTTACTGACTGGATAACAAGTTGGTTTAATGACTCTAATATCTCTACTACACGTGATAGAGAGCATTGGATCTTAACTGTTATGACTACAGCCTGGTCCCTTTGGAAGAATAGATGCTTGAAAGTTTTCGAAAACAAAAACCAGAATGTCTGTTCTATAGTTCACGCCATAAAAAGCATGATTAATCAATGTTCTTTCGGCACCTCTCTGATCCAACAGAATAAACAGCAGAAAGTCCATCAGTATTGGAAACCACCACCAGTTCATGAGCTTAAAATTAATTTAGATGCTTCTTTTGATTATATGACTTCAAATTTTGGAATTGGTCTAATTATGCGTGACTCAACAGGTCAATGCTGGGGCATCAGAGGCAAGTACTTCTATGGAAGAATAAATCCTGAGCAAGCTGAATGTCTGGCCATGAAAGAAGCAATATTATGGGCCAGAGATAAACACTTGCAGAAACTTATCTTTGAAAGTGACTGTATAAATATCAACTCAATCAAGTTTGCTAAGCCTTTAGTCCACTAGAAGAACCAAGGAATAGTAGATGAAATAAGGCATTTGCTCCCTTTTGTTTCTTGTTTTAGTGTTATATATGTAAATAGATCGACGAATAATGCTTCGCATGAAATAGAAAACTCTGCTAGAACTGACATATCTTCTTTTGAATATGGTTGTAACATCCCATTTAAGTTTATTAAAACTATAAGGGATGACCAAACAATCTGTCAGTCGAAGTTATGTAATCAATCTTAAGAAATAAAAGTTGGTTTTGCATAAAAAAAATCGTTTTCTTATCCGTTTTACTTTGAGTTCAATCAAATTTTAATACCATTATGACAATTAGTTCACAAAATAAGATGCTGTTGATTACAATTAATATTTTTATTTTCAAATTAAATTCTAATTATATGATTCAATATATATTCGTTAAAACACTAATGCATGATCATCATCTAAAGAATGTCTGGTTACCACATTTGACCAATCACAACCAAAACCATTATCAACAACCAACTTCCTTTGGATATCGTCGTGTCCATCAAAAATATAATTTTTCTTGTATGAAGCATTGAGGGCCTATCATCCGTCGACGCCATAAACCATATCCACCTCGCCAATTCCAACACTTCCCCTGATGCAATTCTGATCCGGAGAATGTTGATCGCATTCTGCCATCATGTTGCTGAAGATTCTAGACATACCGATCCAATTATAATATTTGGGTACCACATACCCTCACGTAGTAACTATTTAATAGTTTAAAAAATTTCATGCTTCACAAAAAAAAAAAGTTCTTGTTTAAGAATGATGCACAATCATCCGTGTTTTTGTTTTTGTTTTATGCCTTCGTTCGAAATGAAGAGGGTACCCAAGTATGCCACGATCTTTTCGTTTCAACCTATATATAAATCCAATGCCAAGTATGATCGTGTATGGACAAAGTCGAGACAATACAACAACAAGGTACACACTTGATACTAGTTACGGTATGAAACCAATATACTATAGGACCACAATCAAGTATATTGAATTTAACGTACAAGTGCACTTTATTAGAATAAGACAATTATAATGAGGAACTAAAGTAAATGACACAACATGATTTTATTAACGAGGAAATCGCAAATAAAGAAAAACCCTGGGACCTAGTCAGGTTTTGAATACTCTCAGAATTAAGCCGTTATACAAAGAAAAAATCCAACTTCGTATAGTTGAGACCAAGTAATCTACCCCTAGTTACTTAGTTCCCTCAGTATCCCTGTGCCTACAAACGTCTGGCCAACGCACGTGAATCCCTAGATAGAAATCACTATCCTGAGTTGCTTTACCGATGTAAAGTCTTAAGAACTAAACTCCTTTTGATCGTCTTTCAAACAGTAAAGGAACAAAGTTGTTTGGTAACTACTCCAATAAGCTCATTTGCTGGGTAGGATCAATCCAAATCCGAAATAATCAAATCTAGATTCACATCTATCAGATTCAAATACTGAAGAATACCACCAAATGATAGTTGCCGATATATACCACTATTTGATCAAATCTATCAAAGATAAATTAGATCTTAGTCGGATCCCAGACGATCAAGATTTGTGCACAAATATCACGAGATGCGAAAACCAATCAGAAAAATCTTCTTGTCTTCAAATATTCAATTGCCTTCTGTTGTACCTGCATAACACAAACTTGATCCCACTTATGATCGATCACGCACAAAACCGAGTCTGCTAACAACGGATGATCACAAGTTGTCTTCAGATCTAAAAACAGTTCTGAATATCCCGTTAATATTTTGATCTAGTTTGAGTTACATTATGTCAGAAGAGAAGGCTCTTAAGAATAATCAAAATAAGTGCAATCAAAGTTTCAACAATCGTTAGTCAATCAAATCAATAATCGAAAAATAAAATAATAATGCTACCTAGTTTCCCACCAACAGTACTCGTAGAGATTCTTGATCCCACAGAAGTCTTTAAACGAGCGGACGTAAAATCTTTCGCCTAATTTGGGTGCTTTCCTCTCCGGATAGTAGGATCCACAAGAAACAACACGAATGAAGTTTGTATGGCTCTTAGGATAGTTTGCAAGAAATGCAAACTCAACTATTTATGGATCAAGGTTGTTTGAACAACAAGGAAATTCCAAAACCGAAATATTCTTAAGAAATGCGGTATGTACCTAATTTCGGTTTTTATATTTCCAACTAATACCCAACCTGTAATTCCGAAATCTCTTTTTAGAAAATATATAATATTAATTTAGCACTTAACTAATATATATTTCAAGAGATATGTTTTGATTGCTGGAAAATCAAAAACATTTTATTCGAAAATCGTAATTAAAAGATTCTCAATATTTCGGTTTGGGATCACCTTGAGTATCAAGGAATATCTTTGAACAATGAGAGATAAGAATTATGTACATGTTCAAATTATGTCTACATATTGAACTTTCCTATTTAGCAAACCCAAATTCCAAACTCACACAAAACCGTAAAGTAATATGTGATTACTGAAAATCGGTTTTGCTCTTGGGACTGGTTCTACCATGACTCCCAACATAGGTAGGGATCGGTTCTACAAATTCTTCCAATATAGGCAGAGATCGGTTCTACCATGACACCCAACAATAGCTAGGATCGGTTCTACCAAGACTCCTAATATATGTAAGGATCGTGACTACAAAGACTGCCAACAAAAACTATGATCGGTTCCACCATGTATCCCAAAGTAGGTAGGGATCAGTTATATCTTGACTCTCAACATAAGTTAAGATCGGTTCCACCTGAATTCCCATCTTATATTCGAATTGCTCATTCAATATATCTTCATAGAATACCAGACCAAAACACCTATTGAATTCTTTTCGATTACGAAATAAGTTTCGTATATCTACTTCCTTTAAACATATGTAATGAAACATAGTTTCCTAGGATGAAATCACACTTATATCTAATACATAATCAAGTAACGAGTTACATAGATTATGTCGACGTCACATTTACGAAGTTCAAAAGATAAACGTTATACTTCGTAATTAAATATTCTTCCTTGACACTTTGATCATAATAAAATGACCAAGTCTAATACTACAGTATTAAATATATCCTTGCATGTTATGTTTTCAATATTAAACTACTTGGAAGTAATGATAGGAATGGAAACAAGTCAAGTCAATATCACTAACCTCAAGTGGAAGGATGATGTCTTCGTTGTAGTCGATACGTCTTCATGTTCTTCAGGTCTTCAACTTGTATGTATCGACATTCCTAGACTTTCTAGTCTAACCTAATCGAAGTTGACTCTAGTAATCTTAATCAAGCGACTCTAACTGAGTTTTGATACTAAAATATGACAACCAAACTTGACATACCAACGCTTGGTGGGTTCAACCGAGCAATGCTCTAACAAATTTACTGCTAGACTAATCTATTGTGATCAGTGTGATTATTAGTTTTATTGTTTATTCAATCACTATCATTTTAGACCAAAATTTTTTAAGCTAAAAAATTCATTGAAATAGAAAGAAAACCGAAACAGAAAGGAAACATTAAACCAGAACCTCCTGAAGAAAGAAGCAAAAACGAAAAAAAAAAAGGGAACATAAAATGAAAGAATACGTATACGAGCTCATCTACATCGTTTCGTCCCCCCCCCCCCCCCCAGAAGCTTATTTTCGAGAAATTCCATTTGTATATCGCATTTTTCTGCTTTGAACCAAACAAACAGACTGAAAACCATTCGATGAGGGAGAGATTCATGATCAAAGTGCTTGATAGTCATCATATTCATTATTATTTGTATATATACATGCATGGCTAGCCTACTAAATATATTAGTATCAGCATTACTATCCATGGTTAACTTTTGAAATGAGATCCATTTTTTGTTTTATCTCTTTGTAAATAAATCTCATTTTCCTCCTCCAATAAATTCGAGAAGCAAGTTCTTTCGAAAAAACTTAGGATTTACAACATTTATCAAAAGCACCCACAATTATACATGTTTAAACCTCATATCTCAGTATCTATATCCTTATTAACTACATCATTAGCTAATTCTTTAGTTACCTTGTTAATAGTTGTCTATCCTTCGTCAAAGATGTTATTTTTTTGCTTGATCTTGTTCACCTGCCAGTTATTTTTAAGATTCTTTATTTCAATCTTCGTTCTTGATTTTTGATTTTTCATTTAACCTGTTGGTGCTACAAATTCTCCTGATAGTTTTGGATCAATTTGTTATTTATGGCTACATACACCATTCACTGATTTTCTTTCTTTCTTCCTTTATGGTGTTGGATGTTCGGTTATTGTTATTAAAGTCATATATGGTTATTTTTTGGTGAACGTGTCTTCATATACTCTAATTATTCTTGGTTTTTTGTTGATATGTTCTTGAATATTTCAGGTTAATTGTGCTATTGATGTTCACATAGATATTATATTTTGTGGTTATTGGGAACTTGCATCAACCATTTGTTGTTTACGAGTTTCTTCTTGGCATCAATAAATATGTGTTGGTGTTCTGCTCTTTTGGGATTTGTTGCGCTTATATACAGGTTGTAGTAGGTATTACATATGTTAAAACATATTGTTCAATTTTTTCATTATTGCTTCGTGGTGTAATCAGCTGGGAAATCGCATCATTGACATTGAATTGAGTTTTAAAGGAACTTGGTATTGAGGAAAGAATAAACTGAATTTGAGGAAAGAATAAACCGAATCTTTCTGAAAAAAGTTTATTCTTCAAAATATTTGGCTTGCGAGTTCTTGACTTTATTCGATTGCAAGAATTTTGCTAGTTTCCTTACTTCGGCCACTTAATTCTTTTATTTCAATGGTGCCTGGAAACTTTTGAATGTAATAATTTCTTTGCTATGTGGTTTGGCAGGGTTGAAAAGTGACTATTAAGTGGATGTTTTAGTGTATTTTAAGAGGATATAATTATGGCTTCCTTAAGGTAATTGGAGATGTTTTTTATATATTGCAAATAACTCATAGTTGGAAAAAAAAAACAACAAAACCACATAGTTAAATTCTCGCAATCAAACTCAAAACATCTCATGTAAAAATGGAAAAAAAAATCAATATAAAGTCATTTGACTGCTTTCCAAAGTTTCGCACTCGTCCATGCTCTGAATAGTTTAGATATTGCTCTCTCTAACACATGCACTTCATTTATAGTTTGTTGATCTTCATTCAAAGAGCTATTTTAGACTAATCCATGAAGGGATATTGAAGGTTATCATAGGTTATATCACGATATCTTAACATATCAGATGCATCCTTACATGAAATTATGATTACATGAGATCGGATAACAATCAAAAAGGTAACTTCTGATGCTTTATTTTCTGGATTTTGACATTCCAAAAACAGTAGGCATGCAACAACAAATATTATATTTACGTTATAAGAAAACTACATAGAAAAAATAATGCCATTGCAACACGAGATATATCTAGTACGATACTAATAAATGTATGAAATGCTTTCTAATTCTCTGAAATATGTTTATTATTTAATTTAAATCGAATTTTGTTTACTTTTTCTTACTGGGAAATCATAAAACGTACTTTGTAACTTAGGGTTGGTAATGAGTATGGTTCCTCCATGTTGCTACAGTATCCAAAACGAGACCCTTTATAAAAGTCAGATCTGATTCCTAATGGTTTTGGGTCTAGGTCAAAAATTAATGGACCTGGACTCATAGGGTTTTTGAAAAACAAACAAATCTTTTCTTGAAATTTTTTATTGTATTTACTTTGGTGTGATTCTCACATATTTACACATATAATTGTTATTATTATTATTTCATTAATGTTTTGATTGTTCACTATTTTTTTCCTTCTAAATGTTAAAAGTCTAATATCAAAAATAGACAAGTAATTTGGATTTTAACTATAAATACGTACACATGGTTCATATAGAGACGAGCTTTTTTGATAATGCTTCCGTATGGACGTGCCATTTACTATTACCCAACTAAGGAATTCTATACCAAGAAGGATTAAAGAAAAAACTCTAATGACCCGCAAGTCTTTTTGTTGTCCTGGACAACAAAAGTTATTTTCCCTTACGCAAGCGAATAAGTAATACCAAGCGAAGAATAACACCTACTAGTTAATCTTCCACAACTAGAGAAATTGTAACCTATCAGTCCTTGTTCATAGTGGTGGGAAGTTTTTGGATATCGGCTTTCTTTTGTGTACACATATTGTAGCCCCCCTAAGCTAGCAGATGATTAATTCCAGAGATTAACTAAATAAAGAGGCACTACGAATCTAAATCAAATACTTAAACTTTCAATTAAGAAATCTGCTACAAAACTTAACCCAAAACTAGCCCCATTGAGAAATATATAAATTCAAGAAGTTGTCTCAAATGATACATATATACAATAGTCATTTGGTTAATAAATATAATATGCAACATAATAAACATAGCCGAAGTTAACCAACTAAAGAAATCAACTCCTCGAAGCTTTCGCTGCGCAATTCTGATCTGTCTCTGAAACTGAAAGTGGGAATGGGTGAGCACATCATCCCTAAAAAGGATGCGCCGCAGGAATAACATTTAACTTTCATGTAATCATGGAAAGATTTGGAAAACAATAATGTTTTCCCAAACATTAAAAAGTGACCAAGTCACTGAAATAAACAAACATGAATATAGACAAGCTCTTTCTTCGAACAATGTATAATATTCGTGCTAACCACACTCATTAGCTATTGATATCTCCAAGACCATGATGACCCATTCTAAGCAATAAAAGTTGAATTCATGTAGGTATGAATGTGAAAGAGCCTATCCTCACTGAATAAACAAACATGTATATGGACAAACTCCTTCTTCAAACAATGTATAATATTCGTCCCAACCACACTCATTAGCTATTGATATCACCAAGACCATGATGACCCATTCTAAGCAATAAAAGCTGAATTCATATAGATATAAATGTGAAGGAGCATATCCTATATACCACAAGTGGAAATTCTCATTTCCCATAACAATTCATAATGACAAACAAAACATTACAAGTCCTTTCCAAATCGTGGAAAGATTCACAGAATCCACAGAATTATCATAATGCAATTTAAACAAACATGGAATGCACGGACAGACAATGCATGAGTTTGTAAGCATAAACTTTTGTAAAAGCAAAAATAATGGTTACAAAAGAGTCGAATGTATTCCCACCTCATTTGATGACAAGCCACGTCTACCTCGAGATCCACGATCCACTGGTTCGTCCTTTGAATCGATCGTTTTTAATATAGACTAACTGTTAATCACACAAGAAGTCTAAGAATCTAGCCAAAAGACTCACATAAGGCTCATAACATAATCTCATACAATTCTCTAGTTATAGGCTAAGTGAACTACTTTAATTATTCTAAGTCCATTTAAGGTTCTACACATCTTCATTACTCATCTCTTGCATATCTAATGGCTTACTAATTCAATTAGATTAGGTCTACAGTCTATTAGATAAGACTTTAAAATATCTACAATTTGTAAAAGGAACCAAAGGCTAATTTAGACCATAAGAGTCCAAAACATCAACTAAGAAAACATAACACTAAGCCCAAGTCCACTAGACTCGGCCCATTACACAAGTGCTGACCCAACAGGGTCAACAAACGGTCAATGATGGTCAAATGGTTCAACTCAACGTCCATAGTCAAATCAAGGTCCTGGTCAAATGGTCAAAGGAACCAACTCAGTCAAGGTTTACTGAGTCAGTACTGGGTCAAACCTATTCAATAGAACAACTAGTCGACTCATTCAGATTGACTAAGTCAGCTAAACAAAGTGAGTCAGATAAACTGACTGGGATGACTAATAGGTCTTAAACTCATATTTCAGACTTCATTTCCTACAACACCTTCTTTCTTTTGTCACTCAGTTCTACTAGACTATTCACAACACTTTCACCAAACTACATCTATTATCCAACAATAAATAATTTCAAAAGAAACTTCATAATTCATTCTCAAATACAAATCCAGTTTACCTTTAGGTAGCAGAGGCAGGCATTCATAGAGACTGCCATCAAGCCATACAACTATATCTATGACCACATCTGTAACCAACAAACCCTCATCTTTCTTTTCCCTCACACACCACATTCTCACCCTAACTACAACATCAGCTTTACAACAAATTCACATCCACTGTACATCATTTATCTTCCACACAACCAAATGTACTACACTTCAACCACCTAACCTGAGTTCTGTTTCATTCTCATATTAGTTTCTTTCTTGTCCTGTATACACTGCTTCAACATCCCTGGAATCTATTAAGCCACCACTAGCAGCAACAGTTCAACTCCCATTCTTCTTAACCTGCATCCACAGTTTCCCAATCTCCAATTCTTCTGTAACTCAAGATATAACTATCTTTAATCCATACTCTGTTCATACATCTACTTAGTTTATTTACATTCACCTTGCATTTCACAATACCAATAACACCACTAGGCTTCATTTGAACAGTTCACTCAAACCACCATAACAACCTAACCATATATCCTGCATAATCAACATCTTTATCTCCAACTCCTTGTATTGATCAAGCAATAGTATCTCCATTTTAAACACACACAACCATTCAAATACATCACCAGACCTCAATTCCAGCACAAATGAATCTACAGCTCCACTAGAACCACAATTAACACTACCCTCCACCAGATTCAATAACATCACCACCACTTAACTGTCACCCCAGGCTCCATTTCAGGGTCACAATCAACCTTCAATTAATACAAAACTCAATAATAACATCCACTTCATGTTCCCTGTAGTTCAACATACCACAACAACTACAACATCAACATGAATTGCCTTAATTATCCACACCTGCAACTTCAGAATGACCACAACTACAATTCTAAACCATAATTAACACTCCATTCTACACTTATGTTAGTCCAGGTTCCATTCCAAACCTAATGAACCAAATGCCGAAATTAGAACAGTTGGAGAATTACCCAAGCTTTAACATCTTCTAAATTGCCAATTTACCAGGCTGATTCCACTCAAACCCTAATTTCAATTTGGGGAAGAACACATGAACCCTAACTGTCTCTAATATCTAATTCGAACTCAAAACATCAATCAACCCTTCAATTAAGCAAACCCATCTTGTAATTACATCTATAACTTCTTAATTCTTAATCAAATCGAATTCCAACACCACATGCAGAAACCCCAACCCCTCGATTCTTCACTGAATCAACTTATAACTCAATTAGACGTAAACCCATATCAATTCCTTCTCCTAGAGAACTAATTATATTTCTTAATACTTCTCTGAGCTTTTGGTAGAACCCTAGCTTCTATTTCTCTTCCTCATTCAAGTCTAGGTCTACCACAGACACCATCACCGACAACCACATATGATCTTCTCCACCTTCTGCTGAACAAACATTCACCGATCTGTTTTCTCAAATTTCTGCAGAAGATGGACATAGGAGAAGAAGAAGAAGGAAAGAGAAGCACGAGAAAGAAAGAAGAAAAAGATAAGAAGAGAATAAAGAAGGAGAATAAGAAATAATCTTCTCGGTTCGGCAAGGGATAAGACGAAGGATAAAACTATTGCACCCACTCGCTTTGCGAAGGAAGTCCAGGCCGGTCTATTTTTAAAAGACTATTTTGCCCTTCAAATCAATCTGATGACTACTTCTCCGCCTGATATCTGATTGACACGTTCGAGTATTCTATTATGCGTAACTTTTCAAGATCTATTCTACGGTACTAGTCTCGTATCTAGATCGTTGTTAGATTAGTTTCTATCAATTAACGTTCGTGTTAAACTAATTGAGTTATTATCAGCTAATTCGTCACTTGACTAGTCTAATAGCGTTGACGATTTTTGGATTTGTAACCTCCAAGTACTTTCAAATGTATACAAATCGATTATTTTGTGTGCGTGGAAAGGCTGAAAAATTACAAATTAATTCGTAACCCGTTAGTCCTTGTTTATAGTGGTGGAAAGTTTCATAATATCTCCATATACAGACGACAAAAAATGACATAACTCACGACGTTATATAAATATTAAAAGAGATTCGGGTAGTTTGAATTAACAATCCTGCCATCCTTCCGTATACAACAAGTTCAGCTAGGAAAACGAGTACCCACACCTAGCCGAACATATTTTAGTATTTGACCCGACTTGGAGCACTAAAACCCTATTCAAACTAGCGTACGTTTATGTTTTGCTTCGAAAACCATAGCCAAACTTTACTTGTTTCCATAATAACAATTTCAATGAATTTTTAAGAATTTTTTTTGTTAGAAAATACTCTCAAAATTTAGCCGCTTGTAAATGGAACTCATATGACATGTAGTGAAGGTCATGTTCCATTGAGGTGATTTAAGCTTTCTAACCCAACATCTCCCCCCTTTAATGAGAGCAAGACTAATAAAAAATCTCTCAACTTAACTAACATCAGCCGTTGGATTTTCGCTTTTCAAAGTTAGACCGTTGGATGATAGGAATATTCCATGAAAGATTCCTGTCATAGAAAAAATTTCCGTGTCCTTTTTTTTGTTACTTTTCGAAAATGCCCCTCCATCAATTCTAAAATGCATCTCTTTCTTTTTCACTATTTCTTCTTCAGTAACTCGGTTCCTCCATCATCACCTATCATTATCAGCAACACCATCGCCACCACCACTATCATCATCACCAAAACAATAACCACTACCAGTGTAGGTACACATTTCATCTTCCGCCATGTGTCCACAAAGACACACGTGGAGGACATGCGGCTGAGAACATCAAGATATGATATCACACGTGGACAGCCAAGAGACGCGCCTTATCAAGATAGCGTCGCCACCCACCAGATCCAACGGTAGGGGATCGAGGAAGACGGAAACACTAGAACACTGCGAAGCACTGAAGGATAACCCGAGATTCACTTTATCCTATCCCCAGAAAGATCTAAGATCTACGACTGGGGATAGTCAGACTGACGCAGACAAGATAGGGGTAGAGGACAACTGTCTACCGCGGACAGACATCTCAACTACCCGCATTAAATACCCTCAAACAACATACGTGTCAGTCAGCATGTGGAGGAAGCGCAGATAACACTGAATATTCAAATGGAACAAGCAGAGAAGACCAAAACACGAAGACCTCTGCGTAAGCGGCACAAGACACAAGAGGATAAGGTTATAACGGGCTTCAGAAGTGAACCTCATGTAACCACCCTATAAATACCCCTCTCTCCCAAGTGAAAAAGGGGGGGGGGGACATTGAGAAGAGAAGAGAAGAGAGACAGAGAAATAGAGAAAGTGTAAGTGAGGTTCCTCCTGCTACGCAGGCCTATATTAGTCTCAAAGTCATTCGACTATTTCGGTAATCCCCACCATATAATGAAAAACCCAATCTCGGAGACAGGGATCTGAGTGAGAATCATATAAGTTAATCGTTTCGTCTATGTTCATACATCCATACTTTATATATTCAATTCGTTACTTATAGAATATCATGTTCGTACATTTTATACTTCGTCCATTATTTATCTTATTGTATGAGCTAAGGACAATGATTGTAATTGATGAGACGAGGAAGAGTATTAGAACTCTGAGTCAAGGATTCGACATAACCGATCTGTTCCCTTCAGGCGCAGCCTATTTATTGTATTGTCATGAGTCTGCGCGCATTGTTTGTGAATACTCAGATGACTTTGATCTGCGTGTTCACAATCTGGCACTAGAAACAAGGATATTTATCCCGGTAAAATATTTATCTTCTCATGTGACTTGTTTCAGGCTTCGTTTTCTGAAAGTAACGATGTATGGAACACTACGGTTTTTTTCGTTCATGATTTCAAAAACCAAAATTATGAGCAGATCCGCGTTTATCTACGTAGATCTGATTTTTCATGCATTTTCTAAGTTTTCACGTCCTTGAAAATCAAAACTTCGAACGGATTTACGGTCGTCTACATAGATGGATGCCTTTCGTATCTTCAAGATTTTACACCTTTGAGAACTCAAAACGCTAATAGATATCACGTGGGACCCATTGTCTTCGTGATTTTTTCTCTTTTTCAGGGAAATATTAAAAGATGGAGAAAAGCAAAGATATCGGGAAGGCAAAAGCTTCGTCAAAAGAGATGCCAAGGACGACCCCAGTGGTAACTAGGAGTAAGCAGAGAGGTGAAAAGCTGAAGGCAGCAGATAGGGCGCAGGATAATGCGGAAAGCACGACCCCCATCAATGCCAACATCATCGCAGCAAACGCAGTAAATGCCGCGGCAGCCAAAGCAGGAGCTTCAAGAGCTGGCGGATCCAAGGTTGGATCTCCCAGAATAACCAACGCTCAACTATATGAACATCAGGAAGTTGTAGCAGAGTCAGGAATACAACAACCCCTCTATGGGATGCCCTTAACCAACGAACATAACATACCTTTCCCGACCAAGCAACCGCTTCTAATAGCAGGTCAACCCTCACAACAACCGTCGGGGTCCCGGGGTGCACGGTTAGATCCACCAGAGCCAGTAATACAGATCGTGGATGAGGAACAAACCATAGCCGCCGATGAGCGATTGCGGGCAGGAACACCAAATCAAGGGTCAAATCATTCCGCTCAGATGATGGCCGAGCTAGCAGAATTAAGGAAGAACCAGAAGGCATACGCAGATGCTGTGGCGATATTAGCACAAGAGAACCAAACACTCAAGGAAAGAATCATTCACAGCGCAGAGGTAGAAAACCAACGCGACGAAGCTAACTCCAAGGATGTAGCACCCAATCAAGATAGAAGAATGGTGATCGCAAACAACCCGATTCCATTGAACCGAAGAGGAGCAAGGAGCAGCCAAAGATCAGACCCTGAGTACAATCCCGAGAACTCTGACTACTACGACGGTACCACCCTCCTAAGAGAAAAATCTACCATTCGTGAAGAGCACCAGATCGCAATGGAAAATCTGCGTGCTGAAATGCTGGCAGAAATCAAGGAGATAAAAACTAGGCAGGGAGGCGGAAGACTAGAGCAAGTGATGAAGGAAGCAAACACTACCCCGCTGACGCCACACTTGGCCAGGGCTTCCATACCGCAGACATGTTCGGTTCCTTCTTTCGATTGCTATGACGGGTCAGCTGATCCTGCGGCTCATCTTCGATATTATAATCGAATGATGTCCCGTTGGGATAATGAAGACTCCATACTGTGCAGATACTTCCCATCAAGTCTAAAAGGGTCTGCGTTATCATGGTTCGATAACCTGCCATCAAACTCCATCGATTCCTACGACCAACTCACAGAAAAATTTCTAGCAACATACATGTACAACAAGGTTGTCAATACCGACATGGACAAGCTATTCTCAGTGGAGATGAATTACAAAGAGACCATCAGAGAATATACTGATAGATGGCACAAGATTTTCCAAGCTATTGGCAACGTAGATCCTGTGGTTAGTATCAACTGCTACAAATGGGGGATGGACAGAATGAGTCCTTTGTTTGTGGAGATCCACGGGACCATCCCTACCACCGAAGGAGATATCCGGATAATCATAGAAAAGCATGCAAGGTTAGAAGAAATTCAGCGTGAAAATCCCAGAGCTCATACTCAACGTCCCACACGCACAAATTCCGTGGATCAAGCCAGCGGGTCCAAAAGAGGAATCACAGAAGAGCATCCCAACGCAGAAAGGAAAGAACGAAGGGATGATAGACGAAGAGATGATCGAAAATTTGAAGATCAAGTCTATACCAAGCTGAATACCAGTTATTCGCGCATCCTGAGAGAGATCAAAGGGAGGGAGAACTTCGATTGTCCATGGTCCAAGGGAAAAAAGCCTCCTAGATCAGAAAAATCCAAGGAATATTGTGAATACCACTGTTTCAACGGTCATCAAACAGAAAAGTGCAAAAATCTCAAGATAATGATTCAAAAACTAATCGACGCAGGAGACCTAAAGCAATATATACGGAAGATTGATAACGAAGATAGAACCAAGAGAGGCAAGCAGGTTCAATTACCAGAAGGCAACCGCACCCTCAACACAATTTCATGTTCAGAGATTCAAGGACCATCCCTAACCGCCCAGATTGGGAAGAGATTAAGAAAACAATTCAAAGATTATTGTGAGCTTTATAAGATCGATGGGAAAGAGGTAAACGAGCACGAACAATGGATGGACGCGCCCATGACCTTCGACGCAGACGATGTGGAAGAAGACATGG
This sequence comes from Papaver somniferum, assembly GCF_003573695.1. Taxonomy (NCBI): domain Eukaryota; kingdom Viridiplantae; phylum Streptophyta; class Magnoliopsida; order Ranunculales; family Papaveraceae; genus Papaver; species Papaver somniferum. The sequence continues at coordinate 91,318,961 of NC_039368.1, read as the reverse complement.
AAGACCATAATGATCCTCTAGTCCTCACACTCCCAATAGCAGGGTGCAATGTCAAGAAAATTCTCATCGATGGAGGAAGCTCAGTCAACGTCCTGTTCTATGACAAGTTCAAACGTATGGAACTCAACGACGAGCAACTGCTGTCATCTTACTACACCATCTACGGATTCAACGGCGCAGCTACAAAGCCCCTAGGGGACATTGTCTTACAAGTAGACGCAGGGCCCATGAAAGTGGACACTCGATTCAGCGTCGTAGATGCACCTTCACCTTACAACGCCATCATCGGAAGAAGATGGGTTCACAAGCTCAAAGGAGTAGCGGCAACTTACTATCAATATCTCAGATTCCCAACACCCCAGGGAGTCATGGAAATTAAAGGAGACCAAGTAACTGCGCGGGAATGTCAGACCTCACAGAATCATATCAATAACGAGCGGGAAGAAAACCACCAGTCCCGAAGAGCCAAAAATAAGGAAATAACCATAGATACATATCTGGAAGAAATCTCCGGAAAAAACCTTCTAAACGTGAGCACCACTGGCAGCGCAGAAGCCAGCACCTACGCGACAAAAGAAAACGGAGAGCACACCAAATAGCAATCAAAGAATGTTCCTCTCTTGGGGGAACCAAAACCCACGTTTACGCCTGTAGAAGCAGCTAAAGAAATCAACATAGGTACTGAGGGAAATCCGAAGATTATCAGAATAGGCACCTTGATGTATGAAGAAAGAGAAGCCGCGCTAATCAAACTTCTAAAGGAATACGCGGACATCTTTGCTTGGAAATTAGGGGACATGCCGGGAATTGACCCAAAGTTAGTTCATCACGAACTTCGAATAAAACTAGGTACCCCCCCCTTTTAGGCAGAAGGTGCGCAAAGTAGCTCCAGAATACCATCGAGCAGTTGAAGTGGAACTCCGCAAACTACTGGACGCAGGATTCATCAAAGAAGTTAAGTACCCAACATGGATCTCTAACATGGTCATCGTACAGAAGAAAAATGGCGGAGTAATAATATGCATCGACTTCACCAACCTCAATAAGGCTTGCCCTAAAGATAGCTATCCACTGCCAAGCATTGACCAACTTGTTGAGGCAGTTGAAGGATACGAAGAAATGTCATTCATGGATGGATACTCTGGATACAATGAATTATTCCTAGTAGAAGAAGATCAACAACATACAACATTCTATACACCACACGACTCTATTGCTACGTAAGAATTCCCTTTGGATTGCAAAACGCAGGGGCAACCTACCAAAGAATGGTGGATGCAATTTTCAAACCATGGATTGGAAGTACGCTGGAAGTATATGTGGATGATATGCTCGTTAAAAGCAAGCTGCGCAAAGATCATCACCAATACCTAAAAGATATTTTCCAAGCAATGACAGTGCACAACATGAAGGTAAACCCAGAGAAGTGCACTTTTGGTGTCACTTCCGGAAATTTCCTCGGATATTTGGTGACGAAGAGGGGCATTGAAGTCGATCCCGCTAAAATTGACGCCATCGTAAGAATGCCATCCCCAAAGAGTTTAAAAGAGGTTCAGAAACTCAATTGTTCGCTGGCTGCGCTGGGGAGGTTCATATCCAGGTCCTCGGACAAATGTAAGCACTTTTTTAAAATTCTCAAAAAAGGAAGCAAATTCGAATGGACGGCAGAGTGCGAGGAAGCTTTTCGAAATATCAAAGAATACCTGGCTGAGATCCCTATATTACAAAAACCAGACCCTGATGAAGTGTTGGCACTATACATAGCAGCAACAGAAGATGCAGTCAGCGCAGTATTGGTTAAAACCAACACGAAGATAGAGCATCCCATCTATTACATCAGCAAGACTCTGAACGAAGCAGAAAGAAACTACACGAAGATCGAGCAGCTCATCTTGGCATTAGTATGGGAAACCCTGAAACTCAGAACTTACTTTTGACTCACTACGTCCGCGTCCCATGCAAAGCTCCGCTAGAAGCAGTCCTTAAAAACGCAGGAAAAGTAGGCAGAAATGCAAAATGGAATACTCATCTAGATCAGTTCAATATCATCCATGAACTACAACACTCTCAGAAGTCACAAGTATTAGCATATTTCCTAGCAGACTTACCATTGGATAACTGCGAAGAAGTCATCATCGAAGGACGAAAGGCAGCAGGACTACCAGAGATGGACGAAGGTAAAGACCCTATAGACATCTTGGAACCAAAAAATCCTAGGCAATGGGAAGTCTTCGTAGATGGGTCGAAAAATAAAGAAGGGGAGGGGATAGGCATCGTAATCACCACCCCAACAGGAGACAGGATCATACATGCTTTCAGGTTAGAATTCAAGGGGAATACCAACAACATAGTTGAATATGAAGCAGTGGTGCATGCCCTTCAGTTGATAATAGAAATGGGCATAACTGACGTGCGTCTGACAAGCGATTCACATCTAGTCATCCGACAAAAAGGGTTGCAATATAATGTTTATGACAGAACATTGTCAGCATACATGGAATTGGTGCAAACACTGGCATCACAAATCCCAAACATCAAATTCCGACACATGGCAAGGAAGGAACTCAGGCACGCGGATGCCCTGGCCTACATATCATCGATGCTCAGAAACGAGGACGTCAAAGCAATCAAAGTAACCAGGATTTACGAGCCTTTAATTGATATTCAAGAACTCTGCGCTGCACAGCAGAGGAAACACGCAGAAGAAAATATGGCAGATGATGACGTGGGAGAATTCATCGCGGATGATTTCCAAGAAGACGACATCGTAGCTAAGGAAGATCAAGATGAAGACTTCAGCAAAGAAGAAGATTGGAGATCTGAGATTCATATTTTCCTAAAAGAAAGAATTATACCCTCACACCTAAAGCAAGCCAGAAAAATACAGTCAGAGGCAAGAAGATATGATCTGAGAAAAGAAATTTTGTACAAAGAATCTTTTCTCGGACCATTATTACGTTGCCTATCCAGATCCGAAGGACATTTTGCTTTTGAAAGACATACACCGCGGCGACGCAGGCAATCACAACGGAATGAGATCCCTAGCAGATAAGGCGAAAACTCAAGGATATTACTGGCCAATAATGATACGAGACGCGCAAGAATGTCACGAAGATGCGAAGAATGCCAGCGTTTCGCCAAAAAAATCCACGCACCAGCAACAATGTTAAACCCAGTAGACAGCCCTTGGCCATTCTCAAAATGGGGCATAGACATCGTGGGTCCCCTAATCGAAGGATCAGGGAAGAGAAGATTCTTGATAGTGGCCACGGACTATTTCAGCAAATGGGTAGAGGCTAAAGCCCTGGAAAGCATTCGAGACGCAGATGTCTTCACATTCATTTTTCAAAACATCATTTGCAGGTTTGGCATACCAGCTGAGATTGTATCCGACAATGGCAAGCAATTCCAAGGAAAAAACATCGACTTACTCTTCGATACTTCCAAAATTCGAAAGAACAAGTCAACACCAATTTACCCTCAAAGCAATGGTCAGGCAGAACCCACAAACAAAACCCTCGCACTCATCCTCAAAAAGCAGTTGGACGAATACAAGAAGCGTTGGTGTGAGCGACTACACAACGTTTTGTGGGCTTATAGGACAACTCGAAGATCAGCCACGGGAGAATCCCCATTCTTACTCACCTATGGAGCCGAAGCTATTATCCCAACAGAAATAATCATGCCAACTACGAAGACTGAAGCATGGGAAAAGAACCTCACAGCGGACATGATGTTGGAAAGGTTGGATGATCTAGAAGAGAGGAGGAAGGCAGCATTACAAAAAATGGAAAACTATCAAAGGAAACTAGCAAGGGAGTATAATAAGAGGGTTAACCTTAGAAATTTCTTAGAATGGCAGTATGTGCTGAGGACCATTCCCCAATACCAACGAGAAAAGAAGTGGGGAAAATTAGCACCAACATGGGGGGGACCCTTCGTCATATATGATGTTGCAGGAAATGGGTCTTATTATCTGCGCAACCTAAAAGGGGAGATCCTCAAACACCCATGGAATGCAAAATATCTCAATCCATATTACCCGTAGAGGGAAACGCAGACCTGCATCTACATGAAGAGCACAAGAAGAAGAAAACGACGCTTGCGATCGACATGTTTCTATCTCTGAGAGAGGAATAGCAAACCTCAACCTATCAATCAAGCAAACTTTTGGCAAAAAATAGGCAATACATGGAGAGACATATAACAAGACGACTGCGTGTAAATATAACACCTCACGAGAACCCTACACCTGTAAATACAGCCTCCGCGTCAATACTTCATCCTCCTGTTTTTTACTATTTACTACCTCAGAGGTTCCATCAATGGAATTCTTCTAAATGTAACTCAACTGAATAGACACTTTAACCCTCTTTCACCCGTGTACGTAGACACTCTGCTGTCGAACCACGTAAACACTGATGTTAATTGTTCTATTTTACTTGGGGAAAGTAGTCACCTACAATCTCTCGGGACTCCCCTATCAGCGTCTATAAGTGTAGGACCATGGGGAAGGCATCCAGCAGAAAGAGATACCCAACCAATCTCATGGCAGCGGGTTGACGGAATGAACATACTATCCAAACAACTCATATCCTAGAACGCTGCCCCGACCCCCACCGTCTGGGAATCCTCTGGCCCAGGATTAGCCAGCAGGGTGACAGGTCTCAAGACGTTCACGAAGATACACATATCTTCGGGTTCACACTCAAACAATTCACTTACACTTATGGAAGCGGGTCGACGGAATGAACGTACATTCCAAACAACTCATATCCTATAACGCTGCCCCGACCCCCACCGTCTGGGAATCCTCTGCCCAGGATTAGCCAGCGGGGTGACAGGTCTCAAGGCGTTCACGAAGAGACACACATCTTCGGGTTCGCACCCAAACACTTCACTATCCCTGGTTACAGTCGGTTATATTCCAAATTAACCATAACAATTATCAATTCATTAAAAGTTGATTACAGGCTTGGAAATGTTACGCGGAAATAAGAAAATACAAAAGGAATCTCACGAAGCCTCATAATAAAAAAAGATCAACTCTCTACAAAAATCTACTCGGATGATTCAACCCCACCAGCAGGTTTAGCAATCTTCCCCTTCTACGTTGAAGGTACGCTCCCACCCGAGGAAGGGCCTGAAGAACTAGATGTAGGGGGAGGGGGTTTCTCACGGCGCGGATAGCTCCTGATAAGGCCATGCTCGGTCTTCAGATCATGCTCAATGCTATCCAGAATTTTATTGGTCTCTTCCACTAGTTGACACCGAGCCTTGTACGCAATAACAGTATTCATCATCTCAGCCTTTGACAACAACGAGGAAATGCGACTCACTTCCTTCAAAGCGGCTTGGGCAGCCTCGTCCCTTGATGTAGTTAAACCTTTATGATAATTAATCTGACTTTTCTGATGCATTAATTGAGATTGAGCCTCCGCAAGCTCTTCATTTGCAGTACGAAGCTGTCCCTGGAGCTCTGCAAGTAAAAGAAAAACGCAGATGGTTAGGTCCAGGAAATTGCAGAATCACACTCGATAATATAAGTATATACCTTCGACTCTCGCCGAATCTATTTCATATTCGTTAAACAGCAGCATCACGGGCTTCACCAAGAAAATCATACTCATCTGACAACTTCTTATAATCCGCTTGAAGGGTTGAAAGGGCGTACTGACTCGCATCTAATTCTACCTGTTTCATTGAATCCAAGTGACGAAGATGATTGACCTCATTATTTAAACCCTCCAGACCCTTGTTGATCCGGTACATATTTACTTCAAGATTCCTCTCAGCCTCAGCTTGGCGTACCACATCAGCCCTAGACGCAGCTAAAGCTTTGCTGAGAGCACCAGCCTCAGCCCTAGCGTCATCTCTCTCCCTAGCAAGACGCAGAAGGTAATCTTTAACATCAGAGGTCTGAGAAGAATGATCTTGACGCAATTCTTCTTCCAAGAGATTGATTTTAGCTTCCATTGATGAGACCTGTTCTCGGGATTCACGAAGATTATCACGCGTCCACAACAACGTTCCATCAAACAAACGACGATCATTGTTATATTGGTTCTGCAAATCAATCATTTGGACTCGCCTGACCCGCCACTTCTCTGCCAGAGCATTATGTTCACCGGCACGAGCATTCCACTTATCGGCCTCGCTCTTTATCTTCTCTACCAACTCTGCGATGCGAGATTTCTGACGCTGCCGCTCTTTCCGAAGCCATACTAACTCAGGAACTCCACCCACTGAAGATAGGTTGGGGGAGGGAGACTCAGACAGAACACTAATTACGGTAAAGGACAATAGCAAGGAAGAGAACAAATAATCAAACCTGTAACAGCCGAAGAATTCTTCTTGGCCTCCTCCAATTCACTACGAACCATAGCAAGATCCATACGAAGCTTCTCCTCCTCCTTGCCTATTTTATCCTTAGCCTTGAGGAGACTCTTCAAGTCACATATATCCCTATCCCTATCAACGATGACAGTCTCAGCCGCAGTAAGCTCCTCTTCCCGAAGACGAAGCTTAGCCTCCAACTTAAGGGATTTGGCCTTAAAAAACTGGTACAACATGTGATTGCAATGCTCACTCCTCATCATCTGCGAATCAGAAGATTAGAACACCCTGACTCTAAAAATTTCTAAAAACTGATACCAGGAAAAATGATAAGAGAACTCACCTCTAACATCCGTTATTGGGGAAATCCATACTGATACCCATCAGCCAACGCCATCATATCAGCAACAGTCGAGGGAGCATCGAATACTAGAGCAGCCTACGAGGCCCGAAGATTCTTATCCCACGCTACTGCAACCTGGTCCTCGGGAGACAATTGCATCATCTTACGGGTATAGGCATCAGAGTTCTTCTCACCCTCCACCACAGGGGCTGGATTGGGTACGAACATCAAGTTCTTATTCTTAAACCAAGCTAAGATGGCATCATCACCCTCCAGGATCAGTGACTGAGGAAAATCATCTCCAGGAGACCCAACCAAGGCCTTACCCATGTCCGTGAATTTAGCACCCGAAGAGTTCGAGGCTACTCTTGCGTCCAAATCTGGAAGGTCTCTAGCACCGCTCCCCTCTGGAACATCACTAGAATCCACGACTCCCTTACCATTCCCGTCCACCTTGTTAGAATTACCAAGCACATCCCAATCATCGTTGGGGGAAAGAAGGTTGAACTCAGAAGCCAGGCCCAGGGCAGCGTTTATGTCAAAACCATCCTCCGCAGAATAAATCCGACCAAAGGAAAACTCCTGAGACATAGAAGGAATTTCACCACCAGCACCCTCATCACCAAGGCCAGTGCTATCATCACCAACATCACTGCAACCCGCAGGATTAGCTTTTGCACCAGCATCATAACACCCTGCGGGATTAATCTCACCACCAATACCGCTGCCACCGGCGGTAGTATTCCCTTCAACAAATTCATCAACATCATGACCGGGAGGGGATGTATCAGTACGCTCTTCTATGTCAGACACATCTTCATCCTCGCCAAGATCAGTCACAGGACTGTTAACTTCTTCATAAACCTCCGCCTCCTCGATTATTGCGGTGGTGGACTGCTTGGGATTTATCCTCCTCTTCTTCGTCGCCTAAAAATACAAGGCACAAGAATAAAAATCCCTAACTTTGAAAAGAATTAAAACTGCCTCAACTAAAGGACAAGGCATATAGAAATCTTACCTTGACAACCGCAGCATTCTTCGCCTGAAGATCAGCATCGGAACTCTCTTCGTCATCTCCATCAACAACATCGAGGGCATATTGGAAATTCATGCCCTCAAAATTCAAATGCCAAGGACGGAAATTCCCATAACGAGCAGGAGGAGCCGTACGTATCTGTCTATCTGCGGTAGGACGCCATCCTTGCGGACCTAGAACCCACCCCCAAGCCCAGGGACCAACAACCTCAATAACAGTTGCGTGCCATTCATAGTCATGATCACGCTTGATCCGCTCACGAGTAGGAAACACCAGTTTGTTAGTAGAATTCTCTGTACCCGGGACGTACTTCACCTTAGCACCACTTACTTCACTCAGAAGGCGTATCTCACCACGAGGAGCGGCAATATTCCGAAGACTCACACTCCACGGTTTACGATTCCTACTGTTAACATAGTCACCGAAAGACTTGTTAAAATTTTCAGGCGTATACCACTCCCTTTCCTCAGGGTTTGGAACATAAAGAGTCATCATTGTCTCTCCTTTGCTCCGAAGATAACACTCCCTCAGTGCACGAAGATAATTCCCATGAAGTTGGGAAATAGAGCGACAGTGTGTGTTCTTCGAAGAACCCTCTCGAACAGCCAACACATCATAATAAAAAGAATCCCCATACTTGTACAAAGGCAACATAAGACCCGCTTCAAAGGCCCCCACAGTGGTCAGCAGATGAAATTCATCAAACTTATACGTCGATATCATCTCATAAGTAATATCATCATCAGCAGCGTGAAAACGAACATCGAATAGTTGAAGACCATGTTTTTCCTTGAAAACCTCCAGATCAATATGTTTGAAGGTCACTTTCTTCTCCCCAACAGCGACGCTGCGTACCTCCTGAGAAATATCCTCCTCCTCCACGGGATCAGGCGCAGAATCCTTCGAAGAGTTTCTATCGGAAGCTTTTCTCTTAGGCTGAACCTTAGATGCATCAGTCTTCGAAATCACTTCTTTCGAAGACCTCCCCTTGGTTTGAGACACTGGGGGGAGGTAGAGGATGTTGGTGAAACGCGGAAGGAGGCACCACTGACCGAAGAGGTAGGACATCCCGCGTTCTCTTAGGATCATCACGCGGATTAGCTGAGGGACGAGAAACAGCATACCGGGAGCCAAGAGTCTCTTTTGGCCGGTCCCCCTTCTGCGTATTACCTCTATGCGACTCACTCCTCTTAGAAGTTAAGCGTCTCTGACCAGAAGAAGACGAAACCCTATGAACGCGGGCATCACCTTGGGAAGAGTTAGACGAACCTCCACCAGGCGGACAAACATCAGGATCCCTACGCGGAGGAGATCTATGCTGACTAGGAGGTGGAGTTTGATAAGAAACCCGCGGATGATCATCCATGTCTGCGTAGTACACAAACAAGTTTCAGATTTTCGCGGATACAAAACGAAAATCAAAAAACCAAACTTCACCCAGTTGTTCATAATCATGAACCAGATGGAAAATAAGAACAAAACCTAAATAAAAAGAGGAAATAACAAATAGGGGAAACCATACACGAAGGACGATATCATTACTGTTTATAATGACGAACAGGGGCAATGATACACACATCTATATATATGTTCTTCATCACAAACACATATAGCAGCAACAGAAAACGAATATATTTTTCAAAAGATAATCATACACAATAAAACCACTTACCTATAAAGGAAAAATCAGGGTCGTAAAGAAAGCTTCGAGGAACAACAACAACAACAGCAGAAAAGCTCCGAGGAACGACAACAGCAGCAGCAACAAAGACAAAAACAACAGCAACAACATCAACAATTAATAACAAGGAAACAAAAGCAGAGAACAAAAGTTCTGAGGAAAGAGAACAAATGAAATTTATGACTAGAGAATTTTCATATTCCTTCTCATATATATATATATATAGAAAGAGAAATAAAACCGCCCCACTACCCAAGAAGAAGTTATTGCAAATAGTGGGGAACGTGCCCTAAAATCTAGGAAAATAATAAAGAGAAGATGAAGAGAGTAACACGTTTTTTCTTCCCACTTCGACTAACCGCACAGTAGGATGAAAAGGGGCAAATTGTAGGTACACATTTCATCTTCCGCCACGTATCCACAAAGACACACGTGGTGGACATGCGGCTGAGAACATCAAGATATGATATCACACGTGGACAGCCAAGAGACGCGCCTTATCAAGATAGCGTCGCCACCCACCAGATCCAACGGTAGGGGATCGAGGAAGACGGAAACACTAGAACACTACGAAGCACTGAAGGATAACCCGAGATTCACTTTATCCTATCCCCAGAAAGATCTAAGATCTATGGCTGGGGATAGTCATACTGACGCAGACAAGACAGGGGCAGAGGACAACTGTCTACCGCAGACAGACATCTCAACTACCCGCATTAAATACCCTCAAACAGCATACGTGTCAGTCAGCTTGTGGAGGAAGCGCAGATAGCACTGAATATTCAAACGGAACACGCAGAGAAGACCAAGAACACGAAGACCTCTGCGTAAGCGGCACAAGACATAAGAGGATAAGGTTATAACGGGTTTCATAAGTGAACCCCATGTAACCACCCTATAAATACCCCTCTCTCCCAAGTGAAAAAGGGGGGGAAACATTGAGAAGAGAAGAGGAGAGAGACAGAGAAATAGATAAAGTGTAAGTCAGGTTCCTCCTGCTATGCAGACTTATATTAGTCTCAAAGTCATTCGACTATTTCGGTAATCCCCACCATATAATGAAAAACCCAATCTCGGAGACAGGGATCTGAATGAGAATCATATAAGTTAATCGTTTCGTCTATGTTCATAGATCCATACTTTATATATTCAATTTGTTACTTAAAGCATATCATGTTCGTACATTTTATATTTCGTCCATTATTTATCTTATTATATGAGCTAAGGACAATGATTGTAATTGATGAGACGAGGAAGAGTATTAGAACTCTGAGTCAAGGATTCGACATAACCAATCTATTCCCTTCAGGCGCAGCCTATTTATTGTATTGTCATGAGTCTGCGCGCACTGTTTGTGAATACTCAGATGACTTTGATATGCGTGTTCACAACCAGCACCGTCGCCACAGACACCGTCGTCGTCGCCACCGCCACCACTATCAACACGAGATCAAATATCTTTCCAAAATGTAATCAAAGATCAAACCTTATGATCGTTTGACGGGTTTGGTGATATATTTACATAAATCACATGAGATAAATTGATCGATAGTAGCAGAATCAAAATTTCCTCTACGGGATCAAATTAATATACATAAGCATATCAAATCACATCAGATAAATTAAAAACTTCATTAAATCGATCGGAATCAATGAATTTTATCATCATATTCATTCAAAATACAAAAGATTTTTTTTCTCGCAAATCTTGTGAAACTGATCGAATGGAGAATTTTGTTTGAACTTTAAACACGGGTGCAGAAGACAACCAATCGGATCCAGGTATTTTCCAGATCTGTGAACCCAGCTAAGTTCTCAACCCCACTTTTGTAGCAGTTTATCAAGATTAGCATTTCTTTGTTCTCTTTTTCCTCCTGTAAAATCAATCAAACAATGTAAACATTCATTTTTAGTGGGTTTCATATACAAACAGAGAATCATATGAGAAATAATAAAAACTGAAAATCAGAAATTGAAAACTGAGAGAAAAAAGAAAAACCAATTAACTGTCTGCTTGAGATAACATGAAAATAAGAGAGATTAAACAAGCCTTCAAGAAAAATAACCCGTTTAGTCTTTGTTTAGCACTTTAGCATCATAACTCATGCCATGCCATGCCATCAAAATTGAGATTAAGAGATTTGGATACATTTCTGTTGGAAGAACAATTAAAAATAAGAGGAATTAGGCATAAAATTAAAGAAGTAAGAAAACTATTTAAGTTGGAGTTGCTTGATCATTCGACAGAAGAGAAGTTATGCTAGAGAGGGGAGAGAGAGTGGTGGGGTGAGCACCGAGCAGAAATGAAAAGTGAAGCAAGTAAAGAGTTGACTGCTCTTATCCACGTGTGGCGCATTCAATAGTAAGTTTCGGTGAACAGATTTTATCTCGTTTTTTTAACTTATTTGTTGAGTGGGAAGGGGCTACCGGGAAGAAAGAGAATCAGAAGTTTGACCATGCATATGATATGGCCGTATTGGTCCTTTGCACATTCATTTCCAATAGTCTTTTTTTTTTTTTTTTTTTTTTTGAACATCACATTTTACCCAAGCTAATAATTTAGAGTGTAATTTCTTCGTCGGCCCCCACCACTGCGACAGTAATTTATAATTATGTTCCAAACACAAACAATGGTTCATCCAAAATTTAAAAAATCAATATAAGAAAGAAAAATCAAAGGAGTCCATAAACATAGTGATTTTTTTCTTCTGACGATCAGATCAAAATCAAATGAACCTGTGAAATCTAATACAAAGTCTGATTAAATTTTAACAAGTCCAACTGAAATCATACAATAAGAACATGGTTACAATAATTAATTTAGCCTGCTTGACAGACAGGGGAAGAATAAAAAGAAAACAAATTAAAAGAGAAAAATAAACACTAACAAAATTCGTATCCAAAATAAAAGATGCAAAATGCTTTTATTTACCGACATGCAACGTACTTACACTCTACTTGTTAATTATAATTAATAGTATATTTCAAATTCGTTTATAGGTATAAATTATAGTTGTCCCTACACATGTAATGTTTAATGATAACCAAAATATCATTTAAAATTGGCTAGGTTGGTAAGGATTCAACCTAGACGAATTTGCTTAGTTATTTCAAAACACAACAGGTAATTTAGTTATTTCGAACTGCTAAGTTATTTGGAAACTCTTGAGACATCCTATATCCTAGATAAAAGTAACACAATTCATCAGACCCTAAAAGAAAAAGTCTTCCAAATAAAAGGGGCTATCCCATCTCCAAATTTGGATTCTTTACACTTTAAGAAAAGACGACTTTTTGGGGACTATTCATCATACTTTTACTAGGTCATTATGAAGTAAAAATGAGAATCCCTTGTTATATATTTATGGTAATGGCCAAAGTTCCCTTATTTTTATCTTCTTTTATTTAATATATATTTTTTTGGACTTATTTTTTCTGGTTCAGTTCAACTATTTTCTTTCTTCCCTAGTCGGAACTCAATCTGTTCTTCATATGTGAAAGACAGACTGATGTCCGTTAGGGAAAAAACCAGACGAATCTTAATATATTCTTTATAGGCGAAGAATAAATTGAGATTCAGCGAGTAAAAAAATGAACGTGCAATTGGGGGATATGAATTAATATCGCCATCCAATAGTTTCTGCTAAGGGGTGTTTTAGGGGCGGAAATATTAAATTACTTTTTAAAACAAATAAAAGCTAAATCAAACCTAAATACTTCCCAGTCCCTTTCAAATTGTCTTTTCCTTCTCTGTCGGCTCCTCACTTTGAATTTTTTTTATATCGTCGGTATTGTATTTGTGATGAAGACCATGCCGAAATTAATGAAGACCCTGCCGGAAGTGATGAAGTGTTTTTTTTTTTACATCACCGACATTGTACTAATGATGAAGACCATGCCGTAAACTGTGCCTTAGTTAGTTGACATTATTCAATGCCGGTAACTGGTCCCGGCGTGCTCGATAAATAACTTACAATGCCGGCATGGTATGTTGGGAGTACCCATTTTCTGTATATTTTGTAACATTTGTCGGCATGGATAAAACTATGATGACCCTGCCGGTAAGAAGGTTGCCGACATGGTATTCATACTTCATCTATGCTGACACTCTATTTTTCAGGTGTGACAATGGCGAACGCAAGATCAGCTGAGGATTCAACATACAACCCTTGTTCAGAAGACTTGGAGACATCTCTTTGTTCACTATTATCACTCATTTTAACCAAATTCCTATTACCTCAAAATTTTCCTTCTACTCCCACCCAAGTGAAATGATTGTGATTTATACTAATCATTATCAAACTAATCCGTTAACTTAGTTAATTATAATGAGTACTGCTAATAGGAGGAAGATAATAACGGATTTGAGGAGGAAAACAAAATGGCCCAATTATGGCCAATACCAAGTCAAAATCAGACAATATGAAAGGAAATAAATATTTATAAGCTACCAAATCTATCCTCAATGACAAAATGTTCGGTTCCTTCGCTACAAGAAGTTCCACAACCAGTTTTTAATGTTCTTTACCTATCTTTTCTATATTGGCACGAACTCACAGTGGTTCAAGAGTGAAAAACAACCAAAATCAAAAAGGAATTAACTAACCCTTCTTGGATTTAAAAATCTTAATTTCCAATTTTATATCGTTATATATCACTTGAACGGTTTTGTTATAGTTGGTCGAAAACACAAAATCCAAAAGACACCAACATGATTAAGTTGGAATTGATATTGTACTAGATATGAGTATAAAAGGCTCACCAATTGGGTCCTTCAAATACGATGCTTATCTTGAAGGTGTCATTAGTTTCTTCTCCTTTCCCTCACCGTGCAACTTAAATTTATACATCATACTTCCATGTTATTATAAAACATCATTATTTGAATTCAATCTTGAAATGTTTGACGGTCAAAATAAAAGGGTTCATGTTATTGATGTCGATTTTAAGAATTGCTTATTGTTATTTTCTCTTCCATGGCCGGTGAAAAAATTAGGGTTCATAAGAAAATGAAGGATTTCATTGATTTCAGGCTAAATTATAGGATATAACTGACATTTCCGCATTTTTTTGAAAAGTCAATGCCTCCTCCCAAATTACAATTCTCTCCTCTTAATCAGTCCCTCCTCAAATCCAGTCCTTCCCTCATATTAACAGGACTCATTATAATTAATTACTAAACATGATTAGTGAGGGGTATATTAGAAATTATCTAAATTACCTGGATAGGGCGTGACTTTGATTTACTATATATATATTTCCTTTTTGTCTTTTTCATATATCCCCTAATTAGTTTCCATATTCCCCAATTGCGCGTTCAAAAAAATCCAAACGAATTTGGGTTCGGCTAAAAAGTATGAATCGTATTTGCCGAACCTCAATATGTTCTTCAAAAAAAAATCAATTTATACGAATCTCAATTTGTTTCTTGTATGGGAAGAACAAATTGAAATTCCATTAGGAAACATAAAACAACAACAACAACCAAACCGTAAGAAATTGAAAAAAAAAAGTACAAACAAATATATTAAAAAAAGGAAAAAGAAAAAGGAAAGTAGAATAAAAATTATAGCAATTTAAATAAGTAAAGGGATTATTGATTTTTATTTTCTTTAAAAAAAAAAAAGTGGGAACCCTTTTTGTTGGAAGGGGGAACCTTATTAGATTAGGAAAAACTAGTGTATTACAGTTCTTATAGTACGAGTAATAATTACTGTGTTTCTATCATCGAGTAAAATATTGGAAATGAAAGATGGGCATGTGTTATCCTAAATTATTGTTGCCGATATAGTTGGATATTGTTGTTGGTGATCTACCGCCTCGTTTGCTAGCTTGTCCACTACCTAATTGGCCTCTCTGTAATCATGTGTAAGTTTCACTTGTGGTATACTCTCCATTAGCATCCTTATCTCCTGTATAATTCCTCCTAGGTACCATAATATGGTTTCGCTTTGGTTTTGTATCAGTTGGATGAATGCTTTTGAATCCTCTTTGAACCATACTCTGGGCCAAAGTTGTTGTTTTGCTATCCTTGATTCCGAATGCTCTGAGTGCTTTTTCTTTTGGTAAACCTGTGAATTTCTTACCAGCCATAGATGCCATAGAGTGAAACTGTAGACGCTTTGATTGTTGTTGCTGGTAGCTTTATGTCAAACAATTGTTTTATGTTGTTTGGTTTGTCGGGTGTTGAACTTGTATTTGGGCTTCTAGGTAGATGTGTGATGATAAGATTCCATAGTTGGGTAGCTTGCGAGCATTCAAAAAGTAGATGTTGCTCGATTTCTCTTTGGGTGTTGCAGACTGGACATAGGTTTGTTGGTGTGATGTTGGTGTGATGTAATTTGTCGAAGGTGGGTAATCCTTCTAGGGTAATTGTCCATAAGAAAAGCTTGATTTTTGGTGTACATTGTAATTTCCATATGTTATTGAAGTCCACAGGGGTGAAGGTAGTAGTTGGTGGGGTTTTTTGGTGGTTGGGGATTTGGTGTGGGTGTGTGATGGTTGTATATCCAGTTTTTGCAGTATATTCTCCATTTTTAGAGGACGACCAAATGAACTTGTCCTGAACTTGATGACTAGATAAGTGTATGTTAATGATGTTTTGTTCAGTAATAACATCGAATGAACCAAAGATGAGTTGATATTTCCATGTGTGAGGGTCACAATGGATGAGGGAAGCTACCTGTATATTTTGGGGTAAGTTGGTGGTGATGGGAGTGGTTTGATATGGGATCAAGTTGCTATGTATGTTGGTTGTGTGGCCATTCCCAATTTGTTTAAGGCATTTTTCTTGCAAAAAGAAACTAGGTTAATTAAATTATTCTAGTATGGGCTAGCATCTGGTTTAGGTGGAACGACAGGCTGATGCTCCAAGATTAGTTCATTATAAAGATATTTTTCATCACACATTTTCTTCCAGATCGACTGATGGTTGTTATGCATGTCTCACACTCTCTTCAATTAAAGGGATTAGTTGTGTTCCTTGCTCTTTTTGATGCCCACACCCCATCCTCTTTCTTTGGTCTAGCCAATTCATCCCATCCAATTGGATGCATTTTTCTTGTTTGATTGTTATGGCCCCAAAATAAATTCTAGGTGATTCAGTTCATTTTCTTATGAACATGATTTGGAAGCATCTGTGTTTGCATCACATGGTTTTCCGTAGGTGTGAGAGATGTGTTAATAAGAACCACTCTTCCTCTTGATTAACACAGTTTGGTACCCAACCTTGTGCTTTCCTCTGTATTTTTCCAGTAAATCCACATATATGTGTGCTGAGTTCCTTCCCTTCTTGAAAGTCACTCCCAAATATTTAGGTGGTTCTGATGTTGTGCTTATTTGGAAGGTGCTTTCAAGCCCTCGTACCGCATTGGTCCACAACTTTGGATGGTGTATGATGCTAGACTTGGCCTTGTTGATTTCCTGACCTGCTGATGTAGAGTATGCATGGAGGATTTGTTGGAGTGTATCACAAGTTTCAGGCTTGGCCATGCATGTGATTAGAAAATCATCCGCATACATTAAATGCAATATTAGTGGTGCTTTTTTTGGAGATTCTCAGACCTTCCAGTTTGCCTTACAATTCCAACCTACCCAAAATTGTTGACAATATCTTCGTGCATATAATGAATATTTACGGGGATAATGGATCTCCTTGCCGTAATCCACGTGTTGGCTTAATATTTCCCTGAGATGTGCCATTGATATTGATGCTATAAGTGATTGTTGTTATGCATGTCATAATGTGTTCAACAAATTTCACCAGAAAGCCCATTTTTGTGAAAGTTGCTTCCACAAATCCCCGATCTAGACAAACTTCACAGGAAAGCCCATCTTTGCTCTTACTAGAACATCCCTACCCCTAAATAATGGATATCCTAGTAATTTTGATGGTCCCTCAAGAATACCTTGATCCTAAGAGAAACCGCTCTTAGGAGAAGGTTTCCGGCCCATACGGCCTAAATATGGGCCTTGCCAAACTATTACTATGAATAGCCCAGTAAGTAAGAGGGGTAGAACGAATGAGGACGTTTGCATCCATTTTAGATAGACGATAGACTCAATCTATTGACAGACAATTAAAATAAGATAATTTCTTTTCTATGGTTTAGTATTCGACGTCGACGACTCACTCAATTAACTGCCAACTGAAATAATTTCTTTTCTACTTTTTGGTGCACTCCAATCTCTAATTTGGTCTACTCACTAAATGAATCTGTCCCGTCAAAAAATATTCCACCATTTACCAAGTTCATTGTGCGCATCATTTTACACGGTTCCTTCATGTTATCATCCTCGTATCTTACTGGAACATCGCTGTCACGGTGAGGAGAGCCGACCAAATAAAAACAAAACACCGCTGATTGCAAAATGTGTTGTACATTCCTTTTTGGTGGAATGTTATTTTTGAGGTATATGCATTGTTTTAGTGGTTGCATAACTAAATTAACAGATGCATTAACCAGAAACCATTGTATAAACTGTTATGCGTCCATTGGGATGGCTCCATAATTTGTTATGCATCTTCTTTTTTTTGTTGGAATGATATTTTTAGCATATAATACCTCCGTTTCAGAAAAAAAGATATTTTCATATTTTTATTTTTGCCTAAAAAGTAAAAACAGGCCAAATTGAAAAAACGAAAGTATCATTTTTCTTGAAACGGAGTGAAAGTATTAGTTTTCCTAAAACGGAACGAAAATATCACTTTTCCTGAAACGAAAATTTAGTTGATGCATAAACCAAAATATATCCTTTGTGGTGGTTTGCATAACGATTATGCATTCAATTTCGGAAATTGTGCCTAAAGTTAAAGTATCACTTTTCCTGAAACAGAGGGATTACACCGTTTTATTAGTTGTAACGAAAAATTAGTTGATGCATAAATCAAAATATGGCTACATAATGTGTTATGTATCCTTTGTGGTGGTTTACTTTTTTTTTTTTTTTTTGAAGCATGAAATTGTATTAAAGTTAGGAAGAAATAACACGAGGGTACATTGTACCCATAGAGTCTGCCATTACAATAGGACCAATACACGATGGTGTTTTTTGGTCCCAGATTGTTGTGGATAGATTTACGGCTGTGCTGTCATCTGCTGCTTTGTTTGCTAACCCGTCCGTCGCCTGATTTCCTTCCCTGTAAATATGGTTTATGGTGAAATGCGGAATTTGGGCCAATCTAAGCTTGATTTCTGCTATCATATTGTTTAAGTATCAAGGTGGTTCGGCTGTCGAGGTTAAAAACCTTAGAAGATTTTCTGAGTCCGTTTCTAATTGTATCTTTGGCCATTCTCGGTCTGTAACTTTTCTTGACGCTATGAGCATGGCCCAAGTTTCCGCAGTGAGCGCTGTTGTTATCCCCAGTGGTTGTGCAGTTGCTAAGATTGTGATAACATTTTCATTTCGGCAAATAATTCCCGCTCCTGCCAGTCCCGGATGTCCTCTAACTGCTCTATCTGTGTTGATTTTGATCCAGTCCGGGTGGGGTTTAGTCCATCCTACTAAAATTGTGATTGACTTGGGAATCTGATGCATAATGTTTGTAGAAGATTGCATTCCTGGTAGTACCAGTGGGAGGTTCTGTCGAGCCCAGGTGTATTCTTGTTGTATGCTGGTATCCATTTGGAGTATGTTTATTTGGTTTGTTTTCTTTTGGTTGTATACGACGTTGTTTCTAGAAAGCCACATAGACCAGAAGAGAAAGCAGAATATGGTGGTGGTTTCGTTACCGATTTTAGCCTGAAAAAATAGGGATATAGATGTCTGTGGGTTTACTGAAGTGGGTATTCCGTGGTAGGTGCTATGTGGAGTGGATATCCGGGGAAGCAGTAGGTTACACGAATCCATAGCGATCGGACAATGTAGCAGGATATGCTTTGTTTCAGGGTCAGAATTGCATTGGAGGAAAAGATTGGAGTTGGCGAGGGGGATGTGATTGAGTAGTTGGAGGGTTGGTAAACCCTCGTTAAGTGCTTTCCACAAGAAAAGCTGTACTTTTGGTGGACAAAGGCGCGTCCATAGGAAGTTGGTTGGAGGGGGTGGTGGGTTTTGCTGTAATTGGTCTGAAATGTCTGTTAGGCATTTGTATCCTGAAGCCGTTGTGTATTTTCCTAATTTCGTGAAGGGCCAGATTATTCTATCCGGCTGCTTCTCATATGGAAGGTGCAGGTTGACGATTCTTTGCCCTGAGTTTGGTGGGAGGATGCTCAGCTTTTCGTGGTTCCAAGACCAGGTTAATGGGTCAATGATATCATCTACTGATTTTATGGGGTAGCAAAGTGTTGGGTCTATGTTATTTTCGAACTGAGGGATCCAGTTTGCTTGGATTGGGGTGGTGGAGCCGTTTCCTATCTGGTGAAAGAGATGTTTTTTCAGGGTAGATATGAAGGAAGCCAGATTCCTCCATAGGGGGCTTGTGGACGAGGGAGGAGGAGGGATGTTTTGAAGGATTGGTTGATGTTTAAGGTATTTCTAATTGTACAACGAGGCGACTATAGAGTTTGGTTTCTCATGTATGTTCCAGATTCTCTTCATAAGGAGGGACTTGTTATGCTCTTTGCTGCTTCGAATTCCCAATCCTACTTTTGATTTAGGTTTGATGAGTTTATCAAATCTTATTGGATGAAGTTTCCTTACGGTTGAATCGTGTCCCCAGAAGAAGTCTCTAGTTATGCGATCCATTTTTGGTGGATATGAGCTGGAAGCAATTGCGTTTGCATGAGATGATTGGCTGTATGTGTGAGAGAAGTTTTAATGAGAACTAATCTTCCTGCCTGATTTAGTCATTTCGTCATCCAACCTTTTTCTTTTCGAGCTAGTCGCTGAAGAAGGGGGGCAAAAATATGTTGATATGTTCTTCCTTGTTTAAATTGTACTCCTAGGTATGTGGGTGGGTTTGATGTTTTTGGCATGCCGAAAGTTTGTTGAAGTTCGATTACCTGATGTTGTTCGAGATTTGGGTGATGGATTATTGTCGATTTTGAGATATTGATATGTTGATCTGCTGAGGTACTGTAAGCTTGGAATAAGTGCTTGATATGGTTTGTACCCTCCGTTGTTGCTTTATATGTGATTAGCAGATCATCCGCGTACATGAGATGCAGTATTGGGGGAGATTTTTGAGAGATGCGCAGTCCCTCTACCTTTTTTTGCGCTTCTAGGTTTCTAAATTTGTTGAGAGGATTTCCGCACAAATAATAAAGATATAAGAAGAGAGGGGATCACCTTGCCTAATTCCTCTAGTGGGAGTGATGTACCCGTACGGAGTGTCGTTGATGTTGACTGAGTATGTTACTGTGGTGATGCAAAGCATGATATAGTCCACAAAGAGATGTGGGAAACCCATTTTGGTAAAAGATCGTTTGATGAATCCCCGATCTAAATAGTCATAAGCTTTTTGTATGTCGAGCTTGAGAGCCACTTTTGGGTCCTTGGTTCGTCTAGAGGATTTGATATAATGGAAAATCTCACCGGCGATTTCTATGTTATCATGAATAGATCTTTGGGGCACAAAAGCACTTGGGTGTGGGCTTATAAGGAAGGGGAGAAGAGGTCTTAAGCGGTTGACTAAGATTTTTGAGATAATTTTGTAGGTGATATTGCATAGTCCTATTGGTCTGTACTGAGAGGGTTTAGAAGGGTGATCTACTTTCGGGATAAGGGTGAGGTTAGTGTGATGCATGAGTGGGTGTATGTTAAGGGAGTTAAAAAATCTACGTACCATATCAATTAGCTGTGTTCGGGTTGTTTCCCAGAATACTTTGAAGAACCTGCTAGTGTAGCCGTCTGGTCCTGGGGCACGTTCAGAGCCAATGGAAAAGAGCGTTTTTTTGATTTCATCGGGGGTTACCTCTGAAGTATGAAGAGAACATTGTTGAGGGGTTAGCCTCGGGGTAATGTCTTCAAACAACTGTTCATCAATTCTTGTACTTGGTGCTGTATATTGATCGGTGAAGTGATCTATCATAATTTTGATGATTGCGTCCTTATCATGGATCCAATTATTTTGTTGATCTTGGAGTTGCTGGATGTTGTTGTAGCTTCGATGAATTGTAACCTTGTTGTGAAAGAATGTTGATCTCCCGATTGCAACCACTGTATTCTATATATTTGTTGCCAGTAGATTGCATGACAGTCGAGCAGGGTGAGGTGATCTATGCGAAGCTGTTTTTCTTGTAGGAGCCACTGGTCCAGCGCTAGGCCCGTCTGCGTAGCACATTGATGTTGTGCCTGCTTGATTTTGGCGGTTTATTTTTTAATTAGAGTAGGTAAATGGCCGAAGGTTACTTTATTTCATTCCGTCAGGGTTTCGTTGGTTGATATGAGCTTCAGTTGGAGATTTAAGGAGGGGTCTGAGTCATGCATTTTGTCCCAAGCTGAGTTAACCACTTGCTGTAATTGCGGGTGAGATAGTCATAAATGTTCGAATTTGTAGTTCTTGTTTCCTTGCCAGTCCAGAGCTTTGATTTGTGAAGAATAGGGGCATGATCTGAAGCTATTCGTGGCAAATGTGTGATTGCCGCGTGAGGATTGGAAGTTCTCCATTGTTGGTTTGATGTAGCTCTATCGATGCGTTCCTGGATATTGTCTTGGCCTTGCTTGTTGTTTGTCCAAGTGTAAGAGTCTCCTCGGAATCCTAGGTCTAAGGATCCCATCTGATCAATTTGATTAAGGAAAGGATGAGTTTGAGCGTAGGTGAATGGTCTGCCGCCTTTCTTTTCAGATTGGTCCATCACTTCATTAAAATCTCCGATGAGAATTCAAGGAGTAGATGTGCTGGGGAATAGGGATGGGAAATGTTGCCAATAATCTTTTCTTGCGGCCGTTGTGGTGGACCATATATACCGGTGCAAATCCTTGGTTGGGTTGGGGATGGAGGGGTAAAAATGGCGTGAATAAAACTTTGGGATGTCCTTAGGATTTGTAGGTTGACATCATTATTCCATTATAGGCAGAGACCTCCTTTTCTTCCAATTTTGGGGACACAACAGTGGTTCTGGAATTGTAATGTTTGGGCAATGCGAAGCATTTGATTGTTATTGGCTAATGTTTCTGAGATGAATAAGATGGTTGATTTATATAGAGAGATTAATCCTCGTAGGTGTTGTGTTGTTGTTGGTTGGTTTACGCCCTGGCAATTCCATGCCAGGATTGACATGGTTAGTGAGGAAAGCGTTGGTTGGGTTCTGGGTTGTTTGGTGTTGATAGATGTTTGAGGTAGGTGGGAATTGGGCTTGGTCTTTTAGATGTTTCAGGACGAGTGTGATTGTATCCTGAAGGGAACCTCAAGTCAGCGAATGGAGTAAAAGATACATAGGGTGGGTAGTTGGTGGCGTATAAGATTTTGTGTGTAAACACCTGATGACTCCAACCAGAGAAATTTGAAGTACTCGCAAATAAGAGAATTTAAGAAATTCTAACCTAAAAGGTGTGCTTTATACTACAACACTTACAATAAATATGCCAAACTATAATGTAGAAGGTGTGATTTAAGAAATAGTACTTACAAATTGCAGTAAAACTATGTGCTTTATAATGCATCACTTACAAAGAAAAATACCAGAAACAGAGGAAGGAGAACAGTTTAAATAAGTCCTACAGAACTACAGCCTAAAAGTTGTAACACCAAACTCAAAAAGGTTGTTCGAGAAAGCACCTCCTAAAGACTTCCTTCTTGAAACTATCACAGATTAGAAAGATCTATTACACACTTGAAAAAGCTATTGAGAACGAAATGCAAGCAAAATTACATACTAAAATAGCAGGAGAGTTGGTCAAAAGAAAAAGCAAAGATAGCAGTTCGTAAAATAGGATAAAAACTAGAAGTTTAAGGGACTTACTTGGGGGCTTAGATTGATCAGAGGAGCTTAAGGTTGGATATTGAGGAGGAAATCTTCATTTGGACACACATATTCAGTAGGTAAACAAACAACTCAAGATGCATACCAGGAGTTTATAAGAGGTTCTAACTTTCAAGATAAGATGAAAAGAGGTCCTAATTTATCACTAGAACTCACAATACATGGAACGGAATAACTTAAGATTTTATAAATAATAAGAAAGGAAGATGAATAACAACGTAACAACAGACCTAAACCACACAGAACAGGCTAACATTTAATTTTCGAAAATTGTGCCTAAAATAATAAACACATCCGAATTTTTCGTAAAAACTCTGAATTTGATATTGTTGTTTGTACTCATTGCGTAGATCTTTTTAAAATCTTTTCAACAAGATAAAATTTGTAACATTCCAATGTTAAATTTCAGCAACTAAACATGAGTACTTTAGGCTAAGCATGATCCACATGAATACCTTAAGTTAAGCATGATTCTTTATTTATCTTCCATGTTTAGAAAGATTTACTTTATGCTGACTTTACTGATATTCTGTTTAGGATCTTATATTCTGTAACTAGATAGTTCACATTCATAACATGATATAGTTAGGTACATACCTTAAATTATAAGACAGACATGATGTTGACTAGGAAGCAATGAAATCAATAGAACCAGTGAACTTTTCTGCTTGGTAAACTTCCAATTTTATCCCCTCTTATCTTTTAATGATAGTATAAACTTTAGTTATATAAGAGGCTAGAATGAAGTCCACCTCATGCTTCATAGGAATAGGTGTCCTTCATCCTGCCATCATCAGTTGAAGAACAATTCCCACAATAACACATATAATCTTCTATGCCACCAGTAATAGTCAAGAAAATATCAATTCCTTAACCACAACCGAAAACTCTCATACATAATCTATATCTTAAAATTTCTGATTAGGATTACACTAATCCAATTTAGTTAAACCAAAACTTAATTTGTTGCTAAACCAAAATAAAGATAACATTCTCCCACTTTTGGTCAGCAACAAATATTTTCTGAATTTTGAAAACATTTAAGAAATATTTGGATTAGATAGCAGTACAAGAATGTAGGTGGTCACCTTTTAATTTAGAAAACTTCAATGCCAATCAGTGAGGTAAAGACCACGAAGAACTTTATCCTTAATTTAAATGGCATGCTAGAAAAAGACTATAAAGACTTAAGCACCACTTAAACGATGCATATGTCATTTCTATAACCAGAAATCCAGACGGTCCATTGTCATTAAGTTAATATTTTTAGTTGGCATAAACCTTTAGTGTTGTCATCTGCAAAACAGAACCTTATTATGTCGCAATTAAGAGACTAAATAAAAGCTTATAGTGAGAGCATATAAAACAAGAACACGTTGATATGAAAAACTGAAGTAGTTGATTATATAACTTATAACCAGAACATACAAGCTTCAGTAAAACTCAAAAGATATCAACAACGCCCATAGAAAAAACATGCTCTTTAAACACTTTTGGACTCAAACCTTTCGTCATTGGATCTGCAAGCATACGATCAGTCGATTCTTTTATTTTGTGCTTTACCAGAAAATAATTAACATCTATATATTTTACTCTTCCTGTTCCTTGATTGTCTTTAGCAAAACTTATTGCATCTTGGTTATCACAGTAAAACTTCATAGGTCTGGATACTGAATTATAACTTGCAAACCCCTCATAAAGTTTTTAACCAAACAATATGAGTAGTCACCTCATAACAAGCAATATACTCTGCCTCCATTTTAGATTGATCTTGTATTGGTTGTGTAAGGACCCACAAGCTCGTCAACGGTATTAGACCGGTCAAGAGATGATCAATAAATGTTTTAGTAGTTAATGACTCGATTAGTTTAACATGAACGTTAATTAATAGAAATTAATCTAACAATGATCTATATACAAAACTAGTACCGCTGGATAGACCTTGAAAAGTTAAGCGAAATGGACTACTCGAAGTGTCAATCGGATACCAGACGAAGAAGATATCATCAGATGAATATGAAGGGAAGATTAGTTATTTTGTAGACAAACCGACTTGCCAGCCCTTATCCAGAGCATTGGGTGTATCAACAAATTTAGCTTGGAATTATCGACACCTAACCGAGAAGATTTATTCTTCTTTCTTATTCTTCTTTCTCATTCTTCTTCTTCTTCTTCTTCTATCATCTCCTTCTTTCCCTGTTCTTCTTCCTTTGCGAATTTGAGTGTTGGTTTGAGAGAGAGACAATCGATGAGTTAGAGCGGATGAATTAGAAGATGTTGCTGATGGTGATGAAGAGTTGAGAGTGGTGTTGATTCTTGGCTATCGATTGAAGGAGTTAGGTTTTTTAAATGGATTTTGAGTTCGTAAGGAACTGGGAGGTTTACTGATTGGTTAATAAATCAAGATTAAAAGGGTTGTTGTTCGATTGAAGTTGTGTGGTTGTTTTGTTGGTGAATCAGAAGTTAGGGATTTTGTAAAGATGAACTGAATTAGGGTTTTTTTTGAGTTGATTGAGGGATTGTGTGAAATTAAGGATGTTATCAGGCAATTAAATGATGGTTTTGATTGAATTGGAGATTTGGATTAATATTTTGAACTCGAATTAGGAACAAAGAATTTGGGGTTTTAGGGTTCATTGGTTGAGTTACGTATGAAGAGAATAAATTGGTGACGAGAAAGTAAAAGCAGAGGAAGGTTACTGAGTTTGTGTTGTGGTTAAGAAGACAGTGTAGACAACTTGAGAAATCACAGATGTATAAGATGAAGTTATTGGTGATAGGCTTGATTGAATCCTTTCTGAGAACTGTTGGGGTGGTTAGGCTTGTGATGATCTACTGTTTTGAGTCAAGGTGAAGAAGACTTTGGTTTCAATTTCTCCAACAAGAGTAATTTAAGGTAATTATTCTTCTCAGCAAATTAGTAAAGTATTTTAGTCTCTTTGATGAAGTTATAAATGTGATTAGATTGTGTTAATTTAGAAAACTAGTATTTGTTGGAATTGAAACGGAATGGAGTTTGCTGTTGAACTCAGTTGCAGGTAGAATGAGATGGTGATGTTGTTGGTGTTGTAGGAAAAGGGTTTACGCAGTTCATTCTTTAGATGCAGTTATTGGATTTGGGTGCGCAGGTGGTGGTTTTTTATAGAATGAATGATTTACTGTAATCTAGTAGGATTAGGTAACCAGAGATGGTAGTTGTCTGTGTATGTGAAGTTGCAGGTGTTATGAAGTGAATTGGTAGTGAACTATGATACCTGCAAGTCGAGATGCAAGTTGAACTCAATTAAGTTGGTAAATATTTAGGATTAAATATGAAGTATTGCTTGATTTAAGGTGTTGAATGTTTTACCATGATAATAGTGATGATGCTGTGAGAGTTGTAGATGAGCAGTAGAATTCAATTGTGGGAATTTATATTTAACTCTTTTGTGATTATTGTTGTTTTGCTTGCAAATGAATTGTATTGCTTTGTTTGTCTTTATGAATTATTTGGGAAATGAACATTATCATCTGAGGTATATAGAATACGCTCCTTCATTTTGGTGTGTAAGGAATTGGTCGATACCAACATTGACGTGTAAGGAATTGGTCAACATCAATGTATAATATTGGATGTGTAAGGAATTGGTCGACATCCAATATATTTCATTGTCAATGTTTACAGTTAGATGTGTAAGGAATTGGTCGACGTCCAATAATTCATTGTTTTGAAGAAGGAGTTAGTTCCATATATCATGATTGTTCATTTCTGTGAATTGGTTGTCTTTTGGTGTTTTGGGAAAACATGAATATTTTTCCAAATCATTCCAATGATTACTTGAAAGTTAAATGTTATTTTCCTACTGGGCATCTCTTTTAGGGATGATGTGCTCACCCATTCCCACTTTCAGTTTCAGATACAAATCAGAGTTGCGCAGCGAAAGCTTCAAGGGTTGAGTTCGTTAGTTGGTTGGCTTCGTCTATGTTTATTATGTTATATATTCTATTTGTAAACCATATGACTATTGTATAAGTATCATTTGAGAGGAGTTCTTGTATATATATATTCAGAGTGGGGCTAGTTATGAGTTAAGTTTGTTAGCAAATTTCTTAATTAAATTTTTAAGTAAATTTTTTTAAATCCTTAGTGCCTCTTTATTTTGTTAATCTCTTGGATTAGTTAGCTGCTAGCTTTGGGGGCGCTCCAACTTGGTATCATATCTCATTATTAGATCATATATGGGAAAAGATATAAATAGCAGTGCCCGTTAGTGAACTATATTAGTTTAGAACTGGGTTGGGTTGTGAGATAAATCTTAAAAAGCTATCAATAATTAAAAGATTTATTTGATTGATTTATTTGTTTGTTTGTTTATGTAATGAAGTAAAAATTATAGGATACACCGATAACTTTAGCTAATAAAGATTAGAGAGTAATTAGTCTAAAAGGTATGAACACGTAGACAATCTAATATTAGAAAAATACTGAGATTAGTATTATTAATGAATCTTTAAAGTCAAATAGAGACTTATTAATGCCTTGACTTATACATAGAGTCAACAATTTATAACTACATAAATGTTAATAATATTGTTGGGACTTAATAAAATTTTTAAGAGTAGTTAAAATAATACTCCGACCATTAATGTTAATCATAATAAATGATAACAAGATCCCAAATAATCATAGTAAGAGTAATTTTAACATTTATCAAATAATATTGTACTGTACTTTATCTAATTAAAAATCTTATTAGAAATGTATTAGGGTAAAAGTAATTAGAATCAAGTAACTACGCAAAATTATTAGTAATTATTTACGGGTAGATTCTAAAAATTAAATAGAATTTGGAATACATTCTTGTGCATTGAAATCAGATACATAACGTAAGACTTATTAGATAAACCTAAAAACGTGCGGATATATTGCATAAATTAAAAAGACTAAATTTCTTGGTAGTCTTATACTCAGACTTTCTTTAGTCCAATGATTGATTTAGTAAATCACTAAAAACTAATTAAATACATATGAAGAAATAATAATAATAGTATTCGAATGCTTAGAACAATATTAGACTTGAAAGAAAATAAATTCATATATTAATAGGATACCTTACATTAATAGCAAAATCTAAAAACTAGCGAGATATATTATAATCTTATGCAGACTCAAATTTAGATCATATGAAATTATCAACGCCAATATTTAACAAGATTTAGTATACAGATCAATGTGAATAAATAAAATCTGTTATATCAACCTTTACATGAATGTAAAATTATATTTAGATAACTAGGCTTAATGTACCAACTGGACTAGCAACTTAAGAATAATGAGAATAATACCACAGTTGATAATACTATTTGAATAATTAAGCTATTAGCAAATTTATAATAGATAATATTTGGAAAATTTATATATACAGTATTACACTAAAGTTAAAATATCAGATATTATAAATTGACGTGAAATCGAATTTGAATTACTTATATTGATAAAACAAATAAATAATAATAATAATAAATTGCTTAAAATGATGTGAACCATTTATATATTTTACGAAGTAAATTTATCAGACTTACACCAGTTACGATAAAAGTTTAGAAACTAATTAATCTTAAATAAATTAATACTTATTTAATCGTAATAAGTTTGCACTTAATTAATCCAACACTGGGGAATAGTGAAGGTTGTGTTTTCTCTGTTCGTAGGAAGGCATTGTTGGGACTGGCTAACCTTGACAGGGCAACTTCATTCAGAGATGACCGATCATAGAAGTTTGATCTAATTCTTTAGTAAACTTATAGATACAATTTCACCTAAAAAGATTTGGAGGATTCTTCCTTGTAGTTAGAGACACATATTTTTATAAAATAGAAATTCGTGTAGACATCTTAAAGACTAATATTTATAGTTTTACATTATATAAATTAGTGTAAGAAACTTAAACTTCCCTATTTGATAGAACTTAAATCAGCGTAATTGAACCTAGAGCTACAAATTTTAGATTTTAGTTGTAGAAAGCCATATAGGTTTGCGCTTTGTTTTATGTTATTTGCGCTTAGACAAGAGATGGGATTAATTTATAAGGTGGGGAGTTTTTTTGAAGACCAGAAGGATGGCTTGATTTTCGATGATGAAAATGAATAAGGTGGGGAGAATGTAAGGACCCTCAAGCTCATCAACGCTATTAGACCGGTCAAGAGATGATCAAGAGATGTTTTAGTCATTAATGACTCGATTAGTTTAACATGAACATTAATTAATATAAATTAATCTATCAACGATCTAGATACGAAACTAGTACCGTTGGATAGACCTCGAAAAGTTACGCGAAATGGACTACTCGAATGTGTCAATCGGATACCAGACGAAGAAGAATCATCGGATGAGTATGAAGGGTAGATTAGTTATTTTGTAGACAAACCGACTTGGCAGCCCTTATCCAGAGCGTTGGGTGTATCAGCAAATTTATCTTGGCATTATCGACACCTAACCGAGAAAATTTATTCTTCTTTCTTATTCTTCTTCTTTCTCATTCTTCTTCTTCTTCTTCTTCTCTCATCTCCTTCCTTCCCTGTTCGTCTTCCTTTGCGAATTTGAGAGTTGGTTTGAGAGAGAGATGATGTGATTTCAAATTGAGTTGTAGTAAAAAGTTTGTTGAGACTTGTGAAAGCAAAATATTTTGGATTTAATGAAATTGAAAAACAAACAAAACTTAATTCAAGATTATTAGGAATAACCAAGACACTGATTCCACTATCACACATGAATAAATTTTGGAAAATAATCAAAAAATCTAATTATCTTTTAAGTCCCTTATTTCTTAATTCATAAATAATCAGACAAATCCTTAAATATCAATTGTATTCTTTAAGCATAGATTATCAATTGACTAAACAAAGGATAACCTATCAGATTGAATCACAACTAACTAAGAAAATTATGCAAACAATTTAAAACTATGCAAAGGCAGTGATTGAGTGAATTATAAATTATAAATTAGAGAAAATAAAACAGTTACCAATTATTCATGCGTAAGCTTCCTCAATGCCTTGGTTATGAGAGATTTAGCTCATTATCATGTTGGAAACACGCTCAAAAGTTGATTTCATTGCTCAAATGGTGTTTACAAATGATGAAAAGTGAGAATAATTCAAAACCAGGTTTGTAACGCTTATAATTATTGCAAACCAAAGAACGATACAAAGGATGTGTCACTGTTACTGTAGCTCTAAGACTGTTGCTGAGCAGTCGCAAATACTGTAGCAAAAACGACTGCTTTTGTGGGTCAATGTTCTTCGTGTTCTTCAATGGCAACAACAGCAGAAGGTTTCTCTGGTGATCGTGTTTCGCCTCTGTGATGTTCCAAATCCTTCCCAAACTCTCCGTCCCCTCTCTAAGACATCCCAGGGACCTTTTTATACCTCACCATCATCAAATCTTCCGTATTAACTCCATACAATCCTCTCTTCAATTCTGTGCATATACGATAATATTTCTTTCCCTTTTTCTTTTCTTCACGTGTTCTCTTGTGTTATCTTGCAACTGGCACACTCCAACACTCTGCTGCTCATCTCGGACATATTTAAACTCACTGCAGGGAACAACTCTGCACGTAACTTCCCATGAAATCCTGTAAATACCTCCTCTTTCTGTTATCCAACTTGACACGCATACAACCCAAGTTTTACGATTCAAAAACACATACCAATCCTGTTGTGACTCAACTGGTCCTTACAAGTCCGAATCCGTGAAAATATCCAAGTAAATCTCTGCCCAATTTTTCCCAGAAAACCCGAGAAAACTAGCTTCTCCTGTTTGCATTCCAATGGATTAGCCAGCCCAAATAAATTCATTCGAACACCCATACCAACATTGTTTGGGCCTATCAAGATCATCCCAATTGAAATCAGTGATTGAATCTCACTGTAATCCCTCCGAAAATTCGACAGAAAAGTACACAGCAAACTGAAATATGTTCCCGCCATTTTGCAATGTTTAAACGATGAAGAAGGGTGCCCCTTATCCAGAGTAGGGTTGCCCTTAGCAGGTGGGTGCTGAGAATGAAATTGGGTGCTGAGGATGAATTTGGGCTCCGCATAACCTTGGGTGCCCCTTAGCCAAATCTGGGGTCCGTATAGCAAATGTCATCCAGGGGTCCAAATAGCACTTTTTGAGCAACTTTTTCCACACAAGTGTATTTCTCCGAAAACACCTACACAAACATAAAAACACCATAATAAGTACAAAATCAAGTACTAGCAATAGAGACACTGAGGACAATTCAGACACAAAAATGTGTCTATCAAATACTCCCAAACCTATTATTTGCTAGTCCTCGAGCAAAACTAATAAAAATAAAAGCCTAACTCACTAGGTGGCCCTAGTGACCGAGATATAGTCTCGGGAGGGTTTACCAGAGGTGTACCCACAAAAACATGACTTCTAATTGGTCACAAGTATCCAAAGAGCTATGAGGACATACAGATTCTCAACCTATCTCCAAGTAACTAGAATGCCAGAGAAATTAAAGGTGCCAGCTCTAAAGCTGAACAAAGAATAGGGGAGACACATCCGCAACACTGCTAGATAAAGAGATATCCGCTACACATCTAGATAAACATTGTAAGATGCGTCTGCTTTACAACTGGATAGGATTAGGAGACAGATAAAAATGAGAGGGACATCTGCTGCACAGCTGGACTAATTACGTGTGATGAGTTGAACCAGTGCTAGAAAGATCTTGTGCCATATGGAAAGCGGACTAACAAAGCAACCAATATGCATCTCTCCTCGACTCTCTCATGGTGCTCAGTAGAAACAACGTCTTCTTCGGTCTTCAACTGTTGATGATAAACTCTCGAACTTCGTAGAACTTTGACAATTAATTCTTCTCTTCGATTTCTTGCTTGAAACTTCCTTATAGATTTCTAATTCCCTATGGCCTTATTAAACAAAATTTAAATGTACTTTTTTTTTTTTTTTTTTGAAAAACAACGACAACAATTTACATGGCCATTAGAGAAGGACTTTAGAACTTAGATCTTCACAACTTGTAATGTCTTGGTATCATGAACTTCAACAACATATATCGTTTGATTTTCTTTGCTCTTGTAACTCAATCTTCAACAACTTTTTTTTTTTTTTGAATTATCTTTTCTATTGTTGCTTCTAAACCTTAAACGTCTTCAACTTTCTTCATAGATTTTTATGTCGCTCCGCTTGTTGATGATGATAAGTTTCTACTGAGAGAGAGTCGTAATCCAGTAACTAAGACTACATTGTGAGGTTGCTTTGTCTTTCTGGCATTTCCTTCTGACCTACTTGCCTTTCCATCATGGATGGTTAGGTCCATCACGGTTACCCTCTAAAAGGAACAAGTTCTTCCTGAATGTCAAAGATCTCAATGTTTTTTCTCTAATGTCTCAGAAGAATGTTATCCCTAGCAATTCCAATTTCCATCTTTTCGGTGAGAAACCGTATGTAAACTTAGCTAACCGGATACTATGTGACGCTAGAAGTTTCAAAAATGCAACTAAAAAGTTCTTCCCCACCCCCAACTTAAACTAACATGTCCTCAATGTTTCTAATGAAAGAGCAACCAAAAGTAATAAAACAGAGGAATTGGAAGATAGTACCTGGGTGAAGAGAGAAATCAAAAACTAATATACATACAATCGCCTCGATGGTCAATCAAGGGTAAACAGGTCCTCCAGAGGGACCTCCTCAACATCACCTGTAGGAAAGGGCTCTAAAAAGGGTTTCAATCTCTGACCGTTAACCTTCGAAGAACTACTACCATCTGGTGTCTCATCTCAACAGCTCCATGAGGAAAACAGTGCGAACAATAAAAGGACCCGTCCACCGAGAACGTAACTTCCCAGGGAAAAGATGCAAGCGGGTATCATACAGAAGAACTTTTTGACCTGGAGAAAATGACTTTCTTAAAATATTTTATCATGCACAAGTTTCATTTTGTTCTTATACTCCTTCGCACTATCGTAAGCATCTCGAATCTCTTCCAACTCATTGAGCTGGAGTTTCCTATGGGCTCCTGCCTTGTCAAGTGAAAAATTTAGCTGCTTAACACCCAATAATCTATGTTCTAACTCAACAGGTAAATGACATGCCTTGCCATACACAAGATAAGGTGACATTCCAATGGGGGTCTTAAACGCAGTACGGTAAGCCCATAAGGCATCAGTAAGCCTAGACGACCAGTCTTTCCGATTAGGATTAACTGTTTTCTCTAATATACGCTTTATCTCCCTATTGGAAACCTCTACCTGACCACTAGTCTGTGGATGATATGGGGTAGCTACCTTATGTGTAATACCATATTTCTTCATCAAAAGCCTAAAAGGTCCATTACAAAAGTGCGACCCTCCATCACTAATTATAGCTCGCGGTGTACCAAAACGTGTAAGTATATTATTTTTCAAGAACTCAATCACAACCCTATGGTCATTGTTTTACACGCAACCGCCTCAATCCACTTAGAGACATAGTCTACAACGACAAGGATGTAAAGGTTACCAAAAGAATTAGGAAACGGACCCATAAAGTCAATACCCCACACATCAAAGACCTCAACAACTAAAATAGGGTTCAAGGGCATCATGTTCCTACGGGAAATGGTTCCTAACTTCTGGCAACGCTCACAAGTAACACATGACTATGGGAGTCTTTAAACAATGAAGGCCAATAGAATCCACACTGCAATATCTTAGCAGCAGTCTTCTTAGCACTAAAGTGACCCCACAAGCATGATCATGACAAAAGGAAATAATACTGGACTGGTCACTCTCAGGTATACATCTCCTAATAATCTGGTCTGGACAATACTTAAACAAATAAGGATCATCCCAAAAGAAGTGCTTCACCTCGGCTAAAAACCTAGAACGATCTTGTTTACCCCAATGTTGGGGCATTCGACCAGTAACAAGATAATTCACTATATTCGCATACCAAGGTGCTTGGGTAACAAAGAACAGTTGTTCATCAGGAAAACTATCCCTAACAGGAGGAGAATCATTAAGGGTATCCACAACAAGCCTAGACAAGTGGTCTGCTACTACATTTTCTGCACCTTTTTTTATCTCTAATGTCTAAGGAAAATTCCTGCAACAATAGGATCCATCTAATCAATCTAGGTTTAGTATCCTTCTTGGAAAGAAGATACTTCAAAGCCATGATCAGTAAAGATTATGACCTTAGAACCTAAGAGGTAGGATCTAAACTTGTCTAAGGCAAACACAATAGCTAATAGTTCCTTCTCCGTAGTGG
Source organism: Papaver somniferum (assembly GCF_003573695.1). Classification (NCBI taxonomy): domain Eukaryota; kingdom Viridiplantae; phylum Streptophyta; class Magnoliopsida; order Ranunculales; family Papaveraceae; genus Papaver; species Papaver somniferum. The sequence goes on along the minus strand of NC_039368.1, from coordinate 91,284,434 downwards.
TATAGTTCAACTGGGCATCATTCAGAGTTTTGCTAGCATAGTAAATCACATGAAGTAACTTATTTTCTCGCTGACCTAGCACAACACCAATAGCATAATCTGAAGCATCACACATGATCTCAAAGGGTAGGTTCCAGTTGGGTGCCTGGACTATGGGGCGGTAGTGAGTAAATTCTTAAGCTTCTCAAAAGCCTCTAAACAAGCATCATCAAAGACAAACTTAACGTCTTTTGCAAGCAAATTGCAAAGAGGTCTAGAAATCAAGCTAAAATCCTTAATGAATCGACGATAAAAACCTGCATGCCCGAATGACCTAATATCTCTTACGGTTTTTGGGACCTGTAAAGTTTTAATAAGGTCAACTTTGGCTCTATCTACCTCTATACCCTTCGAAGATACGATATGCCCTAGAACAATTCCTGAACGAACCATGAAGTGACATTTCTCCCAATTAAGCACTAAATTCTTTTCCTTACACCTAGTCAAAACTAATGACAAATGATGCAAGCACTCATCGAAAGACGAACCAAACACTGAAAAATCATCCATAAAGACCTCTAAGAACCGTTCTACCATGTCAGAAAATATGCTCAACATACAACGCTGAAAGGTCGCAGGGGCATTACATAGCCCGAAAGGCATGCGTCTATACGCAAAGGTACCAAAGGGACAGGTAAAAGTGGTTTTCTCTTGGTCTTCTGGGGCTATGACAATCTGATTATAACCGCAGTATCCATCTAAAAAGCAATAATGGCTACGTCCAGCTAATCTCTCTAGCATTTGGTCGATGAAGGGAAGGGGAAAGTGGTCCTTCCTAGTGACCTTGTTCAATTTCCTATAGTCAATACAGACACGCCAACCCGTGGTCACCCGGGTTGGGATTAACTCATTGTTATCATTCTGGACTACAGTAATACCGGATTTCTTGGGAACAACCTGAACGGGGCTGACCCACTTACTGTCTGAAATGGGGTAGATAATGCCTGCATCTAACAGCTTAAGAACCTCGGTTCGAACTACTTCTTTCATATTAGGGTTCAGTCGACGTTGCATCTCCCTAGAAGGTTTGGTGTCACTCTCTAAATAGTATGATGCATACAATCAGTAGGACTTATACCCTTAATGTCTATGGTCCACCCTAAAGCTTCCTTGTTATTCTGAAGGACGTCACTAGCCTACTTTCCTGATCACTATCCAAGTCTGATGCTTATAATCGCAGGTAAGTTTCAGATGGGCCTAAAACACATACTTCAGGGAATCTGGTAATGGTTTAAGGTCCAACTTAGGAGGCTTTTCTAACGAAGGAACTAGGGTAGACTCAGAAACGGGTAGAGGTTCGAACTTAGGTTTCCAGCCATTACTAGTGTCTATCAAAGGGGTTGAATCTAACAAAGCATTCACCTCATTAATCACATCGTCATCATCAAAATCAATCCCAAAGTGGGCTAGGCATTTCTCTAATGGATCTTCTAACAAAGTGTTTGGTAATGACTCCTCGACTAATGTTCCTATCATGTTCACCTCTTCTATGCTCGAGTCATCTAGTTCAGAGGGTAGCTTACTAATATTAAAAATGTTCAGCTCAATAGTCATATTACCAAAAGACAAATTCATAATACCATTTCGACAGTTAATGATCGCATTGGATGTAGCTAAAAACGGGCGACCTAAAATCACTGGTATTTGGTTCTCTGGGTCAGGGACAGGTTGGGTATCTAGGATAACAAAATCCACTGGATAAATAAACTTGTCGACCTCAATAAGAACGTCCTCGATCACACCACGAGGAATTTTAACGGACCTATCAGCTAACTGAAGTGTCATCTGGGTAGGTTTCATCTCACCAAGTCCTAGCTTAAGGTACACATGGTATGGCAGTAAGTTCACACTGGCTCCTAAGTCAAGCAAAGCTTTCTCGACACGGTATTTACCTATTGTGCAAAATAGTAGGGGACCCTGGGTCTTTATACTTAGGAGTAGTGGTATTCTGAATAATAGAACTCACATGACTAGCTAGGAAGGCTTTCTTCTGGACACTAAGTTTTCGCTTTCGCGTACACATATCCTTAAGAAACTTGGCATAAGAGGGAATCTTCTTAATCGCATCTAACAATGGGAGGTTGATAGTAACCTGCTTAAAAACCTCCAATATATCATTAAAGTTGGACTCCCTCTTAGTTGGAACTAGCAGCTGGGGGAACGGGGCTCTGGGAACAAAGCCGGGCTCAGCATGACCCTCATTGGTCTCTTTGGAGACTCTATCAGTCTCCTTATTTTCTGGCTCAGAAGGGTGAACTACAGCATGTTCACTATCAGGCATGGCAACATTATTGTCAACTTTCTTTCCACTCCTAAGGGTTGTTATAGAATTCACATGATTGTACGATTTCTCTCCTTTAGGGTTAGGATCAGTTTGACTGGGGAATATTCCATCTTCTCTTTCACTAAGAAACTTAGCTATTTGGCCGACTTGAATTTTTGAGTTAGCAAGATACTGGGAATTATTCTTAAAATTCTGTCTGGTTTCTTCTTGAAAACCATAGTGGTTCTTTGATAACATCTCACGGTTCTTTGCTAACATAGTAAGGGTTTCTTCCACGGTGGAGATCTTTTTCTCATTCTGAAACTAGGGTTGACCTGAAGAGTTCTTAGCATAACCAAAACCTGGGGGAGGCTGAGAATTACTATACTGTCCTTGATTCTGACCCTTCAAGAAAAATTAGGATGGTTTCTCCACCCAGGGTTGTAAGTCTCTGAGTATGGGTCAAAAATTCTGACAGTTCTCAAACCTAGCATTGTTATAGACAGCATGGGCTTGCTCTTCACTAACTTGACCTTCCTAAAACGAGTTATTGGGTTCTACTCCACAACTAGACACTTGAGAGGCTCTAATCCTATCATCAAGTTCAGCAAGAGACCTATGTTTAGGATGATTCAATTCCAAAGCTTCTAACCTTCTAGACAAAGCAACAAACTTAGCATCAGACCCGAAGCTTGTATCTACCACATTGGTGCTACTTCTATTGACCAAGAGTCTTTTGGGGGGTTTAACACAAGACTCCCACTGTTGGTATTTTTCAGCGACAGTTCCTAAGAAGGTAAAAGCATCATCAACACTTTTACTAGTGAACTCACCAGCGCACATAGACTCAACCATGGCTTTGGTTGAATAGTCTAAACCATCATAAATAATCTCTACTATTTTTATCTTTTCAAATCCATGGTGAGGACATTAGGATAGGAGATCATTGAATCTCTCTAAAAACCTATAAAGAGACTCTCCCTCTTGTTGCACACTAGCACTAATTTTCTGCCTAACAGACGCAGTTTTATGCTTAGGGTAGAATTTCATATATAAAGCAGCAATAAGTTCCTTCCATGTTTCAATGGATTCAGATGGTAGGTTATTCAGCCAAGTCTTGGCTTATCTCTCAAGGAAAAGGGAAACATCTTAAGTTTCAAGACTTCATCAGTAAGGTCTTTTATTATAATTGTCCCACAAATTTCCTCAAAATACCTAATATGAAAATAAGGGTTCTCATCATCTTTCCCTAAGAATATGGGGATCATCTGAAGAATACTAGGTTTTATCTCGAAATTAGCCGTAGTGGTTGGCCAATTTAATGCACGAAGCTCGGGTGGACCTAGTTGGGAACATGTAATCTTTCAAAGTTGTCATCGCTGGCAAAGATGAAGTACTAGGGGTATTTTCCTCATGAAGAGACAGATTCTCAAAACTGAAGTTTCCAAAAACATGGCTCTCAAAAGAAGAGTCTTCTAGCTCCCCGCCTTCACAAGAAAAACTACTAGGCTTATCACTAATCAAACGACCTAGAGTGTTTCTTTTCCAAGCCCGCTCTTTAATAACCTTGGGCATACACTAGAAAAACAAAAGAAAAAGAAAGAAATCCTAAAAGGAAGGGAAGTTCTATGCAAACACAAATAAGGCTGACTCCACCACAACAAACCTACTGATTTCTAGCAAACAAAAAGCATGATGGCTCCACTTATATTTTTTCTAGACCATCTTCTAATCCTTCGAAAGGGAATTCGTTACAATTTAAGCAAACCCCTCTGGAATCAATCCGAGTTTAAGTAAGTTGAATCGAGATGAGGGAAGCTCAGTGGAGCTTTGATACCCAAGGCCTCACCGGCGTTACAAGGCGGCGTATTCAACTCACCGAAACCATCATGAAATTTGAAGCATGCTTAAAAGAGTAACCAATATTTTTCGAATGACTTTCCTATTAAGCTCGTTACCCTATAGGTCTCGTTCTAGTCAAATTTTAGGCTTAGGTTCGCGTATGGTTTCGTTTTCCTAAGGCAGGCAAGAAGGGAACGGTGATGAAATCCGAACCCTTATCTTGTATGGACAGTCCTTTCCCTTTACTAGGAAATTATAGCAACCGTTTTCAAATCCTCAACATATATGCAAATGAAGGAATACAGTAACTCGCTGACAGGGGATTCGCGAGCGTTTCGACAAACTTACCTCCCGTACCAGACGGAGGATGAACCGCTGAAGTCGACTCGGGCCACGACTCCTATGTCATGTACGAACCCGAGGGGCCGAGGCGATATCGTAATCGCCGTCCTTCTCTGCAAACAATTGATATCTAAACTACCATACGTCCACATTCCAAAGTCCAAAAATAAAGTGCAAAATAAAAAATAATCTAAAAAAAAATTCTAAAAAAAATTGTCTCTTTCTCTCTCTCACTTTTTTTTTAATTAATTTTTATTCTTCTTTTCTTTCGCTTTGCTTTTACTCCAAATCTTTAAGTATTCACCAAAAACTTTGGCAAATTTTTCTTTCGCTCCAAACTCCAAAATCTTTAAGGAAAAGACAAAAAACCCAAAAACCGTAAAGAAGAACAAATAAAATAAAAATGAAAAACATATAAAAACCTAAAAAAAAGAAAATCTAAAAACTCTAGCCTAAAGAAAAGTCCGCGTCGGTGGCGCCAAAAATTGATGTGATTTCAAATTGAGTTGTAAAAAGTTCGTTGAGACTTGTGAAAGCAAAAGATTTTAGATTTAATGAAATTTAAAAACAAACAAAACTTAATTCAAGATTATTAGGAATAACCAAGACACTGATTCCACTATCACACATGAATAAATTATGGCAAATAATCCAAAACTCTAATTATCTTTTAAGTCCCTTATTTCTTAATTCACAAATAATCAGACAAATCCTCAAATATCAATTGTATTCCCTAAGCATAGATTATCAATTGACTAAACAAAGTATAACCTATCATATTGAATCACAACTAATTAAGAAAATTATGCAAACAATTTAAAACTCTGCAAAAGAAGTGATTGAGTGAATTATAAATTAGAGAAAATAAAATAGTTACCAATTATTCATGCGTAAATAGCTTCCTCATTGCCTTGGTTGTGGGAGATTTAGCTCATTATCATGTTGGAAACACGCTCAAAAGTTGATTTCATTGCTCAAATGGTGTTTACAAATGATGAAAAGGAGGAAATAATTCAAAACTGGGTTTGTAACGCTTATAATTATTGCAAACCAAAGAACGATGTAGAGGATGTGTCACTGTTACTGTAGATCTAAGACTGTCGCTGAGCAGTCGCGAATACTATAGCAAAAACGACTGCTTCTGTGGGTCAATGTTCTTCGTGTTCTTCAATGGCAGCAGCAGCAGTTTTCTCTGGTGATCGTATTTCGCCTCTGTGATGTTCCAAAGCCTTCCCAAACTCTTCGTTCCCTCTCTAAGACATCCCAGGGACCTTTTTATACCTCACCATCATCAAATCTTCCGTATTAACTCCATATAATCCTCTCTTCAACTCTGTGCAAATACGATAATATTTCTTTCCCTTTTTATTTTTTTCACGCGTTTTCTTGTGTTATCTTGCAACTGGCACACTCCAACACTCTGCTGCTCATCTCGGACAGATTTAAACTCACTGCAGGGAACAACTCTGCACGTAACTTCCCAAGAAATCCCGTGAATAACTCCTCTTTCTGTTATCCAACTTGACACGCATACAACCCAAGTTTTACGATTCAAAAACACATACCAATCATGATGTGTCTCAACTGGTCCACACAAGTCCGAATCCATGAAAATATCCAAGTAAATCTCTGCCCAATCTTTCCCAGAAAACCCGAGAAAACTAGCTTCTCCTGTTTGCATTCCAATGGATTATCCAACCCAAATAAATTCATTCGAACACCCATACCAACATTGTTTGGGCCTATCAAGATCATCCCTATTGAAATCAGTGATTGAATCTCACTATAATCCCTCCGAAAATTCGACAGAAAAGTACACAACAAACTGAAATATGTTCCCGCCATTTTGCAATGTTTAAACGATGAAGAAGGGTGCCCCTTATCCATAGTAGGGGTGCCATTAGCAGATGGGTGCTGAGGATGAATTTGGGCTCCGCATAACCTTGGGTGCCCCTTAGCCAAATCTGGGGTCCGTATAGCAAATGTCCTCCAGGGGTCCAAATAGCACTTTTTGAACAACTTTTTCCACACAAGTGTATTTCTCCAAAAACACCTACACAAACATAAAAACACCATAATAAGTACAAAATCAAGCACTAGCAATAGAGACACTGAGGACAATTCAGACACAAAAATGTGTCTATCAAGAGACAATCGATGAGTTAGAGCAGATGAATTAGAAGATGTTGTTGATGGTGATAAAGAATTGAGAATGGTGTTGATTCTTGGCTATCGATTGAAAAAGTTAGGGTTTCCAAATGGATTTTGAGTTCGTAAGGAACTGAGAGGTTAGTAAATCAAGATTAAAAGGGTTGTTGTTCGATTGAAGTTGTGTGGTTGTTTTGTTGGTGAATCATAAGCTAGGGGTTTTGTAAAGATGGACCGAATTAGGGTTTTTATTTTAGTTTATTGAGGGATTGTGTGAAATTAAGGATGTTATCAGGCAATTAAAGGATGGGTTTGATTGAATTGGAGATTTGGATTAATACTTTGAACTCGAATTAAGAACAGAGGATTTGGGGTTTTAGGGTTCGTTCGTTGAGTTACATATGAAGAGAATAAATTGGTGACGAGTAAGTAAAAGCAGAGGAAGGTTACTAAGTTTGTGTTGTGGTTAAGAAGACGGTGTAGACAAGTTGAGAAATCACAGATGTAGAAGATGAAGTGATTGGTGATAGACTTGATTGAATCCTTTTTGAGAACTGTTGGGGTGGTTAGGCTTGTGATGATCTACTGTTTTGAGTCAAGGTGAAGAAGAGTTTGGTTTCAATTTCTCCAACAAGAGTAATTTAAGGTAATTATTATTCTCAGAAAATTAGTAAAGTATTTTAGTCTCTTTGATGAAGTTATAAATGTAATTAGATTGTGTTAATTTAGAAAGAACTAGTATTTGTTGGAATTGAAATGGAAATGGAGTTTGCTGTTGAACTGAGTTGCAGGTGGAATGAGATGGTGATGTTGTTGGTGTTGTAGGAAGTGGGTTTACGCAGTTCATTCTTTAGCTGCAGTTATTGGATTTGGGTGTGCAGGTGGTGGTTTTGTATAGAATGAATGATTTATTGTAATCTAGTAGGATTTGGTAACCAGAGATGGTAGTTGTGTGTGTATGTGAAGTTGCAGGTGTTGTGAAGTTAGCTAGGAGTGAACTATGATAGCTGCAGGTCGAGATGCAAGTTGAACTCAATTGAGTTGGTAAAGATATAGGATTGAATATGAAGTATTGATTGAGTTAAGGTGTTGAATGTTTTACCATGATAATAGTGATGATGCTGTGAGAGTTGTAGATGAGTTGTAGAATTCAATTGTTGGAATTTATATTTAACTCTTTTGTGATTATTGTTGTTTTATTTTACAGAAGTTTATGTTTAATAAACTCATGCCTTGTCTGATTGTGCTTTCTATGCATCGTTTAACTTTGAATTATGAAAGTTCTGTTATTTCTTTTAATCTTTCCATTGCTTGCAAAGGAATTGTAATGATTTGTTTGTCTTTATGAAATTGTTTGGGAAATGAACATTATCATCTGAGGTATATAGAATACGCTCCTTCATTTTGGTGTGTAAGGAATTTATCGGCACCAACATTGATGTGTAAGGAATTGGTCGACATCAATGTATAATATTGGATGTGTAAGGAATTGGTCGACATCCAATATATTTCATTGTCAATGTATACAATTGGATGTGTAAGGAATTGGTCGACATCCAATAATTCATTGTTTTGAAGAAGGAGTTAGTTCCATATACCATGATTGTTCATTTCTATGAATTGGTTGTCTTTTGGTGTTTTGAGAAAACATGAATTTTTTTCCCAATCATTCCAATGATTACTTGAAAGTTAAATGTTATTTTCCTAATGGGAAACCATTTTAGGGATGATGTTCTCACCCATTCCCACTTTCAGTTTCAGAGACATATCAGAGTTGCGCAACGAAAGCTTCAAGGGTTGAGTTCGTTAGTTGGTTAGCTTCGTCTATGTTTATTATGTTATATATTCTATTTGTAAACCATATGACTATTGTATAAGTATCATTTGAGAGGAGTTCTTTTATATATATATTTCAGTGTGGGGCTAGTTCTGGGTTAAGTTTGGTAGAAAATTTCTTAATTGAATGTTTAAGTAAATGTTTTAAATCCTTAGTGCCTCTTTATTTTGTTAATCTCTTGGATCAGTTAGCTTCTAGCTTTGGGAGCGCTACAGGTTGTTTAACAATTCTCCATGAAACAACACCATTAGCGAACATGAAACATAGCCTGAAGTAGATTTAAGACTATCCGAGCCCATAAAATCAGAATCAGAATAACATACAACTTTTAACTCTTTCGACCTTCTGTAACCAAGATGAAAATGCTTTGTTCGCTGAAAGTATCGAAACACTTTCTTTACCGCCTTCCAATTAGATTCACCTGGATTGTGCTGATAACGTCCCAATATACCAACAACAAAACTCAAATCTGGACGGATGCAAATCATGGCATATATTAAGCTTCCGACTGCTGGTGCATACCTTTTGAGTCGATTCGACTCTTTTCCAAATATGATTTTGGACAACGCAGTTTATTAATAATGTCACCTTTAACAATAGGTGCTTCACCTGCTGCGCAGTTATGCATTTCAAGTCTTTTTAGAATCTTCTTCATATAAGTTTCTTGAGATAAGCCCAATAAACCTCTCTTTCTATCGTGACTTATGTTAATACCTATACATAGGAAGCTTCTCCTAAGTCTTTCATCTAAAAATTAGTTGAGAGAAAATTCCTAGTATCATATATCATATGAATATTATTAGTAGCCAAAAACATATCATTGACGTACAGAATCAAAAAGATAAACTTGCTCCCACTGGTTTTCAAATATATGCACATGTCAAGCGCGTTTTCAACAAAATCAAACGAGTTTATCACTTGATCAAATTTCATATACCACTGCCTAGAAGCCTGTTTCAACCCGTAAAGAGATTTCTTTAAACAATAAACTTTTCCTTCTTGTTTCTGAGACGTTAAACCTTCCAGTTGCAGCGTATAAATCTTCTTATCAAGTTCAACATTCAAAATTGCTATTTTGACATCCATTTGAAACAATTCTAGATCAAAATGAGCTAGCAGGGCCATTATTATTCTTAAATAATCCTTCTTAGAAACTGGAGAGAAGGTTTCTTCGTAATCGACGCATTCTTCTTGTGTATAAACCTTGGCCACAAGTCTGGCCTTGTATCTTTCAATCCTCTCATCAGCATTCCTTTTGATTTTGAAAATACATTTACAACCAACTGTCATCACACCTTCTGGAAGATCTACCATATCCTAGACTCCATTCTTATCCATTGATTGCAGCTCCCCATCTATGGCAGGAAGCCGACAATGAGCATTCTTGCCATTTACTGCCTTTGAATATGTTAAAAGTTCATCGTCGTCATCAGCTGTACAATCTAATCAATCATGAACGTACTAAAACCTGGTTTCACAACATTTTTCCGCGGTTTTGATGATCTTTGCAGAACTGGTTCACCTACTTCAATATCTTTAGAAGATTCTGGAATACCAACTTCAGATTGCTTGTGAACCGAAGTTTCATTTTTTTCAGTAGGAGTAACTTCTTCTTATCTTCTTCAAGTACAACTATTCTTGATTCTGAACTTCCACTAGTTTCACCATGTTCCAGAAATCTGGCAGTGCTAGTTTCAATAATTTCGAAAGGCTTAGATGGATAATAGAATTGTAACCTTTGATCTATTTGGATAACCAACAAAGAAACAGATTGTAGCGCGTTCAAACGGATTATGAGCTCTTGCTTCAGCTGGACAACCCCATAGATGAAAATGATTTAGACTAGGCTTTCTACATGTCCACATCTCGAAAAGAGTCATAGGTACTGCTTTACTTGGAACTCGGTTCAGTATGTATGCTACTGTCTTCAAGGCTTCTCCCCAAAAGGATTCATCAAGGGTAAAATTGCATAACATAGTACGAACCATGTCCTTGTAAGTTCTGTTTCGCCTTTCTGCTACTCCATTTTTGCTCCGGTGATCCAGGAGTAGTGAATTGAGGTATAATTTCATGCTCTTGCAGAAAATCCATCAATTTTCCATGATTTTGTCCATAAGAATCTGACTTTCCATATTATTCACCTCCCCTATCACATATCAGCACTTTATTCTTCTTGTCAAGTTGATTTTCAACTTTTGCTTATAAGTTTTTAACATCTCAAGAGCATCAGATCTTTGATGAATAAGATTCACATACCCATAATGCGAAAAGACATCTATGAAAGTAATAAAGTATCTATGTCCGCCTCTAGAAGCAGTAGTAAAAGGACCACATATATCTGTATGCACGATTTCAAGCAAATATTTACTTCACATTGCTGTCTTCTTTCCGATTTTAACAAGTTACCCTTTAACACATGCAATACAAGTGATGAAATATGAAAAATTCAGTTGCTGCAGAATTCCTTCTCCTACAAGTTTCTCCATACGTTCTCTAAATATGTGCCCCAAACGCTGATGCCATAACATAGAAGAATTTTCATAATTTAAACTTCTTTTAGTACCCTTAACAGATAAACTAGAATCATTAACATACATACACAACTCTGAATTTGTAGCACAAATATCAACATTCAACTTGTATAGACTATCAACAACCGACGCAAAACCAACAAGTTGAGAGTTACGATACATACTTATAGATCCACCACCGACAGAAAAACAGAAACTTTTGGTATCAAGTATACCAACTGATATCAAACTTCTTCTTACAGCAGGGACATAAAAGACATCAAAAAGATCCAACATATATCCAGATTCCAGAGCTAATTGCACGTTTCCAACTGCTCCAACTTTCACTCCTTGAACATTTGCCATGTCTAGACACCACTCTCCCTCACTTAGATTCCTCTTGCTTTTGAGTGCCTGCAAGGAATTAGTGATATGAATTGTCGCAGCAGTGTCTAACCACCAAGTATTCAAAGGAGTATCCAAAATATTAACCTCAAAACATATCGTACGTAAATCTGTACCTTGTTTCTTTTTCTCTTGCTTTTTCAACCAATTCTGATATGTGAGGCAAAACTTCTTAATGTTCTCAGGATTATTACAAAAGAAACATGTCCTATAAGTTGAGTTATTTTCCTTCTTGGCTACTGAATTGTTATCCTTCACCTTATTAGCAGTAAGGCTGTTTTCTTTATTAGTTAACTCATTATTCAAAGTTTCCTTTATCTGCTAAAAAAGTTTCTTGTTATCACCTGACTATTTGAAGTTCTTCTTTCTAGGACCAGCAATAGAAAGATGTGCATATTCAGTAGTTTCGCGACGTTTCCTTTCCTCTTCTTGCACAGAATAAGCAATTAGTTCATTCACATCCCACTTTCTTTCAGCCATGTTGTAAGCAATCTTGAGACCCTCAAACTGTTTCGGAAGTGAGTTAACAACAAGTTGAACTAGATATTCATTAGTAAGATTCATGTCTAGACCCGTTAACTTGTCGATTAAGTCTGCCATCTGAAGAACATGATCTCGAACATTACCGTCCCCCACTATACCTCACTGAAGACAACTGACCCATATATCTGCCAACCATATACTTTGCAGAACTTGTGAACTGTGACTTAATAACCTCCATAAGTTCTTTACCTATATTTGTAGTAGGAATACCACCTCGTATAACATCAGGAATAACACCACGCATAATAAGAAGACTCATCCTATTTGCCTTTTCCCATCTAAGATAATCCCGCTTCTCACTTTTCTTGGCAGTATCAGAACGTGTTTCTGGTTTAGGTTCTTTCAAATATATATCATAATCTAAATAACCCAATGCTATTTCAACTCACGACTTACACCTTGACTAGTTTGTGCCATTCAATGGCTCAATCCCAGTTATAAACCCTTGAACTTGAACAAGATTCATGGTTCTAACTGTCATACCATTTAAAACTTTATTCTATTTCACATGAATGATATATTAAACATTGTAACACAAATCATGTAAACTTTATAAAACGATTATGCATACATCATTAAAATATGTGATAGCATATAGGTATAACAAAACAAAACATACTTATTTTAGATTCGACATCCCACAACTTCACCTTTGGGCGAAAACTATGATATGTCGAAGCCTTTAACCAATGACAAAGATAATCAGCTCATATTTGGTGTATAATAATCCCTTTTCACCTCTGGTTTCGAAGAATTATCATCTACCACACATAAACAGATTATTTTGCTTCATTCAAGATGTCATAAGCATGATTCATCTTTTGAAAAAGCGGGGGTCTAACAACCACACCCAATATTTCATTTAGGAAATATGTATGGACTAAATCCAATATATTTCCAAGATAATCAACTAAATAGTTAGACTCAATCAAGGAAAATACATCCAAGAGTTATATCTCAATTTCTCAAATCAATATGCAATCGAACATGTAGAAATTTGTGAGCCGGATTAATATGAGAAATAACTTGGATGGTACCAGAGACCAATATCCAAGTGTCAATCAATTTATATCAACAAACAAAGGTTGGATTCTCTAATTGATTGAACTACGCCCAACCTGTGATATTTCAATTATATAGACAAATATATTGCGGAAAACAAATAACACAGACACCAAAAATTTTGTTAATGAGGAAACCGCAAATGCAGAAAAACCCTGGGACCTAGTCCAGATTTGAATACCACACTGTATTAAGCCGCTACAGACACTAGCCTACTCCAAGTTAACTTCATACTGGAACGTAGTTGAGCCCTAACCAATCTCACACTGATCAAGTTACAATCACGTTCCTTACGCCTCTGAATCCCAGTAGGACTATACACACTTTATTCCCTTAGCTGATCTAACCCACAACTAAGAGTTGCTACGACCCAAAGTCGAAGACTTGATAAACCAATCTGTCTCACACAGAAAAGTCTATTGAATAGATAAATCTGTCTCCCACAGAAATACCTACAAGTTTTGTTTCGTCTTTTGATAAATCAAGGTGAACATGGACCAATTGATACACCAGACTTATATTACCAAAAAAAATCCTAGTAATATCAATCACCTCACAATAATTTTAATCGTATGGTAGAGAAACAAGATATTGTGGAATCACAAACGATGAGACGAAGATGTTTGTGACTACTTTTTGTCTTGCCTATAAGAGATTAAATATCGAGCAAATATTAGAGAAGATAGTACTCAATACGATGGAATACAACAAGATCAGAACATGCAACTACAGAGAAAATAGTTGGGTCTGGCTTCATAATCCCAATGAAGTCTTCAACTCGTTAACCTACAGGGTTTTGGAAAAAACCTAAGGTTAAAAGAGAATCGAATCTAGTCGCAACTATTATCACACAGGAGGTGTGGGGATTAGGTTTCCCAGTTGCTAGAGTTCTCCCTTATATAGTCTTCAAATCAGGGTTTGCAATTAACGTTACCTTGGTAACAAATCATTCAATATTCACCGTTATATGAAAACCTGATTAGACTCAAGCTAATATCTTTCAACCGTTAGATCGAACTTAGCTTGTTACATATAAATGAAAAGTGACTTCATTTAGATATGAGTAACCATACCTAAATGTGTACACCTTGTTGGCTCAACAATAGTTAACCGAAGTTAGCCATATGAACACTTTCATATCAACCTTGTTCATCTTAACCATAACTAGTTCAAATGACTCAAATGAAACTAGTTCTAGAGTTGTTCAATTATTTATATTCTCATAGAAGTATACAAGACAAAATTGAAGCAAAATCGATTTTGATTCACTCGAATCAATTCATGAACATTATATCCACGGTTTGAAAAAGATTGCATTCCTAAATATATAAATGTATTAGTTCATGAACAAACCGATTTTAGAACATAACCTACTCAAGTATGCAAACTGGTACGCATACCTAAGTGGACGGACTTGGTTTGGGTTCGCCAGTATGCAAACGGGTACGCATACCTCCAAACTCAGTTGAATTCCCGGACTTGAATTTTACCGTCGGTACGCAAACGGGTATGCATACTAAGTTCCCGGACTTTCAGCTAACCAACCAGTACGCATACGGCTATGCATACTATGGTTCCCTTACTTGGAATAACTTGCAATAGTTAGCATACAAGTACGCATACTGTGCTATATCAAATCATGGTTAATTTTTCTAAACTCCCATTTCAATCATTGAAACATTCTTAGAAGACGACAATAGCTGTCTCACACAAACTATTAGCTTCAAAGCAATTTTCAAGTGATCGAATGATCAATACGAAACATTTCGCGTCTACATCAAATGACCGTCTCACACAAATAATGTAAGATGTTACCAGGAGATTTTCACATGATCATCTTTTGACTTTCGTAAAGAATATAAGATGAACTTGGTTAATGCAAAAGCTTACCAACACATATTTCGAGAAATATGTAAGCGAGCTAAACTCAGCTCGAAATATCAAATGTGTATAATCGAAGTCTATATAGATATACGAATTTTGTCTCAAATAGGAGATAGAGTAGATAGACTTTTGAGTGATAGATGAGTTCAAGTCTCCACATACCTTTTATTGATGAAGTTCCACAAGCTCCCCTTAGTAGTTCTCCGTTTTCAATTGATGAAAGCCGTGAAGTCTAATGTTCAACTACAATTATTATCCTAATCCGAGACTTAACTATAAGTATACTAGAAATCAAGACTTATAGTTTTGGAAACTAAACTTGACAAACAAGCTTGAGATAGCAACGCTTGCGATTTCGACCGAGCAGTGATTTAACACCTTTGGGTACAATCATATCAGGGACGTCCAGAACGCCACTTCATACAGTCCCTTAACACAAAACATGCGCTTTGTTTCCTCTTCGAGTATCACTTTGGCAATACTCAACTTTGAACAAATACATACAAGAACTGTTGAAGCAAAACCAACAGATAATACTATTTGATTCTAAGGAGCAGAACCTTGCATGTTAATTATTAAAGGAACATATACTAGTTGTAGAATATTATTTGAACCTATGCTCTGATACTAATGTTATAATTTCAGCAACTAAACATGATTACTTTAGGCTAAGCATGATTCACATGATTACCTTAAGTTAAGCATGATTTTTTTTATCTTCCATGTTTAGAAAGATTTACTTTATGCTAACTTTACTGAATGTTTAGGATCTTCTATTTTGTAACTAGATAGTTCACATTCATAACATGATATGTAGTTAGGTACGTACCTTAGATTATATGACAGATATGATGTTGACTATGAAGCAATGAAATCAATAGAACCAAAGAACTTTTCTACTTGGTAAACTTCGAATTGTATCCCCTCTTATCTTTTAATGATGGTATAAACTTTAGATATATAATAGGCTAGAATGGAGTCCACCTCATATGCTTCATAAGAACAGGTGTCCTTCAACCTGCCATCATCAGTTGAAGAACAATTCCCACAACAATACATATAATATTCTATGCCACCAGTAATAGTCAAGGAAATATCAATTCCTTGACCACAATAGAAAATTTTCATACATAATCTATACTTAAACTTTCTAATTAGGATTACACTAATCCAATTTAGTTAAACCAAAACTTAATTTGTTGGTAAACCAAAATAAAGCTAACATCCAAGACAAAGATTTTTAGATATATTATATTCTAGTTTGCTTGCTAATTATACCTCTGAAAAAATAGGATAATTGGACTAAAAGAGAGGGGTATTTTGGTATTATCAAGTGCAAACTACCAAACCATTTCCAATCTTTCTATCAAATTACACATTTGTGTTATGCTTCATTTTACAAAAAGATGGCCATGAAAGGGACTCCCTCCCTATGGGCTTTTTGGGCCTTCCACTCGGTCGACCCAATTATGACTATACCTTATCTAAATCTTCGTTGGAGTAGACACCATCGATATACTCCCGTGTTATTTACTTGGTTTTGGCGATTAATGGATGTTTATAGTAATAAAATTCAGTTTGATTAGTTCACTTTTCACCATATCTTATATTATCTTATAATAATATAAAGAAAATAGGTATTTTTGGTAGAAGACCTCCTAAATTACTAAATTATGCTCATTTTAATTACTAAGCTCTATTATATCATGTAAATTTAATAAAAACAAAGGGTGAACATGTACATGAAATAAATATTTACATATATACAGAAATCCCATTGTTTTAGAAATAGATCTAAAATTTTAAAACTTAATATCTTTCAAAATATACAATAGATTTTTTTAAAATTTATATATTTGAAAAGCTCTTTGAATTATCTATGTAACGAGTACAAATAAGAGCATTAAATTTCGATTTTGCTCAATTTTTTTATTGTTTTCAAATTTATTATTGTTGAATGAATTATATTAAGCATGTGGATCATACATGTGTTCTTACTAGTAATTATGAACAAAAGAATTCATATACGATGAAATTATGCCAAAGAGTTCGATTGAATTTCGCTTAATAGAAAATAACAAAATGGTCCAATAGTCCTTGAAATTTTGTTTGTATTGATATGTAAGACCAGTAAAATAAGATAATGTTCTTATACTTAAGAATATTTTAAAATGTTTTTATTTTTGTCTTCTAGTTAACTAGTTATTATACAACAGTTCACTAAAATACCCTTCTTTATCTTATTTTCTCTTTATATTTTTGTTTTGCTGGCAATTCTTCTTGACCAGACCGTGTATTCTCCGTATCATCAATTTTTGCTGCATTAGAGAGGAAAGCCAACTCATTACCACAAATTTTTTGCTAGATGACGGTTCACCAGAGAGCCTAACGTTCCTTACTATATATCTAGAATCCAGATCCACTTTGCACAAAGAGCTTTGTTTACCAACCTCAGCTTCCTCAAACCAATACTCCCACTCTCTTTAGGCACACAAACCTTATTCTATCCCACCCAATTCCGTTTCTTAGATTTATTTGAAGAATCCCACATGAATTGTCTCATACTTCTCTTTATGTTTTTCTATATCAAGGCCAGTAACGGAAATAAAGACATAGTAGATAGGAAAGCTGGTTAGAACATGCTTTATTAACATCAATCTACCCATTTAGATGAAAATTTTCTTTGCCAATTACTGAGTCTCACTTGAAATTTGTGAGAAAATACGTCCCATACCCCGACATATTTTGATTTACTACCTAGGGATATTCTTAAATAATTAATATGAAAGTTGACATTTGCATATCCAATCAAATCAGCATAAGCCACTGCACTTTGCAATACAACTCACTTCCACCAATGCACTTTTCTTGAAATTAACTTTGAGGCCAGACACCAATTAAAAGGAAAAGAGAATACTCTTGAGGTAACTAATCTGTTCAATGCTTTCATCAATAAAAACTATTAGGTTATATGCAAATTGCAGATGGTTATTGGTTGTTCTATCATTTGCAACCTTAAAACCGTTGATAAGTCCGAATGAAACAACTTTTTTGATCATTAAGGAAAGCACCTCCACTACTAGAAGGAACAAGTTAGGTAAAATTGTATCTCCCTGCTTACTCCTTTACCACTTCTAAAAATCTCCAAAGCTTGCTCGTTAATAGGCATTGAGAACCTCACAGTCGACAAATACCATTTAATCCAGTTTCTCCAAACATTTCCAAACACAAACCTCTCCATTGTGTAGTCCAAGAAGTTCCAATTAATATCATCGTAGGCCTCTTCTGAATCCACTTTCACCACTAAGACCGGAATCTTACATCTTTCTCTTGAGTCTGTTAATTCAGACGGAATGAGAATTCCATCAATGATCTGCCTTTCATCCAAAAATGTGCCTTGAAAGTCAGAAATAATAGAAGGTAATACCACCTTCAGTCTGTTAGGTAAAAGCTTTGAAATAATTTTATAGACACCGCCAATGAGACTAATGGGTCTAAAAATTTGCATGGAAAAGGCACCTTTGCATTTTGGAATTAATTAGAATAATGTTGGTGCAGTTTAACCTACAATCGAGCTTTCCATACAATTTAAATTCCTTTATGACTGCTAGAAATTCAGGTTTGATAATCTCGCACGCAGCCTTGAAGAACTCCATAGTGAACCCGCCAGGACCCGAAGATTTGTTTTGATAACCCTAAATTACTAATATTCTAGCAAAATCCGGTAAAGGAAGGCCTTATACATAATTGGGATCCCAACTTCTCTCTGCTTTAAATGTTTCTTTCACCAAAACAAGGCAAACAAGATTAAGGAAAGACACGACGTTTACCAAAAATTATAATAGAAAACGAAGCTAAACCTGGATGAAACTGGTTTTATCATGCACATTCTGGTAAATAAATATATTTTCGTCAGGATGTATCTGGTTTCTTCGTCCTACACATTTTCACAAAGAAGCATGTTTTCCTCAGGATATATCTAGTCATATTATGCATACTCTGACAAAAAAATATGTTTTCGCCAAGATGTATCTGGTTTCATTATGCATATTTGGATATTTATTTTATTTATGTTAAAGGCAATGATGGTGGTGTTTGTTCTATTATGTTGTTATTAAAGTGGTGGTGGAAGTAATATGGTGTTTGTTGCGGTTGAAAATGTTGTTGGTGGTGGTTGAGATAGTTTTTATATATAAGTGGTAATATAATATTTCCTACCTTATTCTAAGCCAGGATGCAACTGGTTTCATCCTAGCTATTTTTTGAATAGTTTCTTTTTATGTCAAGATGTATCCAATTTCATCATAACTATTTTTCAAATAAGTTTTTCAATCTTAGTTTAAGCCATGATTCCATTTGTAAATAATAGATCTTGTTTTGTATCTCATCTAAAACTAATGTAGAACGATAAGAGAAGAACACAATTCGAAGATTGCAAGGGATGCTAAGAGACAAAAAAGATGAGAATTGACGATACTAAAAAGAAGGAATAAGAGAATTAAGAGAATTGATAAACGAGGATGCAAATTGATTGATTGTATCATAAGATGTTCTCTAGATAATCACATATGCCTGTTTATATAGGCTTAAGATGGAGACCTAAAATAACCCGAAGTCCAGATAAAGAAAAAACTAAACAACGAAATTAATAAAAGTTCTAAATATAGGATAGATGCCCTACATCAAAAACCCTTTCCAAAGATATAGTCCCTCCTTTTCAGAAATGGAGTCCCTCCTTTTAAAAAAGAAGAGGTAGTAAGTTTTATTAAAATCAAATACATTTTTTTTGGAAGTTATAAACATTTTTATGCTTTGTTTTTAAATTAGAAACCTATTATAGGGGTTCCAAGAAAAGAGTTTTGAGGCTCCTAAGTATTCAAATATCCTACAATGAAGATAACGGGATCTAATTCATAAGAAAAATACAAAAATACCCTTTAACCAATTAAATATTGAAACCTAAAACTATTTTGTTTTAATTCCTCTCCTTTTAACTCTTCCATTTTCTTCTTCCCATCACCTCCATCGCCTATTTCTTTGATAAATTGTCAATTCTCAAAATAATTTATTATCGATTAACACCACTTAATCCACCTGCAATGACTTCAATAAGGTAAAAATAAAAAAATCCATTTCATTTCATTGGTTTTAATGCGTGGATAGGCGAAATCGATTGAATTAGGGTTTTGAAAAAACAGCTTCAGAACTGACTACGGTTTAGAAGTATGAATTTCCCCAACCGTAGACAATGCCTACGGTTTGGAAGTTAAGAACTCCAAACTGTATATTATGCGTTAAAAAATCCTACGGTTTGAAAAAATCATACTTTATGCCGTAAATTCTACCTACGGTTGGTTCGATTGAAGTTTCCTCACCATAGGTTAGCTTACGGTTCAAATTTGGGGGTTTCAAAAGCAAAAATAAGTATGCGTTTTCTTAGTTTTTTCTTTTTGTGATCTTCATCTTCATCACGACGGAGAAGAAGAAAAGAGAAAGAAGAATGATAGTTTTTTTTTATAATCATCATCTTCATCATGATTTATGAATGAAAAGAGAAGGAGAAGATAATAGGTTTAGTTTTTTGTATATGATCATCATCTTCATCGTGATGAAATTATGATCATCATCTTCATCATGACTTATGAATGAAAAGAGAAGGAGAAAGTAATAAATTTAATTTTATAATTCATGGAGGGTATTTTAACCATTACAAAGAATAGTTAGATATGGGGTTTTGTTGATTACTATTTCATAACCTGATTTTGCCATCTTGTGAGCCCTTATAACCCAATGTTTTCTTAAATTAGAAAGAAAAAGGAAAATATGAATAAAATAAAAATGAGGGACATAATTATTTAGGACTTTTGGTATTTATTTCACTTATCCCTAACATTATTTGTCCAGTAAAAGCACATTTTAGAATATTTGGGCTACTGTACCATTTTCTAAAATAAAATAAAAAAAATAAAATTGTTTAGTTTACTATCAACCAACATTATTTAAATATCCCAGCTAATTGCAAAACTAAAATAAAAAGAATTTTTTTATTGAATACTAGAAATACAACATTAGGATAATTGTGTACCACTAGAAAAAGATTAGAAGTTTGATAATCTTAGTTCTTCGATCGGGCGAGTTGATGACGTGAAGGCGTATCCGTTGAAAAGGAGCTACTGATAGTTCGTCAGCTCATTGTGGGATTTTAATCTAAACAACGGTTTCATAGTTGATTACTACTGGTTTCTCTACTCATCAATGTTTTCGATAAGCAAGTATTCTATTCCAACAAGTTTATCAGCCTAGTAGTCTCGATCAAGGAATCGCAGTTGAGATTACTAATGACGTCTAAAGTATTAAAGTCTCGCTGCACTTCTTTGTGTCAATTAATATTTTTAGTTCCGCTTAGGACTCTGACTTAAGAGTCTAAGTTAAGCAACTAACTTAAAAACATTGTTCTTCACGGAAGGAAGCCGGAAGATAAAGTGTTCAGCAAATCTTTAGTAGCTAGATTTTAAGGAATGATGCCCCTACTCAGTCGCGAGCTTCTGCGCACTACTGTATAATTTACTTGGCTGCTATATTATTTTGAGTCCTTGAACGGGACCATATACAATACTTTAGACTTTAATTAGCCGAAAGCATGCTAAATAGCAGCACGATAAAAATTGTTAGTTAAGCTAAATGCATGATGAGTGTAAGTGTTAACTCTTTTGGTATCGAAAAGAAGAGAAGCGACAATTGACATACATACGTATTTCAAGCTGGGATACAGTAGTGATCAATAAAATGGCAGCAATTCTGCTCTTTAATACAAACAAAAGTTGGTGCAAATCGGCATTTCATGAAAACGTACGTAAATGTTGAAACTTGATTATTGTCAATATGATGATGCATACCATAGCATAGCAGCATAAAAAAAGGTTTTAAAGTAGAGTGGAAATACGTCACTCGTTTTTGGCCGCATGCTAAAAGTGAAGCACTTGATATCACCTAAAGTATTAATGATGTTTTCGGTTCCATGGATGCATTGCAAGAGGAACTCAAAGAGTAGAAACAGTTTATACCAACAAAAGCTTTCTTATTACAATGACAATATGACATGAAATTGCACTTTGTACAATTCCTTACGAGTACAAAGCATTAATCTTGCAGTAAATTTCACACAAGTTTACATGGCTACAAGGATTTTCCCATTGAACCAACTCTTTCACACTTTTTCCTATCTCTTTTGTTTCCTTCATTAAACCATCAATGCAAAATCCCAATGCACCCAAACAAAGAATCATTTGGCTCTTCATCTCCTCTTCCTGGTCATCGTCATCACCTTCCAAACCATCAACTTTGTCTACCACTTCTCTTAAATGTTGCACCAACGTACTCGTAAATTTCTCCATTTCTTCTTCATTGTCGCTCATCAAAACCTTAAACCCACTCCCATTTAGTGAACATTTTCCCATTTCCACATCATAAGAGATGTTCTTACTGGTTAACTCTTTCTCAAGTCTTTGTAAAGATTTTATCGAAGTAATTTCCTCAAAACATTTTAGTGAAGAATTTACGGTTCTTTTGAAAATATCTAAATCTCCACCAATCTGTTCTTGAACTTCAAACCTCTTGGACTCTTGAACCAAAGATTCCATTGCACGAGTCGTGTAAAGTAAGAGATCTGCCATTCTTAATAACGACCCAAGTAACTTACTATAACACGCACCATGAAAAGGTATGAACCAAAAGTTGGGTTCCACTCCAGCTTCTGCAATGAACTTACCTAGCTCAGTAACATTAGCTCTTAGCTTCTTTTCGTTTTCTTTTAAATCTTTCAAACACATTCTTGACTTGTTTTCTGCACTGGTACAAAAATCTATCGATTCGATGGACTTGTGGAGGGACCTCAAGCTCTTCGATAGCCCACCCTTTGCCATTGTAGAAGCCCTGATGGGTTGTACGAGAAGGTCCACTATGACTGAACAACTTAGTCCAATGAAGACTTCTGTGATTCTTACGAAGGCAAATTGAGTTGGAGAACCATAGTTCTTCCTGCCCAAGATAATTAATGCAGCAATAGTTGCAGATATGGCGCCAGCCTGATCATACATTCGGCTCCGTTTCAAGAATGTAGTAAATATGATCCAAGGAATAAGTGATAGAAATCTTATCTCTAGGAATTTTGGGAAAAGAAAGCAAGCCAAGACTCCGTATATGGATCCTAAAACTGTTCCTTGTGCTTTAATATTAGCAATCTTGAATGTCGCTTCTCTCCCACCTGCCATTCCAACACCAACTGCAAGACCTGCCCAGAACCCATTTTCTTTATTATAAATCATTCCAAATAACACAGCAAGGCCTAGCGAAAGCGAGCATTTCGCTGCGTAGATCAATCTTTTACTGTTGATATTCAAGAAGTAATTGCTGATCATGAATGATTTCTTTTTTTGAACTGGTTCTTCTATCTTGGGTTTGTTTGGTGAATCGACACTTTGACTAGTCATTGACTCGTCATGAAGGAGTTTCATGCAAAATAGAAAGAAGAGAGATGGTAAATCGTTTTTTGTGAGTAGTATATTGGGTTGAAGAGTTTGAAGGAACAAATTATGTACAACTTGATCATCTCCCTTAGTTTCTGGAACAGTTGATGAATCACTATGCAGAGAGCAACCGGTTTGTTTCACTGTTGAACTTATTTGCTCATTTAATGTAGAGAGAAGAATTTTAACTTCTTGATCAGCAACTCTAAGAGGAAATGATGAAGCGGAAGAAGTTAAAGCAAGTTCAATCCCTTTTAAGGGTGTTTCCAAGGCCTGTAATCTGGCTGCTGGGCACATATCATACTGTTTAGCCAATCTGTTCAATGGTTTCTCCCATGGCATGTTTTCCTGTTGAATGGAAATTATTTGCACCCCATTAGTAACTTTAACTTGGTAATATGATCAAGTCTAAAAATGTTCATGAAAAGTTGGTGTACCTGTTTGATTTTGATATTTTGGAGCAGACTGAACCCTGTTTTAGCCAAAGATTTTGCTTGAGAAACTGATGCTAGTGCTGAAGCTTTGTTTTCGGCACAAAACGCATTTACGAAGAGATTAAGTCTTTGTGAAAAGTTCTCCTTGAATAACAGACCCTTATTCCGAACCTGCAAATTAGAAACGATGTTAACAGTTAACCCCACAATTTTTCATCACAGATACTGAAACAAATAAAGGTTTAACTAGTTACCTCGAAACTTGCAAGCCGAGGGTAAGGAAAAACCAACGCCAGAAAAGAAGCTAAAGCACCAAGAGCAGTACTTGCTGCAACGTGCCTCGCATGCGTAAAAGCCTCAGTATGAACACCATCCATAGAAGTCACCGAGTATAAGATAACGATTTGACCCAAAGCAATACGCTTGCAAATTAAGTGGGTTGATTCAGGCAATGTTATTGCAAAGCTTGTGATTGTCACAGCAAGAACAGATGCACTGATTGAATACCTAGCTGGTCCAATAAGCCATAAGCTTAAGATAGCTGGTAATACTCCTTGGCAAGTAGCGAGTATGGCATGCCAACAACCCCGAACCGTATCACCTAATGTCGCTTCTGTGACGATAAGGATTACAATCACATAAGTTAAAGCTGGAAATGCTACCTCCTGTTGGAGTAACATAGGGCCGAATAGAGTCACAAAACCAACGATGGAGCATGCTAATGCAATCCTGAATGCTGCTACTAAACGTGAACGCCATAATGCTTGAACCGGACTGATTATTCTTTTTGTTGGTGTGGCTAGTTCTATTGCTTTTGTTGTCATCATTTTGGAAAGATATGGATTTGATGACCAATTTGACGAAGGAAGAATATAGAACCAGAAACACCTGTTAGATTAGATTAGACTAGATTAGATTAGAGAGGAAGTAAAGACAATTTCTTCTTCTCCTGGTTAAGCTGGTAGGTGTGTCGTTTTGGGAAGTCATATGCTGGGTTTATGTAGTAAGGGATATTAGGAAAGGAGTTGGAAAGTAATGGATGTCTGTATGTGCAGAGATTTTTTTTAAATGGATGCATGGGACCTATTTTTGTGAGTGATTTTGAATTGTCTTTACTTTAGAATTAAAAATAAGAAATGCACGAAAAACTGATATCCAGGATCACATTTCAGAAAATATATATAAGTAGTAGTAGTAGAATTAAGCTGATGATCAAAGAGCTGGAGCTAGTGAAGCCAAATGATCTGTGTAATTAATTAATTAGGGTAAGCAAGTTACTGAGATTCGGTCACATTCACAGCCTTAGAACTAAATGATGATGACATTTCAGTTAAATTTGTGTATCCTTCACCAAACCAGGTGCAAAGTGCAAATGAGCGCATTAGCTTTCCGGAATAATGCATCATCATTGTCTCTTAAGTTCCAGGTTAATACTTAATAATGTAATCTTGAGTACAATTTAATCAAGATCTGTTTGGCAACCAAATAACCGGCAACAACAAACGCTAGCTTGTAAGGAACTTGTCTCGTAACCTTAGTTTATCATGTTCTTTTTCTAACCTAATTTATTTTTTAGACCAGTTGTTGCATACTACTATCATGATTACCAGTTAGTTATGAACCAATTCAACGCGTGTTATATTTTGCTATATATCTCTTGACCAAAGTCGTGCATGCTTTATACCAGTTTGACATAGTGAAGTGTGATTTTGACGATGCATCTAGTGGCTAACGAAAGAAAGGTTCACATCCTGGTAAATGACAAAGCATTATCATAACCAATGTTAGCTTGTAAAACTAAGCAACTAAGAATCGGGCAGGGCTCACTGCTAATTTATAGCTGCTAGTTAGCTTCTGAGCCAAGCCATGCAAAGAAAAGAATCCACATATCATCATTTTCTTTATGCTACTTTTTCAAGAAGAAACATAATTATGGAAATGATGTCAGAATGGAGAAATTGATCAAGGAAGTAATTAAGGCTAATAAACCATGAACAAACTTGTTTAAAGTGGGGTTCCCTGTAGTTTTTCCACTAACAAATCTGGTCGACCCATTTTGAACGTAACCTTACTTTTCTCGACGTCCTTGATTTTGTACTTGTAAGAAAGCCTAAGAAGAAGAAGAGAGAAAAACCTAGGGGTTGATCCTTGAGAAGAGGAAGGGTCAAGCTAAGTGGGTCTCATGGATGATGATGCATGCAATTTTATCATATATATTCGATTCAATTCAATTCAATTCAATAGTAAAAATAGAAAAGAAGAAAAAATAATGAAAGAAGAGAAAAGTTAGTTAAAGCATGCTAAGTCACCATTTTTACTTTAGGCCCCCATAAGGGGAGAGTCTGAGAGTGATTTGCTTAATTGCTTGCTAATGGTTTTCCAGAGGATTAATCATGTGATCCAACTATAGGTAGGTATATTATTCTAAGGTTTGTTAGTTTTATTATCAGGATGGTATGTCTTTGACTTCGTCTAAGTTCGTATATTTTCTTTCCCAATCGGTAATTTTTAGACGTACATTTGAGCCACTTGAAACTTAACTACCCCATCGTTTCAAATTAGTAATAGTATGTCTCCGTCCCAAATTAATTGAGCTATTTGGTTTTAGATTTTATCTCATAATTAACTGAGCTATTTCACTAATCAAGAGGATATCTCTAAAACTATCATTTTAATTGGTTATTGTTACTATAATAAATATGTTGTTATAAGGCATATGCTCATGAACGTGCGGTACATTAGAATACTTGGGTTTTCCCTTTCCTCTTGTATAAATAGAATGCTATACCTATGTAATTGTGTTCCCCTCTCTGGTTAATGAAAAGTCTTTCTCTTTTCCCTTTATCACTCCAAAACGTTATCAGCACGAAGCTCAACCGCTCGAGAAGTTTTTCTTTTTCTTTTTATCTTAATCATCAATCGATGGACAGTGAATACTACCTCGGAAAGATACATCGTAGCCGGTACTGTTCTTATTTTTTTCTCTCTCAATCGTACACAAAAGGAAGAAGGAACGTCATCTCCAGAAGAGATTGAGTGCCTAACTGATAGTGGCACCACACACACAATTTTAAGAAATAGACAATTATTTGTTGACTTAATTCCTTATAAATCCTCTGTGACTACGATGATTGGATCATCACAAGTGATTATTGAGCGAGGTAATGCATAATTCTTGTTTCCAAATGGCACAATCATTAAAGTCACAGAAGCTCTATATGCACCAAGAGCTAACCGTACCTTGTTGAGCTTCAAAAATATCCGTGCAAATGGTTATTATGTGGAAACTCACTGTGAAAATGGAATTGAATATATAAATATTATCTCTAATATATGTGGAAGAAAACGCATTTTAGAGAAGTTAATGAGTCACTCTAGTGGTTTGTACACTACTACTATTCGGATTATGGAATCACATGTTGTTACCAACAATGAACTGTTGAACAATGACTTATACAAGCTTTGGCACGACCGCTTGGGGCACCCAGGTCGTGATATGATGATCCGTGTTTTAAAATACTCACACGGACATCCTTTCTTTCGAGTGAAAAGTAAAATGGGACAAAAGACATTTACAATGCAAAGTAACAACGTGTGCCAGCCACTGCCATCTAAAGCAACTGATGTGCAACTCCTCTCTCTTTCTACTTTGTGGACTTTGTCAAAAGCACACCACTCATTTTTCAACGCTTGTTCTTTAGCAAAGACATGAGCGAGACCATCCTTTGCTAAAGATACAAAACAAAACATTTCATTTTTACAAAGAATACAAGGTGATATTTGTGGACCTATACATCCAGAATGCAGACCATTCAGGTATTTTATGGTTCTCGTAAATGCTTCGACCCGTTGGTCACACGTTGCATTACTGTCCATAAGAAATGCTGCCTTTGCAAATCTCCTAGCACAAATTATATGTTTGAGGGCTCACCACCCCGATTATCCAATCAAGTCTATCAGACTTGATAATGCTGGAGAGTTTACATCTAAAGGATTTGATCGTTTATGTATGTCTACCGGAATTGACGTAGAGCATCATGTACCCCACGCACATACTCAAAATGGTCTTGCAGAAGCTACCATCAAAAGGTTACAGATGATAGCTAGGGCATTGGTTATGCGTTCCAACCTTCCTATTACTGCATGGGGGTACGCCATATTGCATGAAACATTACTTATTCGCTTTTGACCCACTATTAGCCAACCATTTTTTGCGTACCATTTGGTAACTGGATATGAGCCTGATATTTCACATTTATGTATTTTTGGTTGTGCTGTATACGTGTCTATTACGCCCCCATAACGTACTAAGATGGGTCCCGAAAGAAGATTAAGTATTTATGTTGGATATGGATCCCCAACAATTATCCGCTATTTGGAACCTTTGACAGGCGATCTCTTTACCGCTAGTTTTGCGGATTGTCACTTTGATGATACAACCTTCCCGTCGTTAGGGGGAGGTACGAAAAAGGATTTCCTAAGGGAACGACATGAATTATCGTGGTGTGTCCCCACTTTGTCCCATCTTGATCCCCGTACCTCACAATGTGAAAGTGAAGTGAAAAGAATTATTGATCTTCAGAATGTGGCAAACTCAATGCCTGATGCATTCACTGATATTGCTAAAGTGACGAGGTCACACATACCAGCTACAAACGTGTCCGCAAGGTTAGGAATCCCTAATACGGGAA
The DNA here is from genome assembly GCF_003573695.1 of Papaver somniferum. Classification (NCBI taxonomy): domain Eukaryota; kingdom Viridiplantae; phylum Streptophyta; class Magnoliopsida; order Ranunculales; family Papaveraceae; genus Papaver; species Papaver somniferum. The sequence continues at coordinate 91,255,909 of NC_039368.1, read as the reverse complement.
AAGGCACCTTATATAGAGGTGTCAAACCTACACTTGGTGGAATTGTAGCTGAGGCCGTGGACCCCCAAAGGAAGAGGAGAAGACCACCTGGTTCGATAGATAGTCACCCAAGGAAGAAAAGAGTGAGTAAGGCACAACCCGATCCATTTATCATCAATACATATAATACCTCTCATGAAATTGTCTCTGATTATAGTTATGTCCATGAATCAATACTGTAGGATCGCTCCGATGTTTGAAATGATTCCAGAGAACAAAGAATTCTCTATGGATTATGAGAGTGCGTACGTGTTGATGGAAAGATCCTCCATGCAGATCGATGATGTGTTTGCATACACTGTTACTCAAGAGATCATTGAGCACGATGACATCGAACACGCTCTATTGCAGAATGTCAAAGAAGAGCAGAATTGCCTAAATGGGAAGTTAAAATCCTGGAAGAATTAAATTCACTGGAAAAGAGACGGGTATTTGGTGCGGTAGTGCTAACCCCACTAGGTGTAAATCCCGTAGGACATAACTGGGTATTTGTCAGAAAGCGTAATGAGAAGAATGAAGTCTTGAGGTATAACGCTCGCCTTGTGGAGTAAGGTTTCTCACAACACCCTGGAATTGATTATGAGGAAACATACTCTCCCGTAACGGACGTCATAGCGTTCCGCTACTTAGTTATCTTGGTGGTTTCGGAAGGACTTGAAATGCAGCTTATGGATGTGGTTACAACATATCTCTATAGGGATCTTGATTCAGAGATATACATGAAAGCGCCTGATGGCCTTCCATTGCCCGAATCAAGTAACTCTAAACCACGGAGTGCGTTTTCAATCAAGTTGAAACGATCACTTTACGAATTAAAACAATCCGGTTGGATGTGGTATACCCGTCTAAATGATTATTTTATTGGGAAGGGATATACGAATAATGAGTTATGCGCCTGCGTATTTATAAAGAAAACGAGTTCCGGATTTGCAATTATAGTTTTTTATGTTGATGATATGAACATAATAGGTACTCTTGATGAAATAAGAGAAACCGCAAGCTATCTGAAGTCTGAATTTGAGACGAAAGATCTTGGGAAAACTTGGTTTTGTCTTGGAATTGAACTAGAACACCGAGCCTGTGGAATATTAATCCACCAGTCTACGTATGTCCATAAGATACTCAGGCAATTCAATATGGACAAGGTGCACCCTTCTAGCACTCCCATGATTGGTCGAAGTTGAGATGTCCAAAAGGATCCATTTCGTCCTGAGGAAGATGACGAAGAGGTATTGGGAGCTGAAATTCCCTACCTAAGTGCAATAGGCGCATTATTGTACTTAGCGCAATGTAATCGACCTGATATATCATTCTCAGTGAACTTGTTAGCTAGATACAGCTCAGCGTCATTGGAATGGTATAAAGAATGTTTTCAGATACCTAAAAGGAACCATTGACATGGGTTTATTTTATCCCTATGAAGAAGTAAGAAGGATTGCTAATGGAGATGCGACTCCCTACACTGAAACTCCAAACAATGTTTTGGTTGGTTTTGCTGATGTTAGGTACCTCTCCGACCCACATAAAGGTAGATCACAAACAGGTTATGTGTTTACTATTGGATACACAACGATATCTTTGAGATCGACCAAGCAGACTCTTGTGGCTACCTCCATAAACCACTATGAGATCATTGCCCTGCACGAGGCAGTTTGCGAGTGTGTATGGTTAAGGTCTATCATTACACACATTCGAGGGACATGTGGTATGAGTTCTATTGTGATGAGCCAACTTGAATTTATGAGGATAATGCAGCTTGCATCGAATAGATGAATCAAGGGTACATTAAGGGTGATAATAAAAAACATATATCACTAAAGTTCTTTTACAATCAACAACAACCGTCTCTTTTGAAAATTCAAGTCAGTCAAGTAAAATCTGATGAGAATGCGACAGACCTATTTACTAAGTCATTTCCTAAATCGACTTTTGAAAAAGAACTTCAAAGGTTTGGACTAAGAAAATTGTCCGAACTCCCTTGATTGCAATCAGGGGGAGATGACGACATCAGTGGGAGTATCTAATCATATGATGTCGACATCAGGGGGAGTGTCTGTTGAACTCTTTTTCCCTTCACCGAGTTTATTTTGTCCCTATGGGTTTTGTTACTCGGCAAGGTTTTTAATGAGACAACAACGACACCAGGATTATGACTCTCCGGTTGAGATTACCTTTTTCCCACAGAGTTTTTATATTTTAGGCTTTTCTGAAGAGAAGTGGCCAGCGCTATGAAGCAACTTTACTATGACTCAGTACGTTGTACTCTTTTTCTTTCGTCAGGTTTTGTCCCATTAGGTTTTCCTTGCCAAGGTTTTAATGAGGCAACACATTTGAAGTTCCGATTTTGAACCGCACAAGGGGGATTGTTATAGGTCCTATGGCCCATGGATGTGCGGTCCATTAGAATACTAGGGTTTTCCCTTTCCTCTTGTATAAATAGAATGCTATACCTATGTAATTGTGTTCCCCTCTTTGGTTAATGAAAAGTCTTTATCTCTTCCCTTTAGCACTCCAAAATATGTATAATTTGATAGCCATGTTTATATTCTTTACGTAGGTGTTTTAAAATGCTTTTCAACGGTATAAAATTTAAGAAAAACCGTGGTATAGTTTAAGAGATAAATCATCTCTAAGTTTTACTAGTTATCATCTACAAGGGTATAATTGTAAAAAATACTTAAATATACTCCCCTTCCCTCCTTGCCTTAAGAATTGTGCAAACTAAAACTAACTCAATTAATTTGGGAGAAAGAGAGTAGGTTGGTATCATGGAACCAGACTATTATGTTGAAACGTAGTATCTTTTTTGACATGTAAAAATTAACTAGTATGTATTCTCTTAACGCGTGAAAATATCAATCAATTTTCCTTTCCAGATGTTAAATTAACATATTATAAGGTTGCAAAAGAACCAAATCGGACTCTTAAATATTTAACCAAAAATTTGGAAAAATCGAGACAAAAGAGACGAGAAAAGAAACACATAAAACTATAGACCTATAAGTAACTATTTTTGTGGACGCGCATAAGATTACTAGGTCTAAAAAAGTAAACATAATAACAATAATTCTTTTCCAAATGGTTTAGCTACTATAAATTCCAACATATCTGAAATCAAAGCGCATAACCTTTAGCGACGAAATATATATAATTTGATATTTATTTTTGAAAGTGAAAGTGAATGCAAATTTGTTAAGAAGTGGTAAATGTTAGAGCACTGCTCGGCCGAACTCGCATGCATTGCTATCTCAAGCATGTTTGTCAATGTTAGTGATCAAAAGTATAAGTATTGATTTCTAGTCTACTATAGATAAGTCTCGGACTAAGATAGAAAAGTGTAGTTGAGCTCAAGAACTCCATGAGCGATCATCATACAAGACGAAGAACTACTCAAGGAACTGGTGGAACTTCATCGACTAAAAGGTATGCAGAGACTTGAACTTATCTATCACTCAAAAGTCTATCTACTCTATCTCCTATCTTGAGACAAAAGTCGTTTTGTTATATAGACTTTGATTATACACATTTGCTATTTCGAGCCGAGTTTATCTCTCTTATCTATTTATCGAAATATGTGTTGGTAAGCTTTCGCTTGGGCCAAGTTCATCTTAACCTAGTGACGAAAGTCATATTATGTTTCAATCACTTGAAAATGGCTTTGACGAAAAATGGTTTGTGAATAACAACTATATAACGTCCTCTAAGAATGTTTCAATGATTGAAATTAGAGTTTAGATTATATAACCAATGTTGGATATAAGCATTGTGTGGTAACACATATATGTATAAGTCCTTATTCCTTGAACCAAAGTATGCGTACTTTGTTGATCAGGAAAACTGGAACAAGAGTCCGCGAACCCAGTCCTCGAACTATCAGAGGTTCTCATCCCGAGAAAATCTGCTGGAGTTTGTAAACTCCTTTTGGGTACTTAAGTCCGCGAACTCAGTCCGCGTACTTAGGTTGGTTATTTCTAAAGACGATTATTTGTGAACTCATACTTATATAAACTATGGAATGCAATTTGCAAACCGTGGCTATAAAGTTCATGAATCGATTCGAGTGAATCAAATCGTTTTTGCTTCGATTGTGTCTTGTATACTTCTATAAGACCTAAGCAATTGAAAAACTCTCTAACTAGTTCATTTGAGTCAATTGAACTAGTTATGGTGAAGAAAAATATGGTTGATATGAAAGTGCTCATATGGCTAACCATTTGGTTAACTATTGTTGAACCAACAAATGTACATGTTTGGGTACGGATACACAAACCTAAAACTGTGCATTTCATTTATGTGTAACAAGCCAAGTTTTCGATCTAACGGTTGAAAGATATTAGCTTGAATCTAATCAGGTTTTCATCTAACGGTGAATATTGAATGCTTTGTTACTAAGCTAACATTTATTGTAAACCCTGATTTGAAAGACTATATAAAGGAGAACTCTAGAAACTGGGAAACCTAATCCCCACACCTCCTGTGTGATACTAGCTATATAAGATAGAGTCGATTCTCCTTTAACCTTAGGTTTCTTCGAGACCCTGTTGGTTAACGACTTCAAGACTTCATTGGGATTGCGAACCCAGACCGATACTACTTTCTCGTAGTTGTGTGATCTGATCATGCTATTTCTATCGTACGAGTACAATCGTAAATCTTGGCTTGAGATTGATATTCCCGATAAGCAAGATATAAAAGTAATCACAAACATCTTCGTCTCATCGGTTGTAATTCCACAATATCTTCTTTCGCCGCGTCGATTAAGATAATTGTGAGGTAATTGATAATACTGAGATATTCTTCGGGAATATAAGTATGGTTTATCAATTGGGTCCTGTTCACCTTGATTTATCAAAAGACGGAACAAAACTCGTAGGTATTTTTGTGGGAGACAGATTTATCTATTACCGTAGACTTTTCTGTGTGATACAGATTTGTTTATTAAAGTCTTCGACTTTGGGTCGTAGAAACTCTTAGTTGTGGGTGAGATCATCTAAGGGAATCAAGTGTGTAGTATCCTACTGGTATCAGAGACGTAAGGAGCGCAACTGTACCTTGGATCAATGTGAGATTGATTGGGGTTGAACTACAGTCCAGACCGAAGTTAGCTTGTAGTAGCCTAGTGTCTGTAGCGGCTTAATACAGTGTGGGTTCAATCTGGACTAGGTCCCGGGGTTTTTCTGCATTTGCGGTTTCCTCGTTAACAAAACTTCTGGTGTCTGTGTTATTTCTTTTCCGCATTATATTTTGTTATATTATTGAAATATCACAGGTTGTGCGTTTGAATAGATCAATTGGAAATCCGACCTTTGTTTGGTTATTGAAATTGATTGATACTTGAACATTGGTCGTTGGTACCGTTCAAGTGATTATTCTTATATTCAATTAGACTCGCGGATTTCCATTTGCTTGAGTAAGTATTGAATCGATAAAGTGAGATATATCTCTTTGATATACTTTATTAAGATTAGTCTAGTTGATTCTCTTGGAAGTATATTGGAGTTAGTCCATACAAATTTCTAATCGAAATATTGGGTGTGGTTGTTGTACCCCCTCTTTTTCAGTTGGTATCAGAGCAGGCAAACACGTTTAAAGACCTGATAAGTCTGTGTTTGTAGCGATCTGACTCTATGGATAGGAATTCTATCTCCATAAATGTATCACAAGTCTTCGATGGCTCAAACTACCTATGGTAGAAAATTTCTATGCGTGCTTTTCTTCAAGATCGTGATTTTCAAACATGGGTATGTGTTGTTAATGGCTATGACCCTCCGGTTGATACAGAAGGCGATGTCTCTATACCGAAGGATATTGGTAGATATACTCCAGAAGAAATTCTTGTTGTAAAGCAAAACTGTGACAGATTGAATGCTATCATACATGCCATTACCCTAGATCTTCAACACCACGTGACTACGTGCACTAAGTATAAAGATGCCTGGGATATCTTAGAAAACGTTTTTGAAGGAAATACCAATGAGAAATAAGTTAGGCTTCAAAACCTAAGTTCTGATTGGGAAAATCTTCGTATGGCAGATGAAGAAACATTTGATGAGTTTAATCACAAAGTGTCTGAAATTGTTAATGCATCCTTTGCATTAGGTAAGACTATTCCTGAAAAGGACATTGTGATGAAAATTCTCAGATCGCTGCCATCTAGATACGATTATAAGAAGCATTCCATCATCGAGGGAAATAACCTTGATAATCTTTCCAGAAATACTCTTGTTGGAAAGTTAAAAATTCTTGATCAAAATTCTGTTCGAACGTTTGCATTCAATGTTGTTTCTAACACAAGTGAAGCATCTAACTTTTCTTGGGCTGATGAATGTTGTTCCAATGATGGTTGTTTCGATAAACCACTGATAACAGAAAGAATCAAAGAGTTTTTAAAAAGAAGCAATAGATTCGTTACACATCCTTTGTCGGCGTTTGCGTCTTATGATTCAATAAAAGAAAAATCCTTAAGTGTCAACGTCTTGAATACTTATGATGGATGTAATGAACCCTCAGCTCTTGCAGCAAAATCATCCACATACTCAAGTTCTGATTCAGAATTTGAGTATGACACAGATATTTCTGAATTCTTGAATAGAGAGGTTCTTAAAAAAATCTTCAATTAAAAGCTTCATTGAAGAAACTGGAATCATCAATCTAGGTGAAAAATCTTGAGATAAACTTTCTTAATGAAAAACTCACCAGAACCATTGATCTAAAGGAAAAAGATATTAATACTCTTAAGGATGATCTACAAATATTATCTGGAAGCTCTGACAAAATTTCAGCAATGCTATTTGGTCAGAAATCCTTTGGAAACACAAATGGTTTAGGATTTAAAGGAAAAACTACAGGCATAGTCAAACCCTTTATTTCTATTGATCATGGAAAAATGAAGGATGATGATTGTGATAAATAAAAGGCAATTCAACAAGACAAAGAATCCTTGATTTGTTCATTTTGTGGAAATGCAAATCATTTTCAAAGCATGTGTTGGAGATTCAAAAGGAACAACAAAATAATTGCCAAACTGCAAAAGAACATGCAAAAGATGAATCTGGATAATCAACTTGGTTCTCCTAAAACCAGTGCTTCTAGAGTCAGAAGAGGTAGGAAATCTGTTTATACAACAAACCTTGGTAAACCACTATGTGGTAAAAGAGGGGAGCGTTTGGCTCTCGATGTCACTATCTAATACCAGTGACGTTTGCATCCTCATCTTTAACTTGAGAAAATGAGGTTTGCGTCTATGTGGCTCAAGTGGTGTATTTATATTTTTGTTAAGAAAATATTCTCCTTGTTTTAGATAATGGATCATTAAATCACGAAAGATTTGTTCTATGTTCTTCTAGGGTTTGGGAGTTCATAAATCTATTTATTGTAGTCTTCTTCTCCCTTAAAATATACAGTTTCATGGCTCCTGTAACCATAGGCACCACAAGTTGGAATGCAGTTGAAGCAGTGAATGTGTATCTGTGTAAAGGAATTTCTTTCTCAAGGGTGAAGAAAGTGAAAGCTGCAAATAATGGAGAAGGTTCTTCCTCTAACTACCTCTTTTCTGTTTATCATCTTGATAATAACTTTAGAGGTTTGGTGAAAGATTTCATCAACAAAAGAAATGGTTTAAAATCTCAAATCATTTCGTCTTTAGAGAAGATAACTCACTATGAACAAATGTTGTCTCTAATAAAGAACACATTGCGTGAGCTAAAAAGAGAACTTAGTGAGTTGACAGATATTTCTGAAGATTTAGAGGAATTGAACGATCATATAATCAATGGGTTTTTCAATTATGAGAAGGAATTCTCGGTAGATGCTCTGAGAAAGCTCTATAATTCCTAGTAAATTTTCTTTTCATGTTTTTGTTTAGAAGAATTACTAGAGTTTGGAATAGCCATTATTGTGATTTCACATAGCTATGTCCAACGTTTTATCTTCATGTTTTTAGTTTTATTTGTTTAAATTCTAAAAAATTATTTGGAAGATGATTTTTGCAGTATTAATCTTTACGATTTTATATATTGCAATATGTTATGGGATATGTGTGTTTGCGTCCGTGAACTATGATTGTCCCATACCTTGTCAAAAGTTAAGTCTTTCGTAAGTCGATATGTATGTATTGATAAAAGCATGAATGGACTTTTGACATCACAAAAGTTTGAAGCCTATTATGTCATTATTAATGGAATATAGGATGAACTTTTGTTTACGAGGATTATGTCTATTGTATGTCCTTGTGCAAATAGGGATGGAAATTAGAATGAATCCATGTCTATTCAGCAGTATTGATCTTCCCTAATCCGTATTTTATGTATATAATGTGCGGCTCCGTAAGTTCTCTTATGTTGAGCATTTACGATTAGATTAATCATGGGTTATCTTGTGGTTAGTTTAATTGAGTATTATTTGGATTCAAATTCATATTCATATGTGATTTGTTATGTCCAAAGAAATCCTTCTTTTCTCACGAAATTAAGGTCGCTCTTGTTGTTCTTTCGGGAATGACATTTTATGGGGGAGAGTTCTTAGTTGAACTTGTGCTTAATTGCCAAATCTTTGTGGGGAGTGCAGCTGTGGAATATTATAAGAGTTATCTTGTATCTTTATAAACTCCTTGATGAAAGCATTTAGCTTCGGCTCTATGATTGCATCTAAATAAGTTGATATGTGCTTTCTTTTGGTCATGAAATCTCTTCATGGAATTTTTCATTAGGATCCCGTTCTTGTACCTTTGCCAATTTTATTGACAAAATGGGAGAGAATTAATGTGTAGTTCACACTACAAATACATATGGTTTTCGGATCATTATGTAAGGAGGAGTGGTTTCCGTTTGAGATGGAGTATTGACCAAGGGGTAGTGATACATATCACCATAGTATTTTTTTCGAAGTTGTGATACAATTGAACTTTGATGCTGCATAATGATACTATGACACTGGATAACAATGATTGAGAACTCTTGTTTTCTCATTGTTATAGCTACGGATTTTCAACAACTATGATGCTAAACTTACAACCTTTGGAATCATTGGAGTACTTGGAAGTGACGAAGATTTCGAGTAACGTTGAAGATTAGGCGTGTGGAATAGGAGCTACAAAAGTTTATTTATTTATTTTTGTATTCCATATGTATTAATAGTTTTTCCACTAAAATTGACAAAGGGGGAGATTGTTAGAGCACTGCTCGGTCGAACTCGCATGTGTTGCTATCTCAAGCATGTTTGTCAATGTTAGTGATCAACACTATAAGTTTGATTTCTAGTCTACTATAGCTAAGTCTCGGACTAGGATAGAAAAGTGTAGTTGAGCTCAAGACCTCCATAGCGATCATCATACAAGAAGAAGAACTACTCAAGGAACTGGTGGAACTTCATCGACTAAAAGGTATGCAGAGACTTGAACTTATCTATCACTCAAAAGTCTATCTACTCTATCTCCTATCTTGAGACAAAAGTCGTTTTGTTATATAGACTTTGATTATACACATTTGCTATTTCGAGCCGAGATTATCTCGCTTATCTATTTCTCGAAATATGTATTGGTAAGCTTTCGCTTTGGGCAAGTTTCTTTACCTAGTGATGAAAGTCATATTATGTTTCAATCACTTGAAAATGGCTTTGACGAAAAAATGGTTTGTGATTAATAACTATATAACGTCCTCTAAGAATGTTTCAATGATTGAAATGAGAGTTTAGATTATGTAACCAATGTTGGATATAAGCATTGTGTGGTAACACATATATGTATAAGCCCTTATTCCTTGAAACAAAGTATGCGTACTTTGTTGATCCAGAAAGCTGGAACAAGAGTCCGCGAACTGTCGGAGGTTCTCATCCCGAGAAAATCTGCTGGAGTTTGTAAACTCCTTCCGGGTACTTAAGTCCATGAACTCAGTCCGCGTACTTAGGTTGGTTATTTCTAAAGACGATTATTGTGAACTCATACTTATATAAACTAAGGAATGCAATTTGCAAACCGTGGATATAAAGTTCATGAATCGATTCGAGTGAATCAAATCATTTTTGCTTCGATTGTGTCTTGTATACTTCTATAAGATCTAGCAATTGAACAACTCTCTATCTAGTTCATTTGAGTCATTTGAACTATTTATGGTGAAGAAGAATATGGTTGATATGAAAGTGCTCATATGGCTAATCATTTGGTTAACTATTGTTGAACCAACAAATGTACATGTTTGGGTACGGTTGCACAAACCTAAAATCGTGCATTTCATTTGTGTGTAACAAGCTAAGTTTTCAATATAACGGTTGAAAGATATTAAATTGAATCTAATCAGGTTTTCATCTAACGGTGAATATTGAATGCTTTGTTACTAAGCTAACATTGATTGCAAACCCTGATTTGAAAGACTATATAAGGGAGAACTCTAGCAACTGGGAAATATAATCCCCACACCTCCTGTATGATACTAGTTGTATAAGCTAGAGTCGGTTCTCCTTTAAACTTAGGTTTCTTCGAGACCCTGTTGGTTAACGACTTCAAGACTTCATTGGGATTGCGAACCCAGACCGATACTACTTTCTCGTAGTTGTGTGATCTGATCATGTTGTTTCTATCATACGAGTATAATCGTAAATATTGGATTGAGATTGATATCTCTGATAGGCAAGATATGAAAGTAATCACAAACATCTTCGTCTCATCGTTTGTGATTCCACAATATCTTCTTTCGCCGCGTCGATTAAGATTATTGTGAGGTGATTGATAATACTGAGATGTTCTTCGGGAATATAAGTCTGGTTTATCAATTGGTTCCTGTTCACCTTGATTTATCAAAAGACGGAACAAAACTCGTAGGTATTTTTGTGGGAGACAGATTTATCTATTACCGTAGACTTTTCTGTGTGATACAGATTTGTTTATTAAAGTCTTCGACTTTGGGTCGTAGAAACTCTTAGTTGTGGGTGAGATCAGCTAAGGGAATCAAGTGCGTAGTATCCTGCTGGTATCAGAGGCGTAAGGAGCGCAACTGTACCTCGGATCAGTGTGAGATTGATTGGGGTTGAACTATAGTCCAGAACGAAGTTAGCTTGTAGTAGGCTAGTGTCTGTAGCGGCTTAATACAGTGTGTGTTCAATCTGGACTAGGTCCCGGGGTTTTTCTGCATTTGCGGTTTCCTCTTTAACAAAACTTCTGGTGTCTGTGTTATTTCTTTTCTGCATCATATTTTGTTATATAATTGAAATATCACAGGTTGTGCGTTTGAATAAATCAATTGGAAATCCGACCTTTGTTTGTTAAGTGAAATTGATTGATACTTGAACATTGGTCTTTGGTACCGTTCAAGTGATTTTTCTTGTATTCAATTAGACTAGCGGATTTCTATTGATTGAGTAAGTATTGAATCGAGACAGTGAGATATATCTCTTTGATATACTTTATTAAGATTGAGTCTAGTTGATTCTCTTGAAAGTATATTGGAATTAGTCCCTGCAGATTGTTAATCTAAATATTGGGTGTGGTTGTTGTACCCCCGCTTTTCAGTAAAGTTGGACTCGTAAAATTTCTCACTCTCCCTCATATTACTGATGCTCTAGACGCTAAATTTATATGGGTTCTCTTCCATAAATAAAAATTTCGAAGTAGCCAGTTTGATCTGATCTTTTTCTTTTCTTTTTTTGATTTTTTAATAGTTGCTAGAAATAATCTGTATCGTAATGGCATTGTTTTAATGTGATCTATGACTGATGTAACATTTTTCTCCCGGCATCTCTATCATTGAATTCTGAGATATATCTCTATTATGTTTCAATTCAAAATGTGTCCATGCATACATATCAAAATTATCCATATATGTCATCAAAAAAACTAACAACCCAATCTTCTAAGTAATAATGTTTTAAACCATTAGATTCACCTTGCCAACACCAAATCTAATTAATGCCTACGTGATTTGATTGCAATGCTTTTCACTTTGATATGTTTAGTTGGATCCTAAAAGATCTTATTATTCATTTTTGTACCCATAATATATATGTCACATATTTTTTATTACCATTTAATGTGTCTTTCAATGCGTTAAGTTATGAGTTGATCCACTAGTTAAAGGTTATTTTACGAACATAACAATCATCAGATGTATTTAGTTATGATGAAACTGGGGTGGTCAAATATAAAATTTATCTCTCAAAATCTTATCCGTCCGTCCAAGGCTCAAAAACTTATGCTATTGTGCAGTATAGACTATTAGTTTGTAGTGTTAAAAAAAACTTCATATTTTTTTCTATAAAGAGGCAAACCATGTTAATCAATATTCATAAAACCAAGATTCCAAATCGGGAAGGTTATAATATGTACCAGAATGTTTTCTTACTCCAAGTACTTCAACAAATAACCTAGACTTTTAAGACATTTAACATCATAGTAACGAACCAAATTATGAAGTTCAAATATAATTATTCCAAACCAATTCTTTAAAAGGAAGCTTGAAAGAGCCAACAAGAGTTGTTCGGTTAAAGGCGTCTATAGGGAAAGCAGAAGTCGGGGAAGCGTTGCAACATAACCTTAATTCTCCTACCGGAAGTTCACTTAAGACCATAAATCCATCCATATCAAGAGTGCGAGTATAATAAACTGGATTTACGGGAAGGGGTTTATTGTATAGGGAAAGCCATCACTTGTCTCTAGCTCTTGATAAGAGAATAGTTGAAGAGGGATGAAGTGAAGGGCTACCTGACCCGATCATCCTATGTTGTAAATGGGGCGAGGCGAATAACAAGCGATAGAACAGGCTCGTGTACGAGAGCACAGACTCGTGATATCCATGTACTGACTCGTTAACAGAATCACCTATTAAGAAAATTTCCATAGTTCTCAAATGTTGGATCTTTCTTGTCCTCCCCTTTCTCTCTTCTTAAAAAACAAAAAACCCTATAACTTCTTTCTTCTCATTGCTCAGATCTAGTTTTTTAGGATAGATATGAGCAAGGAAGTATAGTTTTTTATGAACAAAAGTAATTTAATTATAGTTTTAAGATTTATTTTTGGTGTCTATGAACATATTTCTTCGCTATTTAGGCGATCTTTTCTTCGTCTTTACGACGATTTTCTCTTTGCTCTAATAGCGATTCTTTCAATTCTCCATGGTGTTTTTTGGCTTACTATTCTGATTCATTAAGAATATCAACGATTCTGTTCAACTTCAATTTAGACTTATGTTTAACAAGAGGGATTTAGGGAATCCAGATTCGTTTGGATCTACAAAATTTTGGGCGAAATACTCCATTTTATTTGGAACATCTCTTAATAAAGAAGATAGTTATTTTAAGTGGTCGTAATTGATTCTGATTCACAGCATCGTTCGCCAATATACTATCTTTGCGGTTCCTGGCTCTTTATCTTTGTGATGTATTTGCAATTGATGTCCTGTATTTGATTTTGATTATCTTGGATTTTGGTGTTTTTGATGATCTTGAAAGCAATCATGTAATAACTATTTTGGTTTAAATGAATTGAAATGTGATTTCCATTTAAAAAAAATACAAATCCTTAATAACACGACAAGTTTAAATGGAATTGTTTGGACTAAGTGTAACATATCCAAACTAATTAAAAACTCTGCTAAAATTATATATGTTAAGATCAAAATCCAACCATTTCTCAAGGATTATTTTTCAGAATCATAGTAACACATATGATTAAGGTATTAAAGGATTCATATATCCAACCATTTGAATCAATTTATTCCAATAACAAAGTAACACATGTGACAAAAATAATCAAAATCAGTTATCTTTGGGACCATTAGAGGCGGTATGAGTTTTTGTTATGATATTTTAATGTATACATAAAGAACACGTCTATCGATGAGATAATATACTAAATACGGGTCATTCCACTGGGTCTAAATTAATTGCTACATTTATTTTCTAATAAAATATCAAATCAAAAAAGAATAAATTGAAAAGTATTATACTAAGGAAATAAATATATTACCAATACAAGAAACCTGGGACGTTAGATGTCACTACTATTATTCTTAAAGGATTATTCAACAATTCTCTATAATACTGTTTTTATCTGCACGAGAGAATTTAGGACGCGAGTACGCCTCAGATGATAAAAATTGTGAAAAAAACGAGGGTACCTAAATACACCACAATCTTTTATTTATCAACCTATAAGTCCTTTAAAAAGTGTAATCATCTATGGAAAAAGTCGAGATAATACAACAACTTTGGTACACACTGTGTGTGATCGTCTATGGATACGAGATTGAGACAATACAACAACAAGATCACTTATGTGATTGACTATGGATTCAAGATCGAGATGATACGATAACGAATTGATCACTTAATAATAGGTTATGTAATAACTGAAACTCTATAAAATTAATATCAAGTGTTACGAATTAACGTAAAAGTGCTATTCACTTTAATTATAATAAAACAATTATAATGCGGAATAATAAAGTAAACTGCAGAACAAGATTTTGTTAACGAGGAAACCGCAAATGCAGAAAAACCCCGGGACCTTGTCTAGTATTGAATACTCTCAGAATTAAGACGCTATACAAAATCTAATACAAACTTCATATAGTTGAGACCAAGTAGACTACCCCTAGATACTTAGTTTCCTTAGTATCCCTACGCCTTTGACTTCGAGAGTCATACACGTGAATCACCTATCCTTTAGATCGTATTCCAAACAGTATAGGATAAATCTGTTTGGTAACCACTTTATTCAATCTTGGTAATAAGATATTATGAGTCATTGACAAAGGCTCTTCTGTTTAATCTAATAAACTCCTTTGTCTGGTTATATACATGTATTTTTTTATTGCCGAAATAATCAAACTCTAGATTCGCAATCAATCAATATAGATATCAAAGAGAAACTATAAGGTGATTTCGATCTCACGTACAAAGATAAACCGATTATAGTTGGATCCCAGCCGATCAAGGTTTGTGCATACAAATCACAAGATACGAAAACTAAAAAGAAAAACGTCGTCGTATTCAAATCTTCGTTTGTCTTCAAAAAATAACCTGCACAACATTACTTGAAATCTCTTTTGATCAATCACACACAGAATGGAGTTTGTTAACAATGGATTATCACAAGATATCTTTAGATCCAGAGATGGGTCTAAAGATATCGTCAATACTTTGATCTAGTTTGAGTGAGCCTTATATCAGAAGAGAAAGTTCTCAAGAATAAACAAACTAGGTGCAATCAAAGTTTCAACAACCATTAGTCAATCAAATCAATAATCGAAAACTACAATAATAATGAAATTATCTAGTTTCCCACCAACGGTACTTGTAGAGCTTCTTGATCCCATAGAAGTATTTAAACGAGCGGTCGTAAGAGTTTTCGCCTAGTTAGGGTACTTTCCTCTACGGATAGACGGCTCTACCAGAAACAACAAGAATGAAGTTTGCTTGGCTCTTAGGATAGTTTGCAAAAAAATGCAAACTCAAGTATTTATACACCAGGGTTGTTTGGACAACAAGGAAATTCCAAAACCGAAAATATCCTCAAGATATTCTCATTAAAGTACCTAATTTGGGTTTTCCTATTTGCACATAAATGCCAAACCATATTTCTCAAAAATCTCATAGAAAACTTCTATTAATAGTCTAGCACATTAACTAATAATAGTTTCCATATGACATGTTTTAATTGTTGGTAATTAAAACATATGAAAATCATAATTAAATGCTTTTAACTTTTTCGGATCTGGGATCACCTTGAGTATCAAGGAATATCTTTGAACAATTAATGATAAGAATTATGTACATGTTCAAATGATATCGACATCTATAAGCTTCTCATCTTAGCAAACCCAAAACCCTAATTCACACACATCATGAAGAAATATGTGAATCATAGACATTTGGTATTGTACATTTTATCGTTATAAATAGTATCCTAATATAGAAATATCCTAATGTAACTTATTATTATTTTAAAGAGTTCGTAAGTTTTAGGGGTCTTAGGACCTCTTTTCTTGTAAACTATATGTACATTTTTTTGTCTACTAATTTAATTTTGGACAGTTGGTTTTGCTCATGGAACCGATTATACCATCACTCTAAAATATGTTGTGACCGGTTATAACATGATTCCCAATATAGGATATCATCAGTTACACCTTACTCCACAAAGTAGCTTGTGACTGGTTACACCTTGCTTCCTGAGGTAGATTGTGGTCGATTATACCTAGCTTCCCAAAGGTAGCTTGTGGACGATTACAACTAGCTTCCCAATTCATCTTGTGACCGGTTATACCTTGGATTCCAAACTAACTTGTGACCGGTTACAACTTGCATTCCAATATAGCATGTGATCGGTTACACCTAGATTTTTAATGTAACTTGTGACAAATTACAACTGGCGATATTATATAGGCTGTGACCGGTTATACCATAAATCTCAAAAAGTTAAGATAGGTTCTACCTTGTTATCTTATATTGGTCAATCAAAAGATATTCAATAAAGAACCTGACCAATCATGATTTCCTTTAGATTATGAAACAAGTTCATATGTATACTTCCTTTAAACAAATATTATAAAACATTGTTTCATAGGGTGAAATTATACATATATAATGCACACATAATCCAACAAATATATGTAATAGATTATGTGGATGTCGTATTTACGAAGTTCAAAAGATAAACATTATACTTCGTAATTCAATAAATTCCTTGACACTTTGATCATAATGTTATGACCAAGTCTAACCATTATATAGTACTCCTATTTATATACATATTCTCATGTTATGTTTTTCAATATAATCCGACTTGAAAGATACGTTAGGAATGGAAACAAGATCAACTAAATATTACTAACCTCAAGAGGAAGGATGATGTCGTCGTTGTATTCATTACTTCTTCACATCTTTCAGGTCTTCAGAGTAATACATGTACATCTAAACATTCCTATACTTTCTAGTCTAACCTAAACGAAGTTTACCCTAGTATTTAATCAAGCGACTAAAATACGACAAGAAAACTTGACATACCAATGCCTAGTGTATTCAACCGAGCTATGGTCTAACAACTTGTTAACAAATAAAATATTTAAAATACTAGTAGTTGTATCCATTTAGATGATGGTCTCTAATTAGAGAATTTATAACCAAAGCAAACATGAGGGCACATGCATAAAACTACTACCATTAACAAGCGAGAATATATGACCAATTATATTATTAAAAATGAATTAAAATCTCTGGCACACATAATAGGGCTAGTAGTGAGATTACTCCGATAATAGAAAGAACAAGATCAGGATACACGGAATATCAAGGTAAAGATAGTCGAACTTGGCTTCACGAATCCCTAAGTGAAGTCTTTTAGTCGTAAAACCTAGTTATGTTTCTCCAAGAAGACTAGGTTCATAGAGGACGAATCTAAAAATAAATTAGGACACAGAAGTGTCAGGGATTGAATTTCCTAATTGAATGAGTCTCTCTATTTATATATTTTTAAGACTGAAAATTGCATAGAATTCAATCTAAGATAACTTGAGATTCAAGCGAAAACTTTCTCTATTCAGATGAATCTCTAGTTAGGGTTTTAAGTAAGCATGTGAAAAGTTTTTCTTGAAATCACATAAAAGAATTTATACTATGGTATGGGTTCTGGAACAGTACATAATAATTTCTCTTGGAAAATATTCCTTTAGCACTAGAAAGCAATATTCTGTTTATTTAAACACTTAAGGCATTTAATCATGATGCACATACACAAGGTGTTGTAACGATCAATAATGTCTTAGAGGTGTTTATGAGAGTCATAGCTAGCAATGCTAAACAAGTTTATAAAAATTGTTCTTGAGCATCTTCTAATAGTCACTGGAACAGTTTGTGAAATGGTTCATGAACCGTTATCCAGTTTGTAAAGGGCGTCGCGGTTCATGAAACGTTATGTTATTCTCGAACTCAGACGTCTACGGTTCGTGTAATGGGTTTGTGAACCATTGGTTGTCTCATAAATTCATATCACCACAGTTCGTGAAGTGTCCAATTCTGAACATTACGGTTTGGGAGTTGGTTCGCCAACCATCCTATATTTCGAACATCCTATATCCATGGTTTGCGAAGGGGTTCATCAACCTACCTCGAGTCCAAATTACAATAGTTCTGAAAAACTCTCTTTTGATGTTCGAAAAATTTCCAATTGTCATAGATATAAGGGAAAATTGGGGATATGCCCCATAATCGAGTGTCATCTTGGGGATATGCCACAGGATTCCAGTTTTCGGGAATATGCCCCAGCCGTCCAAAATCCCATCCAAAACCGTTAAATAGTCAACATTCGCACACACTTGGGATTATATATGCGAATTAAAAGACATATATACTATATACTAACACCTTTACAAGGTTCAGGAACATATTCAGACAGAAAAAGCCTCGAAGAAATTAGAGAGAAAGTTCAGACACATTTACGATAAATTGACTATTTAACCTTCCTTGACAGAAACCGTTACTTTGGGGCATATTCCCGAAAAATGGAATCCTGGGGCATATCCCCAAGATGACAGTCGATTTTGGGGCATATTACCCATTTTCCCTACATACAAATATCATTGCTTGGGAAATTTTCAAATGATCCATATGACACAAATATAGTTCTTGAACAATAAATTGTTTCGAACTAAGATTGCTAAGGACCAACGAACATCCATTTCTTAAATCATATTTTGAGATATTTAACAAGATAAGCTTGACTCGAAATTTCTTGTTTGCCATATTAAATTTATTAAAAGTCAGACAACATAGTCTCATAAAGATAGAACGATGATGCATGTGAGTAAATAGAATGGTTCGGTCTTCACATACCTCTTCTGTTGATGAAGTTCTCCAAATGTATTTGCTGATCTTCAGTTTTTGAGGGTTATTCAATGATGTTTGATACTCAACTATCAAATTTTATACCTAGTCCGAGACTTGACTTTAGTAGACTAGAAATCAAGATATATTTTTATTCAACTAACATTGACTACAAGCTTGAGATAACAAAACTTGCGAGTTCGACCGAGTAGTGCTCTAACAATTTTTTAACAGAAAAACTGTTAGGAAAGGTAACTATATCACCATCCTTTGTCATTGAAAGCACATGACCTAGTTGGTTACAAATAAGGTTCCCCTCCAGTTGTTCAGCGTATGACATATTTCTCCATGTATGATAGCTCAATCTTCCTCGCACAATATTGTTATTTAATTAGTATAATATAAAAATTTTGTGATAAATGGATTTTCAACTAATGCCTTTATTTTCTTCCTTATTTTAGATATATTCTCTTCTTCCTTTCAATACATAGAAGATATTATATTAATCCTCCAAATTTTGTACACAAGGGAAATTAAATTTTCAAAGGTGGAAATTATTCCAATTATATGATGTCGACACCAGTATAAAACCCTTATAAATAAAAAAAAATCTTGAATCAAATGAATCAATATGGGGAAACTATAAAATCAAATCATCTTTTCAAGGTAGTTGAACTAAATATTTAAGATTTTAAATTAAAACCAAAACCCTATTGACGAAAAATCATTTTTATGTTTGGACTGTTGAGTTTTGGTTGAATTTTTTGTGTTGAGACTACGTTCATTAGTTGTAAACCAATTGGTTTCCAATAGCTTTGTGATTTAACGGTTCTATCGAAGTTGTTTATTATTGAATTGTTTGTGTCATGATTTTGCATTCAATGTGTTTGATAAAAAAATTTGAACCGGATATATATATATATGTGTGAAAAATATATAATTTATTTGCATCAAAAAAAAGTATAATCTATTAGTTTATAGCCTAAACAGAAGCATATTTATTTTTTGATTTTATTTGTGATGTTGAATTCTCCCATTATTTAGGAATTTGTCGATATTAAGCAGATATGCGATCTTAACAAGAATTTATTAGAATTTAATTCACTCTTGTTGTTTTAGGTATACAAAAAGATAAAACTTAAATAACCTTATAATATCAAAAACAGAAAAAAAAAACTTTTAAAGTAACTCAACACAAAAGTTCAATACTTAAATCATAACAAAACTTTGAATCAGAAGTTTATGCATTTAACTAAGGTCTATGATTTCAATAGGGCTATCTTGGACTTGTGTTGGACAAGTTCATCTCTCCCTTGATGAATTCTTTCATAACGATGAATCCACAAAAGTTCTATTTCTTTACATACATTCTTCCATCCGGGATACACCGGTCGAATGTGAACTCCTATTTTAAGGATTGCCTTTACAAAATGTTGATTATATATATTAGAAATTAATTCACTCTTCATATTCCTAGGGGTCCCGGTAGTCAAGGGTAAGAAAAAGCAGTTTATCTCTTTGTTTGAAATAACTGTAAAGCTACGGTTTCATATTGAAGAAAAAATATATCTCTGAAAAGGTCATCCAGTATGCCTCTGTAGCAATAATTTAAGTATATCTAAGAGATTTAGTTACTTTATTATGATTTTTCTATCCACCCATTTACGGGACTTGCCAGCCGCGTTTCTTCTCAAGTTCATTCATCATGTGTTTCTTGGCGGTCGTCCAACCATCTACCAGACGTAAACCATATATTTAGGAATAAGAAAGAAATCCACAATGACCATGGGGAACAACATTTTACGATCTTTCAACTATATGAAAAGATATATTTGGTCCACTTTTGCCAGAGAGAACGTCAGATGATACTAGTATTTTTGGTCATCTTTGTTCATACTTGTTTTGAAATTGGCACATATGTTTCTCTTGATGTGAAATGCACATAGCAAATTTATTTCTCCAGTAGATACTCTGTGAGAATATTTTGAAATTGTTGGTCATCATCATTGATAAATAAAGACGGAAGATAACTAGGAGAATACAAATCTTTTAATTTTCTCAACGCCCAAACATAGTCTTCAATCTTTTCTCTATAAAGGAAATATATATATATTTTCTATTTTATATAGAATCTCGTACAAAAGAAAGAAAAAACTAAAATATTTTTTATTAGTTCGCTGAGTCAAATTAGTCTCTCACTTATTCACTGATTCGTTATTCTAGTTTGTGGGCTACGAATAAAAGGTCAAATTTCAAATTTTATCAAAAACAAATTAATCAAAACTAAATGGGTTATGATTAATAAAAGTGTGGGTTATATTTAAGAAAGAACGTGCAATTAGGGTATAGGCAAAATGATTAGGGGATATGAATTAATATGCCCATCCTTAGAATCCTGTAAAGGGGTGTTTTTATGGAAAAAAATTACTCAACTACCCTTTAAGTTAATTAAAAACCTATAGCCTCATTGAAAAGGTATCTGACACCCAATTTTATTTAAAGTGTTTTTTTTAAAGGTAAAAAAGGTTATATATTAGAAAAAAAATACAACTCCTAGAAACAATTTCACACACAACTAATTATGCAAAACTGTTTCCCATTGAAATAAAATTTGATTTACATTAACCCCCGTAAACACATCAGTCTCGCAATTCCAGAGAATAATAGACTGTTTTATGATCAAACAAAGTTCTTCAACCACCATGCTTCTTCTACCAAAGACTCTATTACCCTTTTTCTTCAATATAATCCCAAATAATATCATAAATAAGCATCTCTTACACTTTGTTATTTCTGCTTTATAGACTAATTCCATTCCAAGTCACAAACAACTCCACCACTGAAGGTGGAATGACACGGGAAACATGACCATATTTAATGAAATACTCCCACACCTTTTTTGAGAACTCACATTGTAAGAATAAATGACTAGCAATCTTATCCTTTTTCTTGCAATTATTACATAAACTGCTTTGAATATCAATGCCTCTATGTTTTAACATACTCAAGGTAAAGCATAACTATAAATCAGAACAATAATCTAGGGAGAACTAACAAAGATAATTGCTTTGAACACAAAATTGACTACACCAGAACGTAGATAAATTGAGTTTAGGGTTAGAACCTAACTCTTTGATATAATCAATAGATTATAAACGTAGGAAAAGTATAATAAAAGTCTGCCTATTCTAAGAGACTTAATAGCTTATTTATAATAGAACGAGAGAAACGTAATTTAGGAAAACCTAGACTAAAGACATAAACTACCAAAATTAATAATAACTTGCAAATCACTCCTAAACTTAAGAATGTTCTAGAGATAGCTTATGCTCATGCATCAACCACCCCGGGTTGAAATCAAGCTCGTCTCTGACGAGAAAGTTGCTCTGACTTCTACATATATGTCAGGATCAATTCTCTTCAGTTCCTCTTCTGTAATCCATGTACTGCACTTAGCTGACTTCCCAAGCCACATAACTAGGAACTGTAGATATGGGTTACCACGTCTTGACCTAGTCTCCCTTACGTCAAGCACTTCTTGAATGACATTAGATTGTTCAGTAGCTAGTTCCTCTTGCGCAGGCTGTTCTTCACTAGATGTTTCAGCAGCATTTTCTCTATCGAAACCATAAAAATTATATAAGTCAGAAACATTGAAAATGGGACTGATTTTTAGATCATCAGGTAACTCAAGAACATAAGCGTTAGAGATGATCTTCTTGATTATCTTATGAGGACCCATCTTTCTTGAGGTTAACTTGTAATTTCTACTTCGCGGGAACCTCTCCTTCCGCATGAACACCATGACCATATATCCCTCCTGAAATTACTTAGGCTTACGATTAGCGTTGGCGGCGTTCATATAACTTTCATTACTCTTGATAATAGCTGCTCTCACTTCTTGATGTATACTCTTTATGTGGTTAGAAAAAGTCTCACCTTCATGGCTAACCTGCACACCCAATGAAAGCGGTACGAGGTCGACAACATGTTGTGGGTGGTAGCCATAAGCAGCCTCAAATGGTGTTCGTTTAGTCGTACGACTAACTAAATTGTTGTAGGCAAATTCGGCTTGAGATAAAATATGATCCCAGCTCCTGATATGATCTCCTACTGAAGTTCTTAGTAAATTCCCCAAAATCCGGTTTACTACTTATGTCTGGCCATCAGTTTGTGGATGGGAAGTAGTAGAATAACACAAATCAGTTCCAAATTTCTTCCATAAAGTCCTCCAAAAGTGTCCAAGAAACTTGACATCTCTATCAGACACAATAGAAGATGGAACTCCATGTAGACGCACTACTTCGTTGAAGAAAATTGAAGCAATATTAGAAGCGTCAGCAGTTTTAGAGAAGGGAATAAAGTGATCCATCTTAGATAATTTATCCACCGCAACGAAAAGAGAATCGTGTTGTCTAGCTGTTTTCGGCAATCCTAGCATGAAATGCATACTGCGGTGTACCCAAGGAGAATGTGGAACCGGCAGTGGAGTATACAATCCCTTATTTGGGACTGTCCCTTTGCGAATTGGCATATTCGACACCTCTTGACTAATCTTTCAACATCCTTGTTCAATATTGAACTGAAGTGTGGTCAGTTGCATATTGACCTCTAATCTGTTCAAAACCGACTACGTGAGCTTGCATCAATGTTACTAGCACATGTCGGCGACTAAGAGCATCAACCACCTTATTTGTTTCACCAAATTTGTGCTTCAAGGAAAAGGTAAACTTTTGAAGATAGTCAGTCCATTTGGCATGTCGAGGTTTCAATTTCTTTTGGGTCCGAAAATAACGTAAAGCCTCATGATCCGAATAAACGACAAAATCCTCATGGACAAGATAATGTCTCTAATGTTGTAAAGCACGAATTCGAACTAAGGCATAGAACTCCAGATCGTAGGTTGAGTATTTCCTTTTGGCTTCTATCAGTTTCTCGCTGAAGTACGCCACATGTCTGTTTTCTTGGCTCAAAACATCACCAATTCCAATATTAGAGGCATCACACTCCACCACAAAAATATTATCAAAGTCAGGCAGAGCTAACACTGGAGCTTTAGTCATCAATTTGTTGATCTTCTCAAATGCAGACGATGCATCCTTCGTCCACCGGAAAGTTTTTCCTTTAGGACATTCAGTTATGGGGCTCATAATGGCACTAAACCCTCTTATAAATCTCCCATAGAATGTATCCAATCTATGGAATCTACGTATATCAGTGATAGATTGTGGAACATGCCAGTCGACAATCGCCTTCACCTTCACAGAATCAGCCTTTAATCCACTAGCTGATACAATATATTCCAGGAATTCTACTTCTTTGCGCAAAAACGAGCATTTCTTAAGATTCAGATATAATATTTTCTTCGAAAGCACCTCCATCAACTGTCTAAGATGGACTAAGTGTTCTTCCTTTATACGACTATACACCAAAATATCGTTAAAGTATACTACTATAAATGAACCAATAAAAGGACGTAATACCTCTGTCATCACGCGCATGAATGTACTTGGAGCATTCGAAAGGCCGAAAGGCATCACAAGCCATTCATAGAGTCCATCAGGTGTTTTAAATGTTGTTTTCCATTCATCCAGCACGTATACGTATTTGATGGTACCCGCTTCGCAAATCCATCTTCGAAAACAGTTTAGCACCAGCAAGCATGTCTAACATATCCTCTAATATAGGTATCAGGAACCTGTACTTAATCGTAATCTTGTTGATTGCTCTGATATCGATACACATTCGCCAAGATCCATCTTTTTTGGGTGTCAATAAAGATGGTACAACACACGATCTCTTGCTCTCAGTGATCAAACCCTTTTCTAATAGTTCCTCTACTTGTCT
This sequence comes from Papaver somniferum, assembly GCF_003573695.1. Classification (NCBI taxonomy): domain Eukaryota; kingdom Viridiplantae; phylum Streptophyta; class Magnoliopsida; order Ranunculales; family Papaveraceae; genus Papaver; species Papaver somniferum. Next base: position 91,231,216 of record NC_039368.1, on the reverse strand, counting down.
TCGCATCTCCAATCGGTGTGCAGGAGGCATCCTATATGCTGCTAAATTAGGTAGTGAAGATCCTGGCACCAAGTCGATGGCAGTTTGTATTCCATCATAGGCGGCAACACACTAGGTAGCTCTGTAGGTACAAGTTCTTCGAAATGTTTCAATAATTGAACAACTTCTGAAGGTTGTTCCTTGCTGTCCAGGGCTTCATTGGATGTGTGTTTGCACATCAATGCATAAACAACACCAGATGCTTTGCACTCTGATGAGCACGAAAGTGCGACGCATTTTCACCCATAAATACATTAGCTGAGACTCATTTTATCACTAATAAACTTGTTTGTAGGTGTTTTTGTGAAAATAAGCTCTTATGGAGAAAGTTGCTCGAAAAGTGATTTTTGTACTCCGGGACAAATGTTATTCGGACTCTCAGTTTTGGGTAAGGGGCACCTCAATTATTAAGGGGTACCTCAACGGATAAGGGGCATCTTCCTTATTATTTACACCCCACATAAGGCAAGTGCTAAAGGGACACCCGTACAGGATTAAGGGAAGGACTTCATCTTCAAGAATTCAAACCTGGTTTTTGGCGGGAAAATGGCAGCAAGAATTAGGGGTTCGTGATTTACAGTGGTTTTAGAGAGACTCAATGGCTAAGGTTGGTTGGGATGACTGGATTGAGCGTAACATGCATGGTACGGACTTCAAAATCATTTGGATTTGGTTGTATAATCGGCAGTGAAGAAAATAGAGTTCACGGGAAGAATATTATTAAACTACGAGATTTTCTGGATTCAGTTTGGATAGTTTCTGGTGGGATTAAATCGAAGATTTAGCTTGTTTGGGGCCTATTACACTCAAACAGGACTGGTAAGTCCATCAGGATCGAAAACATTGGGCTGCAGCGAAGGTTTGAAGAAAACAAGGGAGCACGCTTTCAAGAGAGAAAAAATCGGGATTTCCTTTAGTTGATTCGTCGAAGCTGCGTGAAGATATCATCCTGGCATGAGTTAGACTCAATCTATTACGAGAAATATGCATGTTGGAGTATGTCAAATCTGAACAGACGCGTGATGAGCTAAAATATGGAATGAATATATTTTCGTATCACTCTCTGTTGAAGTTGTTTTGGGCAGTTTAAGGAAGTAATATTCTCTGGATTATATTCTAATAATTGAAAGAGATTTTGACAACCCAGAGATGCGTGGAAAAGTCAAAGAGAGAAATAAATCTCGGTGATTTGGCAGAGGGATTAAAGACGAGATATACTGCATTAATCGAGTGCTTGAGGGTATTGGTGATGTATAAATAGGTTGTTGGTGTCACAGGAGAGGATATCGAGTGTTTGGGGAGGCTAGAGAGTGAAGAAAATTGCTGCAGAGAAATCTGCATCAACAGCAGAAAAATAGTGAAGAACACGAAGAATAGACAGACAAAGACAGTCGTTAAACTCCGTCGTTTATGCTTAAGATATAAGACTGTCCATTACGACAGTTTATCGTTATTCTTTGTGTCAATGGGTTTGAAACGCTTATAAACGTTGCGATTCCCTGTTTTAATTGATTTTCTCTTTTTCTCTTCTTTGTAAACACCATTTGAGCAATAAAATATTATTTTGAAAGTGTTTTCACCATGTGGAGCTAGAACCCATCACTGGGACAACGGAGGAAGTTGTTTTTCACCCATGTGGTAATTAAATTAATTCTTTTATAACTATTTGCATAGAATTTAATTTTTTTTATGATTTCTATTAATTATTTGTTATTTTGTCTGATGTCGCATGCTTAGTTTTCATTACTTTTGATGCGTCATGCTCACAACTTACAACTAATGTTTTATGAAATCTAGTTTGGCAAAGATATAGTTAATATTAATTTTATTTTGAGATATAATTTCCTAGGATTAATTTCTGAACCACTTGAATATGAAAAACAATGAAATCCAGAGTCCCAGTAAATTCTTCATCCTGTGACAATATTTTGTATATAATTTCTTATTTTTAGTATTTTTATATTTAAGCCTAGAATCAATTCAACAAAGTCCGAGTGAACGACAACCTTATTTACCACTATCTAAAATACGATCACACTCGCGCTGAAACTTCTTACGAGTTAATGGACTTACTGACTGTTCCTTCTCTTTTTTCTGTCCTTGTGTCTCTTCTTCTTTCATATGATGTAGTGTCATCTTCTTTCCGTTACACGAAAAATAGTAGGTATTAGCTTCAGTCAAATGAGTCATTTTCTTGTCATATAACCAAGGTCTACCTAACAATATATGACAAGCATCCATAGGTGCGACTTCACACCACACTTCATCTTCAAAATTGCCGATAGAAAACTTCACTAAGCACCTTTTCGTAATTGGTACCGCGTTTCCCTTCTTAAACCAAGCAATCTTATACGGGTGAGGGTGTTTCTTGGTTTAGTCTTACTAAACTTAATTTGTCTACAGCTTATTAAGATATTATGTTCTCACAACTACCACCATATAAAATCAGTTTGCAAACTTTACCTCCACAGAAAACTTGTGTTCGAAATATGCTCTTTCAACGCCAGTATTCCTCCTCGTTTTCGAATCCAGGGAATGTAATAGTTCTGCGGACAACTAGATTCTCTCCTCTTACTGGCATCAATTCTTCTTATTCACCCTCTGATTCATCATATTTCGGTTCCCCAAACTTTTCTTCATCACTACCATCTTCATTGAAGTTAACCCACTTTGGAAAAGTGTAAGTCAGATGATCATCTCCTCCACACCTATAACACTTAGCCGCTAAACGAGTACTGACCTTGTGCACACCGCTTGCAATTGGAGTTGTTGCTGAGGTGCTGGCCTCTTATTTGCTCTTGTTACTCCAAGATGATGCCTTTGGTGAAGTTCTACCCCAGTTAGATGTGGCTTTCATTCGACTTGCAGAGTTCCGGTTCTTTGAACGATGATTCACCTTCTCCTCTGCTTTCAAAGCACATTGATAAGAATCTTCCAGGTTGGTGACCCTTAGGAGACCAAACTCTTCTGGAATGCCTATGTTTAAACCCATAATATATCTTGCTGCAAGTTGCTCAGGTGTTTCATTCAAGCCAACTCTTAAAGAAAGATTGTAGAATTCTGTTGTATACTCCTCAACACTAAGTTCGTGTTGAAGAAAGTTATGAAACTTTTCATACGACGTCACCAAATAATCAGGTTGCAGAAATTTCTTCCGCAACTTCTGTTTCATGTGATCCCATGTCCTGATTCTCTCATTCCCTTGCCTTGTACGCTGTTCTTCCATCTTTTTCCACCGTTGCAAAGCCATTCCCTTCAATTTCAGCTTCACAAACAATACTTTACGAGATTCATCCATAGGCATCCATTCGAAATAGTTTTCTATGCTGGACTCCCAATCTAGGAAATCGTCAGTATGCATCCTCCCAGACGTATCACTCACTTCAACTTTCACGCCACCAGTGTTCAAATCAAGGTCCTTAATCAACCTATCTTCCAATCTGTCATTGTGAGGACCATGAACAACACGATCATGAAAAGTATTTTCATATTCGCCATATTCATCATCTTCATATCTTCCTTCCGGAGAATCCAAAGGGTTGCGTCTGCTCTACGCTCTCTCCATATGGGCTTCAGCACGTTCCTGTCGCTCTAGGGTTTGCAACCGCAAAGCCATGGCTTCAATCAAAGTTCTTAACTCATTAAAATCATTGTTTCCTCCTCTACCTCTACCTCTACCTCTTCCTACCATAACTGTTAACTAGGGTTTGGGTTTGGGTTTATTTTGTTCTAGCGCTAATTAATGCAGAACTAGAAATCAGAACAATAAGCTAGGGAGAACGAACAAAGATAATTGAATTGAACTCAGAATTGACAACACCAGAACGTAGATAAATTGAGTTTAGGGTTAAACCTAACTCTTTGATATAATCAATAGATTATAAACGTAGTAAAAGTATAATAAAAATCTGCCTATTCTAAGAGACTTAATAGCCTATTTATAATAGAATAATAGAAACGTAATTTAGGAAAACCTAGCCTAAAGACGGAAACTACCAAAATTAACAATAACTTGAAAATCACTCCTAAACTTAAGAACGTTCTAGAGATAGCTTATGCTCCTGCATCACAAGGTTGGCGAGGAATCATGGAAATTTTCCCAAAGCATAAAGTTAATTTTAGGAGAAATACCTTTCTTCCACAGAAATTCTCAAAGTTACAAACTGCACCATCTTGAACTTGAACTTCATACCCTTTCTTTACAGTATACTCCTACAAAAAAGAAGTGTCATTTTCTTCTGCCAAATCAGATACATGTCCCAATTCATTGCATAATAAGTTCCACTCCATCTTCTCCAGACTAGAAAAAAAATTTCTAGTTGTAACACACAGTCTCTCATCATTCACCATATCTGCAATTGTGGCTGGCTGCATGCCTTCTTATTACAAACCTTGAAGATAACTGGATATTTATCCTTCAATGGACCACCAGTACACCATTTATCCAACCAAATTTAATGCCTTTTCCATTTTTCAGTTGAAAAATCATACGCTCCTGTAAAAATTTAGTAGATTTCTTGAATATTTTTCCAAACACCCCTATCATGAGGTTTCCCATTGTTAATACTCAAATTTCGGTTTAGGTCCTACCCGTCCTAGCTATTGCACATGACCTCACAATACCAATAATAGTAAGAGGGAGAGTTGCCTTTCCATTGTACCTTGTCCTTCCTTATATAGGTTTTTCTAAAAACCCCTCTTTTTATGAAATCATGCCACATGTCCTAAACCTTCTTAATTACCATTAATGCCATTCCTTAACATAACCTCTTCTTTCTTTGTTAATTCCTCCTTTGTTCTTCCACCCTTTATGGGTATCTTTTATGTGGGCTTGGGTTTAGTCCCCAAGCTCCTATGTCTTGACCCAAGTTTTATCCATACTCTTTGGGGCATCCCCATCCCGCTAAGGGATGTCATTTTTCATGTATCAACATTAGTCCCCTTACTGTTGGATTAATCATTGGATGATCCAATAGTCAAAATATATTTTGGGGCGTCTCCCTGTGTCCACAACGAGCTTTTTTATCTCGTCGGACCCGTGATCGTGGGAGACATTTCGTCTCCTCATCGTGCAAAACCCTTCTTCCTTTCAGTTTCTGATGGTTGTCATTCTTACTCATAACTGCCACGTTCGGCCTTGAGACCTTCATATATATATGACTGTCAACTTCTTCCTTTTTCAATATTATTCTTTCTTCCCCTGCTCTAAACACGCCCGAAAACTTGCCATGTCTAGTAGTTCCTCTAGCAGCTCGTCGCCTAATGAAAGTAGCGAGTCCGAACAATCGAATAACGTCGGCTCTGATGAGGCGGAGAATCCCGGTCAGGAAGAGATCATTTTTCCTGTCCCAGCGGATGGCATGATGTAAACGCTCGCCGAGTTTACAAGTGGTCTCGCTTTAAAACGCGCCCTAAGGTTAAGGGAATTCCGTGGAGGTAAACGCGTTTTCCCTCTAGAAGACGTTTTAGTTTCCCGTCTCTTAAATCCTTCCGTGCTGCCTTACCCTGCTGCTCCTGGATGGCTTATGCAACCTGAATCGGAGAGCATGGATGCCTTTACATTCAAAACTGTTCCTCGAATGTCCATTCATCGTGGCGATTAAAACCTTCCCTCTATTGATATTTGTTCCAAGTCCAAGACTCATCCAGTATGGCCACATTGGGCAGCTTGTATTCGTTCTAACCCTGATCATGTTGCTGCGCTTCAAAAGGCCGGCATTGAGGAGGCTATACACTCGTTTCTCAAGCGGGAAGTGAATAGATGTTTCCGCGACATAACGCGGCTCTTCTGTCATTAGACTCCCGTTTATATTCTCTTCACAGCGTGGGGAGAAGCTATTATTGTCTTGGAGGATGTAGTCGCCCTTATAGGGTTGCCGATTTATGGTAGTCACTCATATGAGGAGGAGTCTGTCTTTGGAGCGCTAAATGACGAAGACAATAGGTTGTGTACCTATCTGCTGAAATGCAAGGACGATTCTCGTCGTGAACTGGTGCGGAAGACCCAAGCACCCCCGGGGCAAGCTAAAGGAGAGGAGGTTGCTCATGCAAAGGGGACGTCGTCGTCCGCCAAGAATGGGAAAGCAACATGGGTAGAGGAGAAGAAGGCGCATCCTAAAATCTCATCTGGTGACCGCTTGTTGTCTAGTTCTTCCCGCGCGTATGAGGCGATTCATGGTTTGTCCAATCCGTCAGAAGTCGGCTCCGAATGGGTTGTCAAAGTTAATCGTCGTGCTTATTTTTACCTCTAGCTGAAGTATTGGGCTCCTCAAGTTGTTGATAAGAAAGTGTTCCCTTGTAAACGTAAGGAGAAGAATCCTCGCGCGGAGTTAGCTGCCTTCATCTTGTTTTGGCTGTTTCATGACGTGTTTGAGTACAGTCCCCAGGATACTATTAAAGGCGAGCTTGTGCCGATGGCGGTGTTGTTATCCCGCGGGGTTTCCTTTCCGCTTGCCCCGATGTTCTTGTGCGGTTTGTATCGCCACCTTGATTTGTTTTGTCGAGATCTCCAGACTGTGGGTTCGTCTCATAGGATTGAGACATACATCCATGCTTCCTTCGTGCAGGCCTGGTATTGGGAACACGTTCCCCCATGTGCACCAAAACCAAATGATCTTGTCGTCCATCGTGAAGAAGACGTTAGGCAGGATGAAGGTTTGATTAAGAAGGTCCCGGTTGCTTATGGCTATCCGCGGATGTCTTTTTGGCATTTAAAGGGGAAGGTGCCAAAGGGCGACTTGGGCAAGCACTTGGATGTGGGCAAGGACTTTGAGCCATTCCCTTATCAGGACAGTCGTTCAGGTCCAGCGCATTACGATTTTCTTGCTCCTTTTGACACCGAATTGGATTCCTCAAGACCCTAATCCGAAGATGATTTCGATTCGGTGATGGCTGTGCTACCTGGTTACCTTCATGATTTATATGCCGGTAAGTTTATTGTCGTAGCGTATAATCCTGATTGCGCAGCTCGACAGGTAGGGTTCGATCAAGGGGTCCCTCACAGTTTCCCTCATCCGGATAGTTCTAACACTGAGGATATTATCGCTAGTTTCAATCGTTACGTTTTCAAAGGGACGACTCGCTTGTCTGATCGAGGGATCAATTTTTCGTTTAAGCAACCCATCTCCGTGCGGCTTTTAGTAGTTACTGAGATGGCCCATGAGTATCATGATCTTTTAAAGCGTCGGGCTCTAAACTTCCTTTTGCGTGAATCGTCTCCGCCTCGTGAACTGACCGTTCAAGACCTTCGGGAGCTCCATGTGTATGGAAGGATCAAACTCGTCGATGATGTGGCTGCTGACCATCGCTTGGTCCCCGCCAACAAAGGTCGCTCGGACCCCATGGTGACCTCTTAGGCCCCGCCTGACGATTATGAACCCGTGAAACCAAAGAAAGGATCGTTCTCCGATCGAAATCCCCCTAGGCTGAATGTGAGGACATCCTCTAGTCCTTCAGTGCCCCAGGTACTCATTATTTCCTTTGTCGTCTCCCCTCTTTTCTATTGCTCATTGCTATGTTCCTCGGCTTGATATTGATTGTGATGGATGGCGAAAATAATTTTCCCCAGGGAGTCCTTCCTTCCAATCTCCTAGGGTGGAAGGATCCTTCTTATGTGATGGGGGAGTACCTAAACATCCCCGAGTGCGATTGAACGGAGCGTAGTTTGAAGAAAAAGGCTAGGCGGGAGGCGAATCAGTCTTCTGCTCCGCGTCCTTGTTCCTATGCTAATAATGCATCTTTTCATCCTTGTCAAAGCCATCGGAGGAGTGCATCACAACCTCCTAAGGATACGAGCGGAAGTCCGACTCCTTCATTTGTAGACCAGCTGAAGGACTTGGGGATTAGCCTTCCTTCGGGAGCCGACTGGGTGCCGTCACGTTTTCGTGTGTCGTCGATTCACCCTCTTAGTGTTGAAACCATCCGTGGAAGGGGTGAGTTTCCAGTATCTCCCAGTGACGTTCTCCAATCGATGAGTCCTTTTGGGTCTAACCGGTCAAATTTTGGTGGGTCCTCATCCCACATGGCGTTAAACGTTAATGAGCCTGCATGTAGTTTCTTATTTAATACATGTCTTTTTTTTATCATTCCTCTCTCTTCTCCTTCTTTTATAAATCTAAATTGGCCTTTCGCGATGGTGCTCATTTTTCACTTATCAGGTTCGATAAGTGACTCTGAGTCTTCTTCTAGTTCCTCCGCGTCTCATCCCAAAGTTACTGATACTCTGCTAGGGTCGTCAATTTCCGAGGTTGGTTTTCTCCTCCCCCCCCCCCTTTTTTTTTATTTTTCTTATCTTATTTTTGTTTTATCGCCATCGGTGCTAGGATATGGGTAAGAAGCAGAAGGAAACTGCGAAGCCCGATATGGACGGCACTAGGCGCGTCGTTCCTGGTGGTGATGGATCTATTAAGCGTACCAAGGTGGATGGTGGCGGCTCATTTGTTCCTCCAGAGGAACCAACTAGTGCTCCTACTAACAAATCAAACACCCATGTTGTGACGGGAGGCCCTGAGGACCCGCAGTTTCGTTTTCCTTTAGTGGTGAGCGTTGCCGAAGATGGTGTGGACCCTTATACTCATACCCTTGTCCACGGATTTTGGGTTCCTAACATTTATGCTACCAACTATAGGTACATTGTCGAGCGTAGTGGCGGCCATATGACAACGGTGGGTTTATTGGGGGTCCCTATCCTCTGCTACATGACGCGGAATCTTCTGGAAATCACAGACCAACTCACGCACATAGGGGATGATCCTGTTGATGAGGCAAGGATGCGCAGCTGGGAAGCTTCTGTTCAATCTATAACCAATGTCAAGTTTCCTATTGCATGGCTGAATGATCTTTTAGTGAAAGTGAAAAGCTGCAATGATCCTCGCGGTCGTCTTACTAGACAGATCTCTCGGTTGGAAGAAAGGCTGAAGAAGTGCTCTGAGTCGACTTCCAGTAAGAATATGGTGTTGGACCTGCTATTTATCGATGTTGGCTCGGACAATGACGAGGTACTGCGAGCCGAAACTGCTGAGGCTAAGGTCCGCGCTGAGCTTGAGGGGAGCGGCAGGAGTTGGAAAAGCTTTGATTTGCTTGCGGCGCTTTTATGTTACTTGTTCTTTTGTTTCTGTTTAAACTTGATTTTTTATTTGTTGGATGTTGGTGTTTGGATTGATTTCTTCCGCTAGTATTTTATTATGGAATCGTTGGTATTTGTATTAATTTCTTTCCTGTTGGTATTTTGTTGACTATTGTGTTCGTGGCGATGGATTATTGGGTGGAGTGGACGTTCGCTGAACGCGTCTACTCCTTCCCCCTCTCCCCCTCTTTTTGTTTTGAAAAGGTGGTATGATAGACATTGATAAAACGCGCCTACTCCACCCCCCCTTTTATTTTTATCCAAGCGGTTGTGGACGGGGTGGGCGTTTATTAAACGCGCCTATTCCCCCCCTTCATTTTTTTTTTCTTTTCATCCAAGGGGTTGTGGGCGGGTTGGGCGTAGATTAAACGCGCCTACTCCCCCCCCCCCTTTATTTTCTTTTCATCCAAGGGGTTGTGGGCGGGTTGGACGTTGATTAAACGCGCCTACTCTCCCCTTTTTCTTGTTACTGAAATTTCTCGATCAGGCGCCTATGGCATCTCAGGACCTTTTGTAAACTTTCAGTCAGTCGGGCGCCTTTGGCTAACCTGAAACCTTTTGTCAGTCAACCGAGCGCCCTTGGCACGCTGAGACCTTTTGTAAAGTTTGTCAGTCGATCAGGCGCCTTTGACTATTCTGAGACCTTTTGTGAAGTTTGTCAGTCGATTAGGCGCCTTTGGCTATCCTGAGACCTTTTGTCAGCCTATTCTGAGACCTTTTGTCAGTCAATCAGGCGCCTTTGGCTAACCTGAGACCTTTTGTCAGTCAATCAAGCGCCTTTGGCTGACCTGAGACCTTTTGTCAGTCGATCAGGCGCCTTTGGCTAACCTGAGACCTTTTGTAAAGTGTCAGTCGATCGGGCGCCTTTGGCTATCCTGAGACCTTTTGCCAGTCAATCAGGCACCTTTTGCTAACCTGAGACATTTTTTCAGTCAACCGAGCACCCTTGGCATGCCGGGACCTTTTGTAAAGTTTGTAAGTCAATCAGGCGCCTTTAGCTAACCTGAGACATTTTGAAGTGTTTGCTCGCCAATTCTAGAAACGTCTGTTATTATTTTTTCTATTTTTTTACCAGAATAAAGTTGATTACAGCTCAAACACCCGTACTTGGGTTCTTTCTATTCTGGGTCAATGGCGTGGGAGTGGATCGTGTGTGATCGTTTGTTTTGTTCTCTCGAGCTCCCCGGCTATCCGTTTTCGTTCAAATATGCTTCGGATGGCGAAGCACTCCTCTGTTGGATGTCTCATTCTTCGATGATAATGACATTAATTGGTTGAGCTTTTGTCCATTTTATTGATGTCCACCGTGGCTTCCACCCCTTCCTTGATTCCTTCCATCTCCTTGTGTCCGATTCCAATTTTATCTGTTAGCACTAGATCTCTCATCGTATGAAGTTCCTGACGCAGTGCCGATTGTGGTACACCAGGTAGATTCTTTGGGTATGTCTTCTATACAGTCGGCGATCCTGTTAGCCGCTTTTTCTAGCTCTACAAAGGTTTGGAACTTGAAATTAATCAAGCTTCCTTTGAAATCCGAGGTCATTCCTCGTACGCAGGTCTCCACAAGTGCCTCCTCATTGATATCTTCATGACAGTATAAAGTCAATGGTCTGAACCGCGAGATATATTTTCCTATGTCTTCTCCTACTTGTTGTTCGCTTCTGCTTAGATCTATTGCAGTGATTTTCCTTTTAGCCAAATAAAATTTTCCAAGAAAGAGTGTAGACAAGGTCTTCCAGGAATCGTCACTTTCTTCTTTTAAATTTTCATACCAAGAGAATGTCGTGCCCGTAAGTGACTTTGGGAATTCTTTTAAGCACAATTTTTCATCATTGGCCCTGTCGTTCATAGCTGACAAGAATCGGCTGATATGTTCTCGCGCATTCCCTTGTCCTTCATATGTTTTGAACTTTGGAGAGATGTAATATTCGAGGTACGAGTACATTTGGATATGTGCGGGGTATGGAATGCTTACGCGTCAATGGTTGTCTTGTTTTACCACATAGTAGTTCTGCTCTAGGTATTCAATGATTTTATCTTGTGACACTGTTGTTCTATTGGCCGGATGTTCTTCTTTTCTCGCCTCTTCTGAGGCGCTTTGTCCTCCTACGACCGCTTGGCTATCCAATTTTCCAATTCTTGTCTCCTTCGAGCGCACTGTTTCAATTCTTCTTGCATGCTCTGTAGTGGGGTTCCGTTGATCGAGCTGCATGATTTGTCGATTGCTTGATGATGCTTAGGATCGGTGTTTGCTCATCGCTGTCATCATCCTCTAAAGTTACTTGATCGAGGTTAATGGGTTGATTATCCGCTTGATCTCCTGTAGCGCCCGTATCGGCGCCTCCTATGTTTGTCATTTGTGAGCTAGGCACGAGCCTCCGGGTGTGGTCGCCAAATGTAAATACCCAAATTTCGTTTTAGGTCCTACCCGTCCTAGCTATTTCACATGACCTCACAATACCAATAAGAGAGGGAGTTTCCTTTCCATTGTACCTTGTCCTTCCTTATATAGGATTTTCTAAAAACCCTTCTTTTTATGACATCATGCCACATGTCCTAAACTTTCTTAATTACCACTAATGTCATTCATTAACATGACCTCTTCCTTCTTTGTTAATTCCTCCTTTGTCTTTCCACCATTTATGGGTATCTTTTATGTGGGCTTGGGTTTAGTCCCCAAGCTCCTACATCTTGACCCAAGTTTTATCCCTACTCTTTGGGGCATCCCCATCCCGCTAAGGGGTGTCATTTTTCATGTATCAACACCCATCATTAACTAGAAGCAAAGCATCAAGATCATTCTTAAACTTCATTTGCATTATCTTCCTCAAAAAACCTTCTTTTCTTTAGAAAATCTCCAAATTCATTTACCTTGTAAAGCTTTATTGACCATTCTTAAATTTTGTACCCCCAATCCACCCATCTTCCTTTTAGTGACATCAGAGTCCCAAAGAAAATTTCTCATCAATCTTGTCAACTTTAGCTCGACACTAACAGGCATGTGAATAACCGATAGAAAAGTTATTAAAATTCTTTTCAAGATTCAATTTTAACTCTGTAATCATTTCAAAAGTTGTTAAAATTATCAACGACCTTCTAACATTCTCCACTTCAGCATTCATGAAAATCAAGGTATCATTAGCAAATTGCAGTTGAGACACCTCAATTCCATTCTCCTCCACCTGAAAACCATGATTTGCTTCCTCAAAACTACATCTTGCATCAATTTTGAAAGCACCTCTACAACCAACAAGAACAAGAAGGGAGAAAGAGAATCTTCCTGTCTTAAACCTTTTGAAGGTTTAAACTTCTTAGTTGAACTGCCATTAACAAGAACAGAAATGTGTGAACTAGTAATGCGACGTTGAGTCCAATAGACCCACTTAGACCCAGAACCATGAAGCTCCAAAATATACAAAAGAGTCTTCCATTTGACATTATCAAATGCATTTTTCATGTCTATCTTGAAAATTAGACCTGGAATTTTTGATTTCAACCTTGCTTCAATGCATTTGCTAGCAACTAGAATACCATCCAATATATGTTTGTTCTTTATAAAAGCACTTTGGTTGTCAGAAACCAACTTACCCATAACCACACTCAATCTGTTAGCAAGCACTTTAGAAAGAATCTTGTATGTACTGCCTAATAAGCTAAAAGGTCTGAAATCTTTTGTTGCACAAGGATCAGCCTTCTTAAGAATTGAAGACAAGAAAGAACAGTTCATCCTCCAGTCATATGATCCTTATTCATAAAATTCATTCATCATCTTCATAAAATAATGCCTAATAATGTGCTAGCAATCCTTGAAAAACTCCATAGAGAACCCATCCGGCCCTGGAGATTTGTTTGCACCAAAATGTTTAATAACCTCATTGAAAAGACGAGAGTACCCAAATATACCTCAATCTAAAACTTTTCCACCTATAAGTCCTTTCTCAGAAGGTGATTGTCTGTGGACTGAGTCGAGACAATACAACTAATCGGTTCATACTTCGTGTGATCGTCTATGGATACGAGATCGAGACAATACGACAACAAGATAACTTGCGTGATTGACTATGGATACAAGATCGATACAATACAACAACGAAGTATGATTACTTGATAATAGGTCCAGGCTTAACCAAACACAATAGGATTGCTATCAAGTAATTTACTTCTAATTATAATAAAAACAATTATAATTGCGGAAATAGAAAAGTAAAAGACACGGCAAGATTTTGTTAACGAGGAAAACGCAAATGCAGAAAAACCCCGGGACCTTCTCCAGAATTGAATACTCTCAGGATTAAGCCGCTACTAATCAATCCAGTCTATCAAAAGATAAACTGATTATAGTTGGATCCCCAGCCGATCAAGTTTTGTGCATACTAAAGATTATAAACTCAAATAAGAAATCTTCTTTGTCTTCAAATCTTCTTATATCTTCAATAAACACCTACATATAATCAACTTGAATATCTTGTGATCAATCACACACAGAACGGAGTCTGTTAACAATGGATTATCACAAGACGTATTTAGATCTATAAACAGTCTAAAGATCCTCGTCGATACTTCGATCTAGTTTGAGTGAATCTTATATTAGAAGAGAAGATTCTCAAGCATAAACAAACTAGGTGCAATCAAAGTTCAACAACCGTTAGTCAATCAAATCAATCGAAAACTAATAATAAACTACAATTATCTAGTTTCACAACCAACGGTACTCGTAGAGCTTCCCAATCCCAAAGAAGTCTTAAAACGAGCGGTCGTAAAAGATTTCACCTAATTAGGGTACTTTCCTCTCCGAATAGACGGCTCCACCAGTAACAAAACAACAAGGTAGTTTTGCTGGCTCTGAGGATTAGTTTGCTCGAAATGCAAACATCAATATTTATAGACCAAGGAAGTTTGGACACCAAGGAATTTCCAAAATCGAATATTCTGAAAGATATGCAATAAACCCAAAATCGGTTTTCGTAATTCCTGGAAATGCTCTGTCCAAATATTGACCGAAATCTCAGTAGAAAATCTCCAATTAGTAAATGCACATTACCAATTATTATTTTCTAAAGATATGCATTTAATTTCTGGAAATTAAAAGCATATAAAACTAAAAACCTTAATTAAAAGATTCTCAATTTATATTGATCCGGGATTCTCCTTTAGTTATTAAGGAATATATTTGAACAATAATAGATAAGAATTATTGCACGTGTTCAAAGTATGTCGACATCTTTACTTTGTAAATCCTCTTTCATATTTACAATCTTGGAACCGATTTTCCACACTTCCAAATGAGTTTAGAATTGATTCATCTGATTTCCAAGAAATACGTGATTGATCAAAAACATTCAATCATCATTTATGGGTTTAACGGTTCTACCAAAAAAAAGTTTGGTTCTACCTCTAAGTGGCTACTAGGATCGGTCACACTAGTTTCCATAAAATGTCTAACTAAGTACCAGGATCGGTTACCACTATTTATGGTACTTACTTGTGATCGGTTGCACAAGTTATAGGATCGGTTACACCAATTACTAAAACTTGTTAACCTACTACAAGGATCGATTACACTTCTTGTGATTAGTCCCACCAAGTTCTAGGATCGGTTACCCAATGATTAGGAATGGTCACACCAATTACAAATATCCATCATACCATCTCAGGTGATTACTTAAGATTGGTTTCACTAATAAAAGTCATACCGATACTTAAGTCAGGCATTGTGAGTAGTTTTACCAAGATACATAAATAAGTTATGAGCGTTATACTAAACACACATATTGGTAATCCAAAGATTTGTAATGAATATAAATACCAATAAGCCTAGCGATTTCCCTTTCGATTCACAAAACAAGTTTATGAATGTACTTCCTTTAAACGAATGTAAACCATCGTTTCCTAGGACGAAATCTTCACCCATACCCATACATCATCACAATAGCATTCGTACGATTATGTTGATGTCTCATATACGAAGTTCAAAAGATAGGCGTTATACTTCATATTATAATTCCTTAATACTACGTCTAACTAGAGTATAATCATTCACAGCTTCGCAGTTATGTTTTCAATATATCACGACTTGAAAGATACGTTAGGAATGAAACAGTTCAAGTCAAAATATTACTAACCTCAAGAGGAAGGATGATATCGTCGTTGTAGCTCTTTACTTCTTCACATTCTTCAAGTCTTCGAGTAATACTTGTATGTCTCATATCCTAATAACTTTGTAGCTAACCTATACGAAGTTGAATCTACTAAATAATCAAGCGACTCTTTAAACGAGTTTTGATTCACTAAAATATGACAACCAAACTTGACATACCAACGCTTGGTGGGTCCAACCGAGCAATGCTCTAACACTCATAAACTTCCTTTTCTGAAAAAGATCTCTCCATCCACCTGAATTCATTCTCCTCCAAAGTGTTATTGTTATTTTTTGAAGGTAATGCTTATAAAAAAAAAAAAATTAACTGAAAATATTCAACTTTAGTTACTACCGGCACTGTATTCAATATGAATACCCTACCGGCATCTCCTACCAACATTACTTTAAGTATGAATTCCATACTGATATTCATGATTGTAGTTCCCAGAATTTTGTATGTACGTATGTAGGCATGGAAACATGTTTGAAGACCATGCCGGTACTTTACGCCAGTAATTTCTGCTTTTTTAGTTTATACCGACACAGACTTTCCGGCATGCTCGACTTGAAAACAACAATGCCGACAACTAAGCGAGAAAACTTAAGTTTCCGACCAACTTGAAATATGTGCCGGCATGCTCGATAATTTTTTTTTATTGCGGAGAGTATAATAACTATACCTGAGTATCCATGGTACTTATATGTTGAGCTTGTTTTATGAAAAATATCAAATTTCATGATTTAAGGATGTTTGATCCATAAAAAGTTACTATCATGAGTTGTAATTATGTGTTGCTATCTAATCTATTAACTTAACCAAATATGATTAACTAGTAAATATAATTAATGAGGGTAAATTAGAAATTACATAAATTATATGGATAGGGGTACCTAATCATTTTGCCTATACCTCAATTGCGCTATGTTAAGAAAAGCCATACACATGTGAAGGAATTTTGTACAGAATATCCATCAAACGAGCATCTATGTCATTTCAATTCATTCGTTTAAGTTGTCTCTTGTTATCAATCAATAGACCAAGCGAAGTACCCTGTTTTCCACATATACTTTTTGGCTTCCTTTTATCCTTGCTTCCTGTGGTGACAGTGAAAATGCGCCGAGCCCACATGCCCATCATTATCGTGGATGCACCACCTGACCATCATATGCACCTTGGCCACCTTGTATGGGTTGATGACATCAAAAATAAGACGCAGGGAACATTTTTTTTTTTTATACTACTAGTCATCAACTTAGTAGGCATATGATATACTAGTGAGTCGACAACTTAGTCGGCATAGCATATAGCAGTGTTTAATTACAAACACGAGAAACTATACTAGTGTACACGAATATTAAACACAATAAACTCGAACTAGACAAATGGAGGAAAAAAAATAAGTCTTTATTCATTCTCTAATACTGGCTTCTTTCGGTTCTTATTTTTCTCTATTTACAAAGTACCATGAACGGGTATATATAGTGTTGAAGTAGGAGGTGAATCATCCCATTTAAAGGATCAACATTAACACTTTAAGTGACACGTATTTCTTTTGGTGTCATATACATATAGGTTCAGGTGGGGCTCATAGAATGTGGGCATCCAAGCACATGTCCATTTGTAACACTCTCCCTTGGATGACCACCATTCTTAGAATACTTCATTACGAAAGCTTTGCCGGTAGTCCTTAAGCGATGATGGTAGTCATGAATTTTCTCCCATTGCCGAAACTGTGTCAGGAAAAATACTTGCAGCAAAAACCAAATTCAATAGTAAAGCATGGTAAACCGATCACCGATTCCGCGAAGATCTTATGGATATTCATCTCTTTAGATGGTGATCACTGTTCTAAGATTGTTATCTCCTTAAAAACTTCGCCAGGAAAACCCAGAGGGAAAAACCTGAACATAGAAAAACATGAGTTCTCAGAACAATGATAAATCCGCAGATATTGCCTCGTTAAAACCATTCCTGGGAAAACCTAAAGGGACAAAAACCAGACGAAGGAAAAAGAGTACAACATGTCGAACTGCGGATACCACTGGACTCGCATGCCTCGTTAAAACCTTGACAATCAAAACCCAGTGGGACAAAACCTTGACTAAGGAAAAAGAGTACACGATGTAATGTCCAACATTCCTAATATCCATAGTCTTCTATAGCTTTACTCCCCCTGATGAGAAGCCTTCTCAGTTGATCATTGTGCCTGATTATACTGCATAAAGACCACGAACCATCTTTTAATGTCTTCATAAACTTTCTTAACTTGAGAAAACTTGGTTTGATCTTCCTTTCTGCAACTTAATGATCTTATGATGGTACAACCATTTATTCTTTACTAGCTTTGTCTGAACAATCGCAGCCGATCGGAGGAAGAACATGCATCCTCTACTACCAGACTACTAGATAGGAAAATATCTAGCTGCTTTAGCAAACCTGTCAAAAATCAAAACTTAAACAGTCTGATTAGCTTTTCTCTGTGTGAGACATTCATCGATCTTTCATGCAAAAGATCAAGCTTAATGGTTCCACAAAGATGAAGGGGACTCTCTTCGGACCAATGTCTCGATATTGGTGCTGGGTAGATCCAGACTTACATGTTTACCACAAACCCAATATCAGGTATCTATAGCATATTTCAGCCGACATACCATTTACACATATTTTGTGTAATACAAACCACAGAGTGACACATCTCATTTATTGAGATGTAAACCGATCAATCTTAAAAGTAAGAGATCGAATGACTGAAACCATGCCAGCTTGTCCATCTAAACATGTCTAAACCTTTAAGGTTGAAGAAATTAATAGACTTCCAGCTACAATACTCAATCCACAAATTGAGACCTTGTTTTATCGAGATTCTCAAGTCGAACTCCTGCTTTAAGCATTTTTGTGCTTTGGAGAACTCTTCAGAAGATCCAATTAATTAGATGTTGTATATATCAAATCTAGTAAATGCATAGTATATGTGCATATAAGATGGTTCACATATCCCTGGATAATATAAGCATTCACTTAGACGATTGATTACTTTCGTACTTGTTGAGTAAATGTATATGACATGGTGATTCAACTGATAGTTAAAAACTTCAGGAATTTATATGCAGTTTTCTGTATCTAGCCTTTCATACAGATCCGCAGTAACCACATCCACTAGATGTACATCGAGTCCTTAAAATACTACCAGACAAATACCAAAAAGGTAGTTGCATCCATAATAGGGAATACGTTACAAAGAAATCCATCTCAGGTTCCTGTAAAAGACTTTGTGCCATTAGTTGACTTTACTTTTCTCACTATGCACATACACCCACATGTAGCCACTAGGGGTTACATTATCGGATGTCGGAACTGCAAACACCCGTATCGAGTGTTCCGGCTGCACTGCCAAATTTATGCATTTTTGGGAGAAACTGTTATTCTGCTTTGATCTCTCCTGGTTTAACCAATCATACCTTTGATGACATTCCCATAGAGAGTGGTTTAAACCAACAACACCTATGGTAGTATCAGTATATACTTTGACTATGTCATCAACAATCATTGGATTACGATCGCAAATTTCTTTACTGCATGCATGCCTTATGGAAATCCTCTCATTTTGAGGTTTCACATCCTTTGAAGAGATATTCTCTTATTAGGGGAACTATACTCAGAGAAATTAGATCTTCCTTTGATAGTCTCTTAAAGAGATTTATCTTTCAATGATTGTGACTGGTTCTTCTTTTTAGGAGGTACAGAAATTTCGAATCAACTATTTTCCACGCTCAAGGTGTGCTTCAAATGACACACTTGCTACTATAGCATAGCTTCTCAAGGAAGCAACTTGATTTGCAATTTCTAAAGATAACAAATCTTCGGCATGTTTTTCATTGTTGAAAACATCCAGATGAGATATATCCTGGTTTATCTTTGTGCAAACCGGGATACTTCACGCCTTTTTTCAGGCGATAGCCTTTCCTCCCCAAAACGGTGGGAAGACTTTCTCATCAAATTTGCAAATCTAGTAATCAGCAGTGGAATATAGCACGTCTCAAACAGAAAAACATGACAATGGTTACATGAGTAATAAGTTCAAAGTGCACAAGAACATCAAATGAGCTCACCGTCAATGCCCAAAGAATTACTAGGATGATACAACATCAACGGATGGCAAACAAGAGTTTATTTTAAAATCTTTATGAGTATAGATACACAGTTACCACCAGGTGAGATGTCGAGTCATTTATGACTACCAGACCATACTTCCATCAACCTAGTTAGTGTATGTGGAAACTCACTTTCAAGGGGTGGCGCTGCATAACAAGCGACCTCGATTAGTTTTCTCATCACGCCTTTTGATAAGCATCAAATTTGCAATAAATGCTAGGACTGAGGTCATGAAGCGTATTCAAGTGAGAAAACAGTTCAATATGGACTAAGATCCATATTTGCCAATCATATGAACTTTGTCGATATTTCCTTTGCAAAGGGGGATATCTATCCACATCTATTTCAGTAGCTACTGTGAGTATTACCGACAACCAGTTAACAATCAGTTAATAACGATCTTACATCATTCTCTAGAGTACGAGGATATTCTAATCCATTTGGTACCAAATTTCAATATGCGTATATTCTTCGCCATGAGATATCAACGCAAATTTCATGGACATGCTCCTCGTCGGGAGATATATCAACTCATTACTCAAAGAGAATATGGACGTTATCTGATTAGATTTGCATACCTCGAACTAGAGGTTTTTCGTCTATGCTTCCAATCATATTTTCAGACGAAACAATCGTTGCGATTACATGGAAAACCTTGCAAGGACTTTAACATATGCCGAATCAAGCAAGCATACTCTTGCTAAATCTAGCAACAGAGTAATCTCCAACACCTGAGGCACTTCTTGGTGTGAGAATTTATATGAGACACAATTGGATTTAACCAATATCGTCGACGATTCTCCACCTGATCCTAGTGAGGGATGTCTCATCAGCAGAATATCCAGTTCCGCATTACTCTACCTATCAAGGGAGCAACTGGGTGCAGAAAACAATAATAACACGCAACCCAGGAGAGGTAACTGATCAGGTTTCCTCTCTCATTTACTGTCCAGTTGGTTTAATTTTAAGAATTTACATTGCCATGTAAAATTAACAGTAAACTGTAAACGAATTTTATGACTATTAACAGTATCTCAATATCTGGCCTCGTCCTGCCAAGACGACCGATAGAGATCAACAACGATGAAAAGCACTCCAGGTGCACGTACTGTGTCTTTTATGTCACAACGATAGCAGAGCTCTACCAAGCTTAAAGATGGCTTATTCAAACCATTTCTTATGCTACCGTGTCGTATTTTTCCACTTCTAGTGGTACGGTGTTTACCAGGTTCTTAATCCTGATAACTATTGTGGTTTCCATATTCAAATATGCCTGCCACAATTGTATTTTTCTTATTTGCTAACAATAGACTTATTTCCATAGGTACAATTGCAAATTTAATTCACCAAATTTGTGATTTTAGGTAATAGCTCAGACGACGAGAAGACATGATATTAACTCTAAATATCATTTACAAAATGCAGCACTCATTATCGCATGACGATTGTATATCTACGAGGCGCAACTAAAATATACATCTCTCGTTGTTGCTACAACAACGTATACAAAGTGCAAATTAAGCACTAGCTCTTTAAAGCTTGACGATGCATATAATAGGCGCATATTATGCATGTCGCAAAGTTAGAAGGAACACATAAGGGCGCAAAATATGCGGCTCTCCTTATTGCTCGTTGCAATATTATATACGGTGCATATATCTTCTCTAAAATCAAGCCGAACTATTTTTCCAAAAAAATCAATGGTGAAACAAGGAAGAAAACATTCAAAATGTAATCTATACGGTTCTAACATATACCGACAAATCTCCAGTTTCGTCAATTAGGGTCGACGAAATATTAATTTATCAAAGTTGAAATATGAACACATTCTTTATACCTTAAAAGAAATGTTATCAATGTCAATTGCAGGTCATTTCAATGACCGCTGACAGAGACTGGTTAACCGTGTTAACCCAGTGTTCATTTTTCATCGTATTCCGACCTCAAGCGAAACGTCTTTGAATTCCGGAGATTATTATAGCAAAGGAATATCAAAATTTTGCTATCCCCCATGATGCAATAATTCCTCACTCTGCCGATATTAAAACCGTTAACACCATAAAACTCATTGGTGTACCAACAAAGGTAATCTTACTCTCTACGCTATCCGAAAGGACGCGGAAAAATCTTCTATTGGTTGGCTAAAGAGGAAAATGGAAAAATGCTACAAAACTCAAATATTTGGCTAAATTCGGAACCCGAATAACATCACAAATATGAGTCGTTGCTAATACGTACCTATTTTTGGATATCTCTTCACATACCGTATATTTCCAGTGCCCCAAATAGCATATATAAGAAACGGCAAAATATCCAACTTTCTCTTTAACAAGTCCTAATCAAAATAGGAAACAAAGTTAGACATTATAAAAATTATATGCATAAAACTACTTAACAATAGTTAAATTAAATATGCAAGAGTTGAAAAAAATTTATCCTTTCCATATCGTCAGCCCCATGCCGATTGTCGTAGAGCAATTCATGCTGATAACGTTTTATACTACTAATCATCAACTTAGTAGGCATATGATATACTAGGGAGTCGACAACTTAGTCGGCATAGCATATAGCAATGTTTAATTACAAACACGAGAAACTATACTAGTGTACACGAATATTAAGCACAATAAACTCGAACTAGACAAATGGAGGAAGAAAAATAAGTCTTTATTCATTCTCTAATACTGGCTTCTTTCAGTTCTTATTTTTCTCTATTTACAAAGTACCATGATCGGGTATATATAGTGTTGAAGTAGGAGGTGAATCATCCCATTTAAAGGATCAACATTAACACTTTAAGTGACACGTATTTCTTTTGGTGTCATCTACATATAGGTTCAGGTGGGGCCCATAGAATATGGGCATCCAAACACATGTCGATCTGTAACATTTTCTGAATTATCAACTGCATCTTGGCACCACAAATGTTGCCTTCTGTGCAGCTTATGTAATTGACGTGTTTCTTTGTTTTTTTTTGAAGATATATGTAACCGACATGAAGCTTATGCATATACAAGGCCACATTCGAACTTCATTATAAAATATAATGCTGACTAAGTGTACCCAATAGTAAAGTTTTTATTTAGACGAAGGGAAGAATGTTTATACTTCCTATTCCTTCAAGTTTTTACTTTTTAGTTCCAGTGTATTTAATACGGAGTTGCGAAATTATTTTTAGCTATGAAGAAAACTTATTTTAAGAATGGAGTTTTTAAAAGAACCCAAATTGGGATATCTCTCAAGTTGTGGAATCTTTTAGCAATGGCGACTACAGTATTTCCCGATTTATAGGTATTTCTAAATATGGAATCTTTTAAAAATGTTAGTACTTAAAAAGTTGCTCACATTATTTCTTAAGTGAATATGTGATATTGAGGTAGGGATAAATTACGTTATTTTTGGGGGAAAATATGAAGACATTCGTCTAATACGGGACTCGAAAAAGCTTTAAACCTTCATTTAGAGAGGGATGCAAAAAATATAACTTCTTAATGCACTTATTGATGTTAGAATTAATATGCGCTTTTTTCCTGTTTCTTGAAAATTCTTTGATTTTGTTTGATGTCTTGATTCTTTCTATCGATTCCATACCATAAGTTTTATTTCTGATATACTACTTTTACGCATACTTGTTCCTAAAACCCATTAATGGTTGTGGTATCATCATAATGGTTTTTCTAATCTTAAAAACTCATTTGTGCTAGTTTTCAATTAGTAGTATTTTCAATCTCTTCATCGTTTTTTTTTCCTTTTCTTATTTATTAAGTTGCTCTAATGGAGATCTAACTTTTGCAGGTTTCCTGACTTTCTGTGGGATTCAGTGGTGCTTTATATTCAGTATGTGGAAAGTTCTTAGTTCAATGACAGTGGTGTCCAAAATATTAAAGCTTCAAGCAGTGGTGCTAACCATCATTTCTGTAATGGTCCTTCTTAGTAGTATTAATCTAAGAGTTACCTTAGATCAAAACCCAAATAGTAGTTCTAGAAAATCCGTCTTCTCTTTCACCTCAAACCAAAGCCTAGTCAAAAACCTTTACCTCTCAGTTTTCAAATTCAAAAATTACCTCCTAAACATATCCGTATTTGTTGACGAAGAATAAGTTTCTACCTTTTTTACAGTTATACTTTCCCTCAGAAAAACTATATCTTGTTAAGCAAAATCTTTGGTCATTTACTGTGTCAATATTTCTTCCTGCATTGTAGGATCGATACTTATCATCACTGGAAAATCTATAACTATCCATGTAAAGTCAGTATAAATTATGTTATAGAGTTTCGAAACCCTAAACTCACTTTACCTTGGTTTAGTAAACTCAAGTAACCCCTTACCATGTCTTCATCCAACAATAACCATATCAATCAGTTATCAAGGAAACTCAGAAGGGACAATATCGAGTTACCAGCAACTAGAAGAACCGTTGGCTCATCACAAATAGTCAGCAGTGCTGCGGAAGAATGGCTTTTTGGAGTTTTGAGAAAGTTAATGTGGAAAGAAAAAATTGATATGAGGACCATAAGTGAAGAGATCAACTCACTATCGAGAAAATATAGAAACAAACAGATCAGAGTTATGGGTCACAATCTTATGTTAGTTCGACTGAACTCAGAATATGAACGAGATGAAGTTATACGAAATACACCATGGATTGTGGGAGAAGCTCTTTTCGCTGTTCAGAAATATACCAATGGTGTTCCAGTAACTGATTTTAAGTTCACACATCAAGTCTTTACTATACAGTTCAAATATTTAAAACTTGAACACCTCAACAGCTTGGCATTGGATGAAGCTATAGGGTTTATGGGAAAGAAAGTGTCTACAACTCCTCCAAACTGCAGGCCACGATATGGTAATACAGTCAAAGCCAGAGTTCAAATGAGTCTCAAAGATCCTTTGCATAGGGGAGGATGGTGGAACACAGCCACAGGTGGAAAAGTTTGGATCCGATATCACTGGAAGATGCAACCAAAAAAGATTTGCCCAAAGTGTTTTGTTATTGATCATAATGATAGCAAATGCGTGTACACTTCACACCTTCTGTTTTTGGATACTTTGATTGATGAAGAATACCAAGAGTACCTGAGAAATGAAGCTGATGTCCATGAAGGAAATGATGGAGAAAGCATGGATAAAGATAAAATGGCACTGACTATGGGAGCAATGGGAACTGATGATGAATCAAGACAGAACAAAAGAATGAGGAACTCTGAGCTAAACAATTAACCCCTTATGAACCCTCATAACATTCATGTTCAATCCCCCACTATTAGTGATGCTGCTAATACTACTACTTTGGAAAATCGCAATAACTTAATGATGGAAGCTAGTGAACCAAGGGATAACACTGCTGAAACCATAGATCATAGTCAGGGTCGGACCATGCAGGTAAATTAAAAACTTTTCCAACAAGTTATTTCTTACGGCTTTAATACATTAAATTTCTGTTTTTCCTCTCCAATACCTGCATTTATTACCTGTCTTTATTTCTCATGCATAATGCGGATTATATCTTGGAATTGCAATGGCTACGCCGTCAAAGATACAAAAAACTATTTATCTGACATCAACAAGAGACTTCACCTGGATATAATTTTTTTTGCAAGAAACATAAATTGATTCTGATAAGATTCTTAAACATGTTAGGCCATTAGGTTTCCCAAATTATTCTTATGTGCCCTCTATAGGTAGAGCTAGAGGTATCTGCCTCTTGTGGAAGGATGGATTTCAATTAGATATTGTCTATAAGGATAAAAATATGTTTCATTGTCTTGTTAGATCTGATCCTGCTAAGGCTCAGTGGTTTCTCTCATGTGTTTATGGTTCTCCATATGCACAAGAAAAGAAAGCTCAATGAAGCTTTATTAAAACAGTTTGTGGTACTTACAATATTGAAGCCCCTTGGATCCTTCTTGGTGATTTAAATATCACCATGCATCCTGATGAGAGAGCAAATAGCTTTGGCTCCTCTTCAAAAACATCAAAAATTGTTCAAGTGATCCATGATACCGGACTATCTGATTTGGGTTATCATGGTAGTCCATACACATGGACTAGTGGTAAAAATGGAACTGGCAGATTTAAATATAGATTAGATAGAGTTATCATTAACTGAGATTGGTTGGTAACCTTTCATGATACTGTTCTAAAACACCTACCTATTCTAGGATCTGATCACTGCCCCATTTTCTTGGATTTATACCCTAATGAGACTACTAAGAGTAGAAACTGGAAGTTTTTTGAGTGTTGGCTGAGAGACAATACTTGTAAAGACCAAATTAGTGCTTCCTGGTCCACCACTGTGCAAGGATCGGCTGCATTTAGGTTGAATAAGAAACTAGACACAACTAGAAGAGATTTTTCTAAATGGAACAAAGAAAACTTTGGTAACATTCATGACACAATTAAGAGTCTTTAGGAAGAAATAACCTTTTTGCAGCAGCTACCAACAAGTGAAGATACTACTTCTCATATCAAGAAAGTTTAAAACAACATTAATGAATGGCATGCACGTGAAGAAGAGTTTTACAGACAGCATTCAAGAGATATTATGTTTCATGAGATAGACCATAACATAAAATATTTTCACCAGCAAACAAATAGAAGAAAATCAAGGAATCGTATTGAGTCCTTGCTCAGACCAAATGGCAGCTGGTGATCAGGCGGGGATAACTTAGAAGACCTTCTTACATCACACTTCACCAACATCATGAGTACTACAAATCCAGAAAATAATGAAAATCTTTTCAGCCTTCTACCCAAGTGTATCACTGATGCAGAAAACGTTGTTTTCACTAGAATACTACAAGAATAGAAAATTTGTGCAGCTTTAAAGAGTATGCAGCCATGGAAAGTACCTGGACCATACGGCTTTCCACCATGATTTTTCAACCACAATGGAACAAAACTAAAGAAGATGTAGTCCAAATGATCCAAAGTTTCTTTGTAAGTGGAAGAATGCTCCGGAAAATAGATCGAACCAATCTGTGTTTGATACCAAAGGTTCAGTTTCCTCAATCACTAGGAGATTACAGGCCGATATCCTTATGCAACACAACATACAAGCTGATCACCAAAATAATGGCTCTAAGGCTAACACCTCTGATGGAAAAGTTGATATCACCTATGCAGGCGGAATATGTTCCAGGAAGACAAATTGGTGACAATATTACTCTTGCGCATGAGCTAATTCATTGTATGAGAAGGAAGAAGACGAAGAAAATATTCATAGATCTAAAATTGGATATGTCTAAGGCATTTGATCGGGTGGAATGATCTTTCTTACGAAGAATCATGGAAGGCTTTGGGTTTGCAGACCATTTTCGTAATCTTATTCAAGAATTTGTTAGCACAACTGAGATTCAGATTTTACTTAATGGGTCACCATGCAAAGCTTTATCGAGGGATACAGCAAGGCGACCTTTTGTCACCTTATTTGTTCTTACTCACCATGGAGATGTTCACAAGATCTTTAGCAAGAGATGCAGATGAAAAGAAGATAGAAGGTATTAAGATTGCAAAGAATGCTCCATCAGTTTCACACTTTCTCTTTGCAGACGACTGTCTGTTATTCGTAAAGTCCGATCTTCACAATGCTGACAATCTTCTTCAACTAATCAAGGAATTTGGCTTAGCTTCAGGACAACAAATCAACTTTCAAAAATCAGCAGTGTTCTTCTCAAAACATCTTCACTCAAGGCATTGTAAAATTTTACTAAGGCGACTGAAAATGAAGAAAATGTCACTTGAAGAAAAGTACTTGGGTATCCCTTTAGTTCTTAACAGGAGAAAAAAAAATATCTTTTTCATCACTGGTGGAAGGAATGAAGACAAGGCTTCTGAGATGGAATGGTAAATTTCTAACTCAATCCGGTAGATCAGTGATGGTAAAGCATGTGCTTAATGCCATGCCATCTCACTAAATGAGAGTTTTCAGAATCCCAAAGAAAACAATAAAAGAAATGGATACTGTACAGCGGAGATTCTGGTGGAAGAAGCAAGAAAGGAAAGGTGTTTACTTTATCTCATGGGACAGATTTAATACCAACAAAGAGAATGGCGGCTTAGGTTTTCGTGATTTGGAGTGCTTCAATAACGCTCTTCTGGAAAAGTCTGTATGGAGATTGTGCCATAACAATCATTAAAGGAGAAAAACTTTCCAGATACATCGGTTTTACACTCAAAGAAGAAGAAGAATACAACCTGGACATGGCAGAGTATTCAGGGTGAAGTAGCATTTGTGCATAAGTACAACTTTTGGTTGCTAGGTGATGGGAAAAAGATCCTAACTTGGAAAGATTATTGGATACCAGGGGAAAAAGCTCCACCTATCACAATTACAGACTTCGATTTAGAAGTATCCTATAGCACTGTAAGTGATCTCATTGATACAAAAAAAAACTGAAAAGTCATGGTTCTACATAAACTCTTCTCACCTACAAATGTCCTCAAAATCCAGCGTATAAAAATCCCTATTCATTCTCCGAATAAGCTAATATGGACACTAACTCGCAATGGGCAGTTTACTGTCAAGTTTGCATACAGGAAATTAGTGGAGATAAAAACAAATGCAACTGCAAACTATGATGCTGCAACATTCTGGAAACTACTATGGAAATTAAATACTTTACCAAGAATTAAAACATTCCTATGGAAGTGCATACAAGATATAATTCCATCAAGTGAACGCATGGGAAGAATAATGCATTACCATGGAGAAGTTTGCAGTATTTGTCAACATGGGACTGAAACAACTAAGCATGTCTTACGTGAATGCGCTTTTGCTAAAGCTGTCTGGACATCAGTCCCCGGTGCGAGGAGAAGCATGTCAGATAAAAATCAAACAGTGTCTCAATGGATAAGAAGCTGGTTCACTAATTTTTTTATTGAACTAGACAGGGATTGTATAGTTAAAATGGCTAATGCCTGCATGGAAATCTGGAAGGAACGATGCCGAGTTATTTTTGATGGAAAAAAACCTAATTCGGTGGAAGTTATACACACGGTAGAACACCTCAACAACATGACAGGAAAAGGAATGCTCAAACATAAATGCCTGGGTAATAACAATACTCTAGTTAATACTTTACCTGCTAGTTGGATACCGCCTAGTGCACCGTTTTACTCTATTTGTTGTGATATGCTTCTTTTAAAAAGATTTCTTCTGAAACTCACAGTGGTATTGGACTAATACTTCGAAACTTTGCAGGTGATTTTGAACGAGGGATCTGCATCTATGAGTGTGGATACCTAGACGCAGAGCATGCAGAGATAGAAAGTTTGTTGTACGCTATAAAATGGGCAGAGGAACTCAACTTGCAGCATGTGAAGTTCGAGCTTGATGCACAAAATGTGGCAGTTGCAGTAAATGGAGAGTATCAAAGAGTCGGATGGGAATCTCAGGCTCTTATCTTAGAAATTATTGGTTTTTTAAGCAAGCACCCAACCTGGACTTGCATTTTTATTAGTTAGAATATTAAATAAACCAGCAGATAAGCTGGCAAAAACATTCTCGTTCTTTTCAAGTTAGTATAAACTGGATTCAATATCCACCAAACTTCATTGTTGAAGCATTATATGTTGATACAATGCCTGTAACAGTTTCCAGTTATTAATCATAATTTATCTCTTTGCATCAAAAAAAATATTGATGTTAGAATTAATTCAAACTGGGTGAACCTGTATGTATTTTGAAATATATAACTTTTGGGAATTGTGTGTTTTGAATTAATTTTGCTTAAAATATAATTCTAGTTTTTTTGGAAGTAGTTTAATATTTTTTTTTTTAAAAATTCTAGAGTCTAGAAATATTTGTCACATGA
Organism: Papaver somniferum; assembly: GCF_003573695.1. Classification (NCBI taxonomy): domain Eukaryota; kingdom Viridiplantae; phylum Streptophyta; class Magnoliopsida; order Ranunculales; family Papaveraceae; genus Papaver; species Papaver somniferum. Next base: position 91,201,945 of record NC_039368.1, on the reverse strand, counting down.
AGATAAACTAGGATTTATCATTAAGAATGTAGTATTTTTTTAAGTGGTTTAACGCTAATAAAAAATGTGAAGAAAGTATGTTTAAGAATTTTATTCCCATAAATCTTTTTTACTTTTCCAGTTTGGTATTTCTCATTTATTAGTTTTATCTAATTTTTCATACATTTGACATCAAAAGCCAGAAGATCCTGTGGACATGGCAACTGATGGAACATTTACGCAACCGTTCATTCCTATTCCAAAGTGATAACATGAAATTCTAGCTTATCAAATTGAGAATTATATTTATGTCGTATAATTTGTAGGAATAAGTAGAAAATGATTACGATGAAGTGAATCCGGATGAAAGTATCATTGCAGCTAGCTACCTCAAATAAATGAGTACAGAGAAGAAGTGAAGAAACTTGTTAAAGCGTTGTCATTCATACAAAAAGGCTTAGCTGACTCAGTTATTCCAAATACCACTTACTGCAAAATAAAAAAAATAAACATGCACTGTACTATTAGGAGCGTTTAAAGGTACTAACTAATAAGATGATTACTTTGAAATTGGAAACTATTGGTATTGAGTTTGAAATCTTTTCCGCATGAAACAATGTCAAGCGCTTATTTTAAGAATGGTGCCAAACCGCAAAGCCTTTTTCTTTTCTTTTTTTGCTAAAAACCTAACCACACCTGTAGTTAACATAACTACCCTTGAGAAGCTTCAACAACTTACAAAAAAAACTGATCGACCTATGCTAGAACCTTATCGATTGTTCTATATGAAAAGACAAGGGTACCCAAATATATATCAATCTAAAACTTTTTCTACCTATAAGTTCTTTCTCCGAAAGTGATTGTCTATAGACTGAGTCGATATAATACAACTAATCGGTTCACACTTCTTGTGATCGTCTATGGATACGAGATCGAGACAATATAACAACGAAGTATGTTTACTTGATAAAAAGGTTCGGACTTAACCAAACACAATAGGATTACTTATCAAGTAAATAGGAATTAACGTTTGTGTATTTTACTTCTAATTATAATAAAAACAATTATAATTGCGGAAATAGAAAAGTAAAAGATACAGCAAGATTTTGTTAACGAGGAAACCACAAATGCAGAAAAACCCCGGGACCTTGTCCAGAATTGAATACTCTCAGGATTAAGCCACTATACAAAATCAAACCAACTTCGTATAGTTGAGACAAAGAAACTAAGCCTATAGTTCACCTAGTTTCGCATGTATTCCCATCACGCCTCTAACTTATGAATAAGTCACATACTTGGAACAATTCCTTTGGTTCGCATTCCAAACAGTAAAAGAACAACAAATCTGTTTGGTAGAAACTCTTTTCGACCAAGTGATGTGAGTTCGACAAAGGCTCTTCTGTTTATCTCAATAAACTCCTTCGTCAGGTTCTTAGATCTATCTTATGATCAACTACCAAAGGTAATTGTTAAGATTTTGAAATCATCACTTTTAATAACAAAGAACTGTATTGATGCCGATCTACACAACTAATCAATCTAATCTACCACAAGGATAAACCGGTCATAGTTGGATCCTCTATACCGAAACAAGTATTGTGCATATCAAAGATTATGAACCCCAAATAAGAAATCTTCAATATCTTCTTTGTCCTAAAATCTTTTTAGATCTTCAATAAACACCTGCACACAACAACTTGAATCTCTTGTGATCAATCACGCACAGAACGGAGTCTGTTAACAATAGATTATCATAAGACGTCTTTAGATCTACAAACAGTCTAAAGATCCCTGTCGAAACTTCGATCTAGTTTGAGTGAATCTTATATTAGAAGAGAAGATTCTCAAGCATAAACAAACTAGGTGAAATCAAAGTATAACCACAGTTAGTCAATCAAATCAATCGAAAACTCAAGATAAACCGCAATTATCTAGTTTTCCACCGACGGTACTGATAGAGCTTCTCAATTCCAAAGAAGACTTTAAACTGAGCGGCCGTAAGAGATTTCTCCTAATTAGGTTACTCTCCTCTCCGAATCGTAGGCTTCACCAGTAACAACGCGACCAAGGAAGTTTGTTGTCATGAAGGAATAGTTTGCTAGAAATGCAAACTTTCATATTTATAGACAAGCAAGTTTGGACACCAAGGAATTTCCAAAATCGAAAATATTCTCAAGATATGCAACATATTCCAAATTCGGTTTCCATAATTCCTGGAAATGCTTTGTCCAAAATATTGACTGAAAATCTCTTTGAAAAATCTCCAACTAGTAAATGCACATTACTGATTCTCATTTTCCTAAAATAAAATTAAAAACCTTAAATAAAATATTCTTAAATTATTTATGTTTCGATCCTGGGATTTTCTTCCTTTAGCTATTAAGGAATAACTTTGAACAATTAAAGATTATCGTTACTGCACATGTTCAAAGTATGTCGACATCCTTACTTTGTAAGTCCTCTTTCATACTTACAACCTTGAAACCGATTTGCCACACTTCCAAACAAGTTTAGAATTGGTCATCTGACTTTAAAGAACTATGTGATTGATCAACAACACTCAATCACAAATCATGGGTTTCATGGTTCTACCAAAACAAGTTTCGGTTCTACCTCCATGTGAGTACTGTGCATAGTCACACTAGCTTTCCAAAAATTCGGTTGACTAGGTACTAGGATCGGTTCCCCACATATATATGGTATCTAACTTTTACTTGTTGCACATGTCCATAGGATCAGTTCCCCTTTGGCTAAAAACGTGTTGCACATGTCCATAGGATTGGTTCCCCTTTCTGCTAAAAACTTGTTGCACCCCATACAAGGATCGATTCCCCTTTGTGATGTGTTTCACCTGTTACTAGGATCGTTTCCCTTTACCCAGAGTCGGTCATACACAAAATCACAAACTCGATCATACCATCTCAGGTAATTACTTAAGATCGGTTTCACTAATAAAAGTCATACCAATACAAAAGTCAGGCCTTTGTGAATAGTTTTACCAAGAACATAAACAAGTCATCAGCGGTTATACTAATCACACGCATTGGTTGTTCACAAAATATGCAATGAATAACGATACCAATAACGCCTGGCGATTTCTTTTTCGATTCACAAAACAAGTTCATGAATTTACTTCCTTAAAACATATGTAAAATATTGTTTCCTAGGATGAAATCCTCACCTCACACCCATACATAATCACAATAGCATTTAAACGATTATGTCGATGTCTTATCTACAAATTTTAATGGTTAAGCAATAAACCTCGTATTGTATTCATTAATACTATGTCTAACTAGAATTCATGCTTCGAAGTTTTGTTTTTCAATATACACGATTTAAAAGATACGTTAGGGAATGAAACAGTTCAAGTCAAATATCACTAACCTCAAGTGGAAGGATTATGTTGTCGTTGTAGCTTCTTACTTCTTCACTTCTTCAAGTCTTCGCAATACTTGTAATGTCTTATATCCTAATAATTTCAAGCTAACCTATACGAAGTTGACTCTACTACATAATTAAGCGACTCTCTGATTGAGTTTTGATTCACTAAAATATGACAATCAAACTTGACATACCAATGCTTGGTGGGTTCAACCGAGCTATGCTCTAACAATCTCCCCCTTCGTCAATTTTAGTGAAAAACTCTTACATCATATGGATAAATAAATTACAAGAATTCATTACACATATGCTTGATTCCTGAATTCAACAGCACAATAACATGTATACATTCAATCCTTAAATGCCGCTACTGACAATAACAAAGAATATTACTCCCTCTAAAGGTAAGATAGGTGGATTTTATCAATCCACACGTCTTTGTTATTCCCTTTGTAATGATATGTTACTCCCCCTTAGTCTATGCTTTTACTCTTTCGTTAGATAAACACTTAAGCACCAATGTCCTTTTTCTTAGTGATACCAATCAATATACATCAATGCCAGCATCACTTTTTTACTCCATATATTTCTCCCCCTTTTTTTCACAAAATGACAAAGAAACAAAAAAATAAAGGACAAACCGAAAATGATCTTACAAATCTCAAAATAGACTTGAAACCTATAGAGTTAAGAACGAGGGCTCCACACACCATTTTTGATAACCAATATCAAAACCGAAACTACAAAGTAATTATATTTTGATATGTTATCAAGGAAACAATTGCCCGAAGCAATTTTCCCTAATATTTTAGAAAACCAAAAATCAACTAAGCACCTTAATTCCTTTGCTAACCGATTATACAAATACAAACGCTTGTTCGATAAGGCCAAAATAAAGACAACTCTATTTTTTTCATCAGGTTCTAATTATCCATATAACTTAGACCTTTAACTTTTAAACAAGACAAGTACTAGGTTAGTTAACTAGCATTTCTTGTTAAGGCATTCGATTAGACTTGAATAACCGAAACCTCCACTTTGATAAGTCTAGCTAAGATCATAATTAACTTAGTTTCTCTTATACGGAATCGAATTGGACTAAACAATTCATCCGGTAAACCTTTTCTTTCGTTAAGACATAAACAATTCATACAAACCAAAATAAATCAACTTGCATAATTATTCACCTCAACAGGAAGCAATTGAAACAACATAGACATTAAAGCACCTTAATTGTACCGAAATTTTGTAAGCCTAAACAATTGATACCACATAATAAAGCAAGATAACAATAGTTTTTCTTAACCGGAACCAATTGAATCATACACACATCCATACACACATAATGGAATAAACATCAATTGTACCGAAATTTTGTTAAGCAAAAGCAATAAATATACGCAATAAAATCAGTCTTTTCTTAAACAGGAAAACAATTAACTAACAAGATTGTTACCTCAAATTTCGCATCCTCTTCTCCAATATGTTTGCATCTTCTTCCAGGGAGAAATGATATCGAAATATCATTATGTTGTCATCCTTATGCAAAACAAAATAATAACAACAACCAAACTTTACCAGAGAAAGGTTGAAAACCGGTTTTTAACTATTGCAAGCAAAAGTTGAAAACCCTCGAAACACATATGCTTTTATGCTAAACCAAAACTGATTCAACATATTGTGACTTTTTCACATATTGTTTCTATCAGAACCCCTCATGATCCTTTGATAAATCCTACCAACATGGGCTATAACTTAATCCTGATAAATCAAAAAGTCACCAAAACCATAAGGGTTCACAACATTATGAGGTCGAATATCAAGGTTAGGAAACCAAAAACATACATCTCATAAATCAATTTGCAATACACCATAAATATTCAACATGAAATCAAGAATTTTAATTACCTCTATCTTATAGGAATTGAATTGCGAAACCAACTTAAAAAGAATGAGGTCATTCCGAGTTCGGACGAAGAAGTTTTAGGCAAAACGGTTTTACACATCGGTACCCATGTGTTGCTAGTGAAGAATCACAATACTAAACTGTTTTTTGCATAAGTTTTTCATACGAAGTCCGAATTCAGTGATTTTTGGCTCGTTTTAATCATAAAAGCAGGCGATACACCAATATGATCAGTACATATCAACACCATCAACTTAAAATTATCGTTTCTATGAAAAGCTCAAAAGTAGTTCGAGAAGGTATGAGTATAGAAGATAAATCTCCCTAAAGATGTTAATTAGTCATAATATAATCGAGAGATCATGTGCTCAGTTTTTTTATTCATGTGCTTTCTCAACTTTAAAAAGATTGAGCACTAAGGTGAGTATGCACATTCTAACACAACTAGGTTGTGTTAAGTTGGGTCGTGTCTTGTTCGTCATGAGTGACTAAGACAGACTCATCATTCTTAAGCTCTTGCTTGGTTTGTTTTCTCTTGTTCCATATATTGTTTTTATTATTTGACTTTTGATGAAGAGTGTCATTATCACAACGCCCACTAGTACAAGAGAATTCAGACATGATGTCTTTCTTTAGTCTTTCAAGTAAACTCTTGTAACTATTGTCACCAACAATTAACAGCTTAAAGTCCTTCTTGTGACTAACTTTTGGTCCCTTCTTAGCTATAGAGCACTTCGGGACCCATTTAGAATTGGGTCCCGCAGGATCAGCCTTCTCCTTCATACCATTAGGATCATTTTCCTTTTGAATATTTTGCGAAACACCCTTTCTCCAATTTGGAACATCATATCTTGTATTTTGATTTACAAAGTTATCTCTCTTTCTATATTCGGGTCTTTTATGAGATGACCTTATCGAGTGATATGCAAAATTTGAACTATCATTATAATAATTCTTTTGCTTAAAATTAGGAAAATAACGATCTGAGTTCTTATGAGGAGAAAACTTAGCCAATTCGTTTGATACAAAAGAAAACGCATCTTGCATCTTACGAACTTTGCATCCCCATTGCAAGTGTTCTTTATTACCACAATAATAACAATGCTTAGTATAGATATACGAAGTATGAGTTTTGATGTTACCTTTTGTGGATCCTCTTGCATTGGAGATCGACGAGTTTTCTTCTTCTTCTTGTCTTTGTTCAACGTTGTTGCTTTCTTTACATTAGCATAAATTCCTTCTTTGATTACTGCTGGTTGAATACTATTCTTAGGCTTGACAAACTTTTCTTCTTTACAAGAAACATGAGCATCTTTGTCATCAGTGGAAGCCTCTGGTTGAGAAGAATTAGTAGCTTTAACAAATTATACCTCTTTGTTAATATTTGAAGCATCTATTCCCTTATCGCCCAATCCTCGTGTATCACGATGATTTCTACTTGCTTCTAACATTGAGGTTAAATTGTTTGAGCTAACATTGAACTTTTTAAGGTCCAAAATTTCTTCTTCCAATATCTTGATTTTATCAAAAGAACCAGCTAGATCAGCCTTAAGATGTTTTTCTCGTGAGAAATATACACCTTCTTTCTCCTCAAAACTATTTGGTTGAGAATTAACCCTTGCTTCAGATTCAACAAGTTTCTTTTTCGACAAAAAGAGATCTCTTCGAAGAATTTCACATTATAATTTCTTAGAATTCAGATCTTCATTACGATCTTTAAGAACAGAATCACTGATTTGGTAACCAATATAATACCCTTGAAAAACCTTCTTCAATTTCTTGTTTTCACGACAAAGAGGAGTCATAAGACCAACGAAATCTAAAGAACTCAGTTTTTTGTTTTTCAAAGGATTCAGTAGTTTAGAGTATTCTGAGATATCCTCTTCTACTTCTCGTTCAAAATCTGAGTCATCATCATCGGAAATTTCATTCATCCTTGCTTCTAGACAAGTTTTCCAGTTGTCATCGGTTTCTACATCATTAACAAGATTAACTTGTCTCGTAGAATCTCTAGAGATGATTTCTTCAGATTTGAACTGTAGATGCCATCATCAAGTGTTAATTCAAAACTCTTGACGTCTTGCTTTAGTAAACAGAATCATCATTAGATTCAATTCTTATAGGTTGGATCGCACCAAACACAGATTTTTTTTTTTTTTTTTTTTTTTCCTGCTCTGATATCAATTGAAAAGACGAGGGTACCCAAATATACCTCAATCTAAAACTTTTCCTACCTATAAGTCCTTTCTCCGAAAGTAATTGTCTATAGACTGAGTCGAGACAATACAACTAATCAGTTCACACTTTGTGTGATCGTCTATGGATACGAGATCGAGATAATACAACAACGAAGTATGTTTACTTGATAAAAAGGTTCGGACTTAACGAAACATAGTAGGATTACTTATCAAGTATATAGGAATTAATGTTTGTGTATTTTACTTCTAATTATAATAAAAAGCAATTATAATTGCGGAAATAGAAAAGTAAAAGACACAGTAAGATTTTGCTAACGAGGAAACCGCAAATGCAGAAAAACCCCGGGACCTTGTCCAGAACTGAATACTCTCAGGATTAAGCCGCTATACAAAATCAAACCAACTTCGTATAATTGAGACCAAGAAACTAAACCTATAGTTCACCTAATTCCGTCTGTATTCCCACGCCTCCAACTTATGAATAAGTCACGTACTTGGAACAATTCCTTTGGTTCGTATTCCAAACAGTAAAGGAACAAAAAATATGTTTGGTAGCAACTCTTTTCAACCAAGTGATGTGAGTTCGACAAAGGCTCTTCTGTTTATCTCAATAAACTCCTTCGTCGGGTTCTTAGATCTATCTTATGATCAACTACCAAAGGTAATTGTTAAGATTTTACAATCAACACTTTTAATCACAAAGAATTGTATTGATGCCGACCTACACAACTAATCAATCTAATATACCACAGGGATAAACCGATTATAGTTGGATCCTATATACCTAAAAAAATATTGTGCACACCAAAGATTATGAACCCGAAATCAGAAATCTTCAATATCTTCTTTGTCTTCAAATCTTCTTAGATCTTCAATAAACACCTGCACACAACAACTTGAATCTCTTGTGATCAATCACGCACAGAATGGAGTTTGTTAAAAATGGATTATCACAAGACGTCTTTAGATCTACAAACAGTCTAAAGATCCCAGTCGAAACTTCGATCTAGTTTGAGTGAATCTTATATCAGAAGAGAAGATTCTCAAGCATAAACGAACTAGGTGCAATCAAATTTTAACCACCGTTAGTCAATCAAATCAATCGAAAACTCAAGATAAACCGCAATTATCTAGTTTCCCACCAACGGTACTGATAGAGCTTCTCAATCCCAAAGAAGACTTTAAACTGAGAGGCCGTAAGAGATTTCGTCTAATTAGGTTACTCTTCTCTTCGAATATGCGGCTTCACCAGTAACAACACAACCGAGGAAGTTTGCTGTCACGAAGGATTAGTTTGCTATAAATGGAAACTTTCATATTTATAGACAAGGAAGTTTGGACACCAAGGAATTTCCAAAACCGAAAATATTCTCAAGATATGCAATATATTCCAAATTCAGTTTCCATAAATCCTGGAAATGCTCTGTCCAAAATATTGACCGAAAATCTCTTTGGAAAATCTCCAACTAGTAAATGCACACCACTGATTCTCATTTTCCTAAAATAAAATTAAAAACCTTAAATAAAAGATTCTTAACTTATTTATGTTTCGATCCTGGGATTTTCTTCCTTTAGCTATTAAGGAATAACTTTGAACAATTAAAGATTAGCGTTACTACACATGTTCAAAGTAGGTCGACATTCTTACTTTGTAAGTCCTCTTTCATACTTAAAACCTTGAAACCGATTTTCCACATTTCCAAACAAGTTTAGAATTGGTTCATCTGACTTTCAAGAACTATGTGATTGATCAAGAACACTTAATCACAAATCACATATTTCACGGTTCTACCAAAACAAGTTTCAGTTCTACCTCCTTGGGAGCACTGTGCATAGTCAATCTAGCATTCCAAAAATTCGGTTGACTAGGTACTAGGATCGGTTCCTCACATATATATGGTATCTAACTTTTACTTGCTGCACTTGTCCATAGGATCAGTTCCCCTTTTCCTAAAAATGTGTTGCACATGTCCATTGGATCGGTTCCCCTTTCTTCTAAAAACTTGTTGCATCCCATACAAGGACGATTCCCCTTTGTGATGTGTTGCACCTCTTACTAGGATCGTTTCTCTTTACCCAGAGTCGGTCATACACAAAATCACAAACTCGATCATACCATCTCAGGTGATTACTTAAGATCAGTTTTACTAATAAAAGTCATACCAATACAAAAGTCAGGCCTTTGTGAATAGTTTTACCAAGAACATAAACAAGTCATCAGCGGTTATACTAATCACACGCATTGGTTGTTCACAAGATATGCAATGAATAACGCCTGACGATTTCCTTTTCGATTCACAAAACAAGTTCATGAATTTACTTCCTTAAAACATATGTAAAACATTGTTTCCTAGAATGAAATCCTCACCTCATACCCATACATAATCACAATAGCATTTAAACGATTATGTCGATGTCTTATCTACAAAATTTAATGGTTAAGCAATAAACCTCGTATGGTATTCCTTAATACTATGTCTAACTAGAATGTTCATGCTTCGCAGTTTTGTTTTCAATATGCACGATTTTAAAGATACGTTAGGGAATGAAACAGTTCAAGTCAAATATCACTAACCTCAAGTGGAAGGATGATGTTGTCGTTGTAGCTTCTTACTTATTCACTTCTTCAAGTCTTCGCAATACTTGTAATGTCTCATATCCTAATACTTTCAAGCTAACCTATACCAAGTTTACTCTAGTACATAATCAAGCGACTCTTTGAATGAGTTTTGATTCACTAAAATATGACAACCAAACTTGACATACCAACGCTTGGTGGGTTCAACCTAGCTATGCTCTAACACTATATATTCTTAATGTAAACTTCAACTTAAAGAGCCTAATATGATATAAAAAGAGTAGAGGGCCTAGCCTATTTCTCCTCTAAACTTTGGGACTTCAACTCATGCTCTTCATCCTCTAATATTTTGACTTTGAGACGAAAACAATTCAGTTCTTCGTTCTTTGCTAAATAACATTGAAAACTTTATAATATTAAAAACCAAGCTAACAATAAGATATTCACATGAAAACTGAAAATTAAGTGAAATCTATACTAAAACAAGGTTGATTAAGTACCTATAAATTGACATCAGTTATTTTAAATGTAGTAAACGCTTTAGACAAGAAAATCATTTATATTTATTCTTTATTTCATCTTGCTCGTGAAACTCAGACGACTTTTAAGAAAATATTCTTAGAGATTTTCTTATGAAGAAGATGCACTTTTGATAACTGAAAATTCGGGGGTCTAGCAACCACACCCAACAATTCGTTTGGAAATATGAGAGGACTTACTCCAACACACTTTCTAGAAAATAAACTAGACAGTCAGACTCAATTTAGAATAAAGTATATCAAAGAATTTAATATCTCTAACTCTTAATTCAATCCGCAATCAGCAAATAGAAATCTGCGAGGCCGATTGAATATAAGAGGAATTACTTGAACGGTACCAAAGACTAATGTTCAAGTGTCAATCAATGTAAATCAACAACCAAAGGTTGGATATTCTAATTGATTGATCTTAACGCACAACCTGTGATATTTCAATTATATAACAAAATATAATGCGGAAAATAAATAACACAGACACCAGAAGTTTTGTTAACAAGGAAACGACAAATGCAAAAAAAACCCCGGGACCTAGTCCATATTGAACACACATTGTATTAAGCCGCTACAGACACTAGCCTACTACCAATTAACTTCGGACTGGACTGTAGTTGAACCCTAATCAATCTCACACTGATTCAAGGTACAGTTGCGCTCCTTACGTCTCTGATCCCAGCAAGATACTACACACTTGATTCCCTTAGATGATCTCACCCACAACTTAGAGTTTCTACGACCCAAATTCGAAGACTTGATAAACAAATCTGTCTCACACAGAAAAGTCTATAGGATTGAATAAATCTGTCTCCCACAGAAATGCCCAAGAGTTTTTGTTCCGTCTTTTGATAAATCAAGGTGAACATGAACCAATTAATAAACCAGACTTATATTTCTGAAAAACAGCATAGTATTATAAATCACCTCACAATAAACCTAATCGACTAGCGGAACAAGTTATTGTGGAATCACAAACGATGAGACGAAGGTGTTTGTGATTACTTTTCTATCTTTCCTATCAGAGATATAAATCTCAAGCCAATTTTACAATTACACTCAATCACGATATAAACAGTAAGATCAGATCACGCAACTACAAAGAGAATAGTTGGGTCTAGCTTCACAATCCCAATGAAGTCTTCAAGTCGTTAACCTACAGGGTCTTGAGAAGAAACCTAAGGTTAAAGGATAATCGACTCTAGTTATGCAACTAGTAGCACACATGAGGTGTGAGAATTAGGTTTCCCAGTTGATAGAGTTCTCCTTTATATAGTTTTCAAATCAGGGTTTGCAATCCATTAACTTAAAGAAGATAAAAGTCAAGCTAGCATCAAGATACTGTTTTTGCAAAAAAAGAAGAAGAAAGTGGAGATCATATACTCTGGTATTGCAACTACAGTGAAATAATTTGGATATGGTTAGGGAATATGTTCAACTTTATCAATCCCAACTCATTTGAAGAAGTTTTTGCAATGGATAAACAAACAAGTCCATCCATTAAAGAAATTTGGAAAGTGGCCTCTTTTATTACCATTAGAGAAATCTGGTTCATAAGGAATAAATGTATATATGAAGAGGAACCTTGTAATTTAGAAGGACTCAAGAGAAGGATAATCCAGATAACAAGGGAGTATGAAGTTAGACTTAAAGCTCCAATGTGGAACTCTCCATATTATCTGCAGGTGCTGAAGTTTTTTGGTCTTAAAATCAGGAAGGTTAACTACACCAGAGTGAAGGAAATATTTTTTCAACTTCCTCCCCAGAATCAGATAGTTTTGTGTTGTGATGGAGCCTCTAGAAGCAATCCAGGGGTTTCAGGGTAGGTTTTATTGGTAGAAGACACACAGGAGAGTTCTTGATTGCTTCTTCAGGGGGTCTGGGAATATCTACCAATTATGTAGCAGAGGTATTAGCAATTCTGAATGCAGGTGAATGGGAAATAAGTGAAGGCCATTTGGAGGTTATTTTCATGACTGATTCAGCTGCTGTAATGTTATCTTTCATGAAGAATAAAGTACCATGGTTTGCTGAGAATAGATGGAAGAAAATCTGTACAACTCTCAATTCATGGAACTTAATTCATATCTACAGAAAAGTTAACTTCTCAGCAGACATCCTAGCTAAAAAAGGTACCAGACTTGCTAGGGGAGAAAGAATACTTTATACTACAATACCATCTTTCCTTGGAGAATTAGAAAATCCTGAGCATGCATATGATAGATTTTTTTAATTTTGTAAAAACCAACTATCATCTACTCTGTGACAGATTAGATTTTTTTAAGTGTTTTTTTCTTTTGTATTTCTTTTGGTGATGTTGTGTAAAACCCTTTTGTTATTAATATAATTATTTGTTAAGCAAAAAAAAAGGGTTTGCAATCCAAGTTACCTTGGTAACAAAGCATTCAATATTCACCGTTAGATGAAAACCTGATTCAACCAAGCTAATATCTTTCAACCGTTAGATCGAACTTAGCTTGTTATACACAAATGAAATGTACCCTCATTTAGGTTTATGTAACCGTACCCAAACGTGTACACCATGTTGGTTCACAAATAGTTAACCGAGGTTAGCCATATGATTACTCTCATATCAACCTTATTCATCTTAACCATAACTAGTTCAAATGACTAAAACGAAACTAGTTAAAGAGTTGTTCAATTGCTATATTCTCATGGATTTATACAAGAACACAATTGAAGCAAAATCGGTTTGATTCACTCGAATCAATACATGAACATTATAGCCACGGTTTGCAGAGATTGCATTCCTTATTGATAAATGTTTTAGGTTCATGTACAACCGATTTTAGAAAGTAACCTACTTAAGTATGCGTACTTAAGTAACCGAATTTGAGTTTGTTTTAGTTTTTAAATTCAGCAGAAATTCACGGACGTGAACTTTTCTCCAGTATGCGTACGGGTATGCGTACTTTAGGTAACCAGGTGAGTTTGGTTTTGGTTTTCAAACTCAGCAGAAATTCACGGACATGAACTCCCGTACGCATACTTACCCAGTCTCCTACAACCTTTTTGCATACACACAAGTATGCATACTTTAGGCTCCCTGTTTTGGACTTATACACTAATGTGCGAACATACTATGCTTATATATAAAGATGGTTACAGGATTCTAAACTATTTATTTCAATCATTGAAACATTCTTCTATAATGATACTATCCTTTTTCACACACTATTAGCATCAAAGAAATTTTGAAGATATTAAAATAATCATTATCGAAACATTCCAAGTCTTATACCAAATGATTGTATCACACAAACCATGTAAGATGTTACTCGGAAATTTTCTCATGATATAAGATGAACTTGGTCGAAGCGAAAGCTTACCAACACATATTTCGAGAAATATGTAAGAGAGATATACTCAGTTCGAAATCTCAAATGTGTATAGATAAAACTATATTGTAACACGACTTATGTCTCAATACATGAGATAGAGTAGAAATAGACTTTACAAATGATGGATGATTTTAAGTCTCCACATACCTTTTGTCGATGAAGTTCCACAAGCTCTCCTTAGTAGTTCTTCGTCTTCAAGTGATAAACGTCGTGAAGTCTAAGCTCAACTACACAAACTATGTCCTAGTTCGAGACATCTATAAATAGGCTAGAAATCAAGACTTATAATTTTCATCATTAACATTGACAAACATGCTTGAGATAGCAAAGCATGTTCGACCGAGCAGTGCTCTAACAATAACAATCATTACATAGTAATATGACAGTGAAATGGTAAGCTAGCAGGCTGAGACTCCTTGAATCACTTATAGAAGGTTACTGCGAAAGGTAATAATGAATCATAATTTTAATACCTTACAGTTTGTGGGATTCAAAGTTTATAAAGGTCTCTAAGTTAGGATTTGGGATGATAACTGGTTATTTGATACTCCTTTAATAAATAGGTTCATATATTGCATTATCTGCCGAATCAAAATCTTTGACAGTGGCTGAAGTGGGTCAAGAAGTTGAAGGAACAAAGTATTAGAAGATATGGTTACCAAATACATAACTCACACATTTATCATCTGATCCGCACGACGTCCACGACTCTTTGTACGCCCGGACTCTTTGCTTTAGAAGCTGCTGTTGGAAGAAAATATTAATTTTTTTTTTATTTTAAAATTTCAAATAAATAAAAAAACTCTTGTTTTCTTTTGTGAATGAAAATCTTATTATTCCCACATCGTGGAGTTTCCAATCTTGGATTGTTTTAAGAGACTATATAAACCTTTTAGTCCCACATCGGGGAGTTCCGCTTCTTAAATTGTATTAGTCTATTATATAAACAAGATTTTCTCGTATTTTTGAGTAATCCAAAAGGAAAAGAGTTTATCTATATTTTAAAGAGACCCAAAGAACAATATTTTCTTGTTGAATTTTTAAGTGTTCGTGATTTTCTTAAGGGTTTTTTCACAGTTGCAAAGCTCAAGTTGAGCATTTAATACGCATGCAAGTAATAGGTGTAGTAGGGTGTTTTATCCTGGAGGAATTCGTCTTGTAGACGCTATAACATCAATTTTGGGTGTAGCTGAGAGCTAATGCCTTAAGTACAGCGTGTTGAACACGTGACTCACCCTGTTTTCTAAATTTTTGCCATGTGGAAATTGCGGAGACTTGGAGAGCTTGTCTGTTTCGTCAAATCGATAACTTCCATTATAAAGGAGCTAAGTATCAATAAGTTTTGTTTGTTTGATTTGTCCTTAATTTTGATTATTGCACCCAACAATCTTAAGACATTATTATAATTTGTAATAATCGAAAATGGTTGATTATTTTGTTAGATGTGGTGTTTGCAAAAACGTTGTGCATGTGGATGAACACAAATCTTCCAAAGATGACAAAGGTGAGAACATCAAACGCAACTCTAAACATAGTCCTCATAAGAAATGTATGTTTCGTAAACCTGAATCTAGTATTACTTTAAGTAAGGGTGATAGTTATGTTTGAAAAAGCGAGGGTCTAACAACCACACCCAATACTTCTCTTAGCAATATGTATGGACTAACTCCAATATACTTTCAAGAGAATCAACTAGACAGTCAGACTCAATCTTAAGAAAAGTATATCAAAGAGTTATATCTCAATTTCTCAATTCAATCTGCAATCAAACAAATAGGAATTTGCGAGCCCGATTTAATATAAGAAATAACTTGGACGGTATCAAAAACCAATATTCAAGTGTCAATAAATTTAATCAACAACCAGAGGTTGGATTCACAATTGATTGAACTTATGCAAAACCTGTGATCTTTCAATTATATAAACAAATTGGCGACATAACATGAAATTACCGAAACCAGCAGAAACTGTTTTCACCCTCAAACAATTGGCGACCATAGTGGGAGGTTGGTCTTTCGGTTACAATGTCAATTTTCAATCCTCGATCTCATACTTCGACCCAGACGTCAGGACGGTAGAGGAAAACTATCCGCTCAGGGATCGACGACTCAGCTACCAGACGACCCGATACGATCCGCTCAGGGATCGACAACTCAGTTACCAGACGACCCGATTACCAGTCATGACACGGCAAGGGGCGACTGGGGACTTCCCAGAGGTTAAAAGCAAACAATCCGCCCAGAGATTGACGAACTTTCCACGATTGCGGTGCTTCTCACAAAACTAGGACTTGCACCTGACTCATTTTTCGTTAGCCAAAAAACCGAGTAAGTCTTGCCTAGACAAAATACATGGTTTACTATTTCAAGTTTTCACGGGAATGATAAAACCAATAGCCATGTTATGTTTCATCCCATGTCATCTACCGACACACAACGTTCACGGTTCCATATCTTCCCTGGGATGTTTGTGTCACTTACAATCATAACCAAAAACGACATCATCCTAAAACAGTTCATCCCGAATAATAATCCAAAACCCTCATAGGTAACACTTGTCTATCAACCCAAAAATCCAGAAAATCAAAACCATAAAGCCAGGTGTTTCAGTGCATTCAAAGGAAGCCATTCAACGGTGTTTTGCTCTTCTCGAAGAAGGCGTCCTTTGTCATTTGGAGGACCGCCGGTTTCAGCTCCAACTCTTTGGACAGCCTTTCGACCTCCGCTTCTTATTGTTTGACCACGTCCGCAGAAGGACCTTCGGTCACCTTGGCCTGCAACTTTTGGATCTCAGAGAAACCCTAACGTCCAGTTCCTCGTGGAATCAGTCACCTACCTATACGTACCTACTTTGCATAATAACGATTACCATTCACTATTCATGAGGTAGACGACGCTACTACAGTGATATGTGAAGAGAAGAACAATATTTCTACAGATTCATGGAAGGCATACCTATGGCTAGGATTTTCCCCAAAACAAGAAAACAAATTGAAAGAGAAACGCTGGAGTACATAGCTGGAATACGCTTTCCCACTTTATTGCTACCGCTAAACACCAGGACGTGAGAACAAAGATACGAGATAAAAAGGAGAGCCAACCCCTTTCATACGCATAACACTTTTGGAATTTGAATAAGGAAATGATATCCTATTTGAGATACGTATGGAAAGAGGAAACTGGACCCGCAAGAACAAGTCCACGCCACGTCAAGCCAGCGCCGTGCCAAGCCAACAGTCCGCGCCATATGCCCAGCCAACAGTCCTCACCATACCAAATCCAAGCTAGCATCCACGCCAAGCCAGCACCCATTCCAAGCTGATCCAGCGTTAACATCTTGCATTTTTCCAGCGCCAGCAGCTTGCATCCTTCCAGCGCTAATAGCTTGCATCTTTCCAGCGCCAACAACTTGCATCCTTCCAGCGTTGCCCTTTGAACGCCCGGTAGAAGGGAATCAGCAATCTAATTTCATCACACGTAAAGATCAGGAACGACTTCTCCAAAATCGAAGCAAAGAAAATTAGCAACCCCCTTGAGTTCACAAAGACTCTCTTCCTGTCAGGAGCTGCATGATTTCTGGGGACTTCGCCCACAAAATCGTGCAGTCTATGATGAAACACTTATGTGAGATTCTGTAGGCGCAGCGTCAAGACATATTCGCATCCCTCAACCGCACTGCATTAGAGAAGCAGTTGTTTCCAACCAGAGAAGTCGTTCCCAAACCCCAACCTCTCCTGGAAAGCACGATTGATAGATGGAACTGGGGACTCCTAACCATTGTTCGCTTGAAGGGTGTCCAGTTTGACAACACACTAATTAATGTAGCCTCTCCGCTTCAACGTTCATTCAAACAGCCGCTTCACTTCAACGTCCTCCAACAGCGGCTCCGCTTCAACGTTCGCTCCGACAGCCGCTCCGCTTCAGCGTTCTCTCCATAAGCTGCTCCAGAATCTGAAGTCGAAGCTTCAGCGTTTGGCTCCTTAAGTTTAAATATCCTTTCCAAGAGCCGAAGCTGCTTCAACGCCGTTTCTTTCTGCAAAGGGTCGTACCACCATGCTCCCCATGTCAGGGATCTTGATCACAGTTAGCCAACCTTCGTAGTCATGACCGCCTTTTGATCCATCTCGCCAAAACTCGTGATCATGGACAGTTTGCTCGCTTACGCGTTCATCCAATCCTTTTACTTCCATGGATGCCCATACAATTCCATCCAACCTACTTTGTTACCACGACAATGTAGTCTCTTCTGAGTACATCTGCTACCAAGAACTGTTGCCGCTCATTTTTTGATACCAGCCAGAGCTTCACCACAGCAATAATCACTACAAAAGTAACCTATACTCCTCCATATTTTAAGTTTCACGTGGAAGAAGTAACCAAATCACCAGTACGAATGCACGATGGTGATGTCTTTATCATAGTCAACCCACTGACCATACAAGATGGAAACATGTAAACCATACTTGGGGACTGAGGATATACACGGAATCCCTTCACTGTTAAAGCTCAGAAGACACGTTCAACCAAAAGGTCATAGACACAACAAGGTCATTTACTCTTCAAGGGTGCAGCGCAAGAAAATCATCACCTATCTGTCCAAAAGATGCCTTCAACACTTTACAAGGCCGCAGAGGATCCCAAGCCTGCTCAGAGGAAAACAACTTCAGAAATTGAAGAAAAATGCGCCTGGGGATTGCTCATCGCAGTCCATCCCGATGACCATTAAAGACTCATGAGATAACTCCAGAGACGCGGCTGAAGCATTTTCTTGAAGAAACATAGGGAGCCATGATAAAAAACATAACTCTCTCACTCCTACCACTTCACTATCCAGGATATTTCATCATGTGATATTCTGATCACCCCAGCGTCACATCCAGAAGAGTACGATAAGCTTATATCAAATCCCGTGGATGTGGATTCAAAGTGATGCAA
Organism: Papaver somniferum; assembly: GCF_003573695.1. Lineage (NCBI taxonomy): Eukaryota > Viridiplantae > Streptophyta > Magnoliopsida > Ranunculales > Papaveraceae > Papaver > Papaver somniferum. The sequence continues at coordinate 91,183,074 of NC_039368.1, read as the reverse complement.
TGAAAGTAGCCTACACATGGGGACTACCAACATGGGACGCTTTCACTCCCCTCAACCAAGTTATTTCTGATTTCAACATCATCATTGTCGAAGTTTTACAAGCCGCAGGAATTTCTCAACATGAAGCCGTACATGTGCACCGAAGACTCCAAATGCACGCCACAAAGATACATTCACATATTCGGCCAAGCCATCGGATCTAACAGAAGCATAACTGGGGGCTGCTCACCACGTCCCATTCCACACGATAGTCCAAGATTCGAAAGATGGTTCGAAGGATGCCACTTGGAACCAAGTCCTTGAAGACTTGATAGTATCACATCGCCAATGAAATGTCTCCCAACTCATCTATTTCATCCAGTGTCTCCGGAATATTTAGACCAATACAAGCATCCACAACATATTGTCATCGCGATCAGAGGGTCCAGACACTAAACTACCTAAAATCAAGGATGGACCGAAAACGCAACCACATCCATCCTTCCCAAGAATGCAATGGAGATTGATAAATTTTGGAATCCACTGGAGAGACATTGCAGACGAAAGCACGGATCCGGACGAGCAACAGAAAACAGAAGAAGGTCAATATATCTTTTCATGCGGACGGAGTTTCTAGAGTTTGTACAAAATAAAGATTCCTTCTTTCTCCATGAAACGGATGACTGGGCGCGACTATGCCACCTCGGGCCCGCAACATCCCTCCTGAGTTCTTCCTGAATTTTACTGTCGAGCTGTTTTCGCCTACCAAACTATCTCAAAACCTAAGTATTCTCGATTGGGGAGATAAAAAATTATTTTCTGTTCAGAATGGAGGGGCTGACCGTCAAAATCCGAGTTCGTACGAGAATTCTACAGTGATTCTAGTAAGGGGTGCTAATTAAGGTTGCAGCATGCTAAAATCTGAAGCAAGTTGTTACCTTCACGAAGCCAGTCGTCACCTTCCCAGGGAACTGAAGAAAGTTGTTATCTTCCTGAAGCCAGTCGTTACCTTCCCAAGGAACTGAAGCAAGTTGTTACCTTCCCGAAGCCTGTCGTCACCTTCCCAGGGAACTGAAGCAAGTTGTTATCTTCCCGAAGCCAGTCATCACCTTCCCAGGGAACTGAAGCAAGTTGTTATATTCCCAAAGAAAGTCATCATCTTCCCATGGAACTAAAGCAAGCTGCCATCATTCCACGAGCTCGCAATTCTTCCTGAATTTTACTATCGAGCTGTTTTCACCTCCCGAACGAGCTCAAAACCTAAATATTTCCAAGATGGAAGATAAGAAATTCTTTTCCGTTCAAAATGGAGGGGCGGACCGTCAAAATCCGAGTTCGTACGATAATTCTACAGTGATTCTAGTAAAGGGCGCTAATTAGGGTTTCGGCATGCCAAACCCTAATTCATACAAAGTTGCCATCCTTCCATGAAACTGAAGCCGGTCGTCATCCTTCCACGGAACTGAAGCCAGTCGTCATCCTTCCAAGGAACTCAAGCTAGCTCCACTCCAAGCCGAGCAACGCAAGAAGCTCTATTTCAGGACGACCAATGCTGACGGCTCCCATTCCAAGCCGACCAACGCCCGTGGATCCCATTCCAAGCCGACCAACGCCTGCGGCTCCCATTTCAATCCGACCAATGCCTGCGGATCCCATTCTAAGCCGACCAACGCATGTGTCTCCCATTCTAAGCCGACCAACGCCTGCGGCTCCCATTCCAAGCCGACCAACGCCTGCGGCTCCCATTCCAAGCCGACCAATGCCTGCGGCTCCCATTCCAAGCCGACCAACGCCTGCGGCTCCCATTCCAAGCCGACCAACGCCTGCGGCTCCCATTCCAAGCCGACCAATGACTGCAACTCCCATTCCTAAGCCGACCAACGCCAGCAGCTCCGCTCAAGCCGCACCAACACCGACAAATCGCTAATACAGCGTCGTCGCGTTCCCTAATCCATCCAAGGTGATGCATGGCCAGACTAAGCCGACGATTTTCATCTCACCACTCCATGGTCTGCACCACCAGTACAATTTATGCAAGGCCGCCAACACGGGAAGCACAAACTCTCTTTACCTCTCGAAAACGGTTAGTCGGACCTTCCTGACCATCTTTTCACGACTTCTTGTTTCGATTTTTGTCCTAGCATGTCACCATCTTATGCTTACCTCGCAATGATGATCCCGTTCCGAGCTAAGCAGGGGACTTAATGTTGATGGTGGTTTTTAGCTTAGGGTGAAAATCGTAAAACCGCATATCTAACATGACATCACTATGACCATTAGCACATTTATTGAATCGATCAGCATGCCTACGTAAGAATTACCATGGTACCTTTTTTTATGTGTCATGTTCCACGGCATAACCCATAACATTGACCGACATCATCTATGCCAAACCCTAATTCTCATGCTACCGTTCCAAGGCATGCCAACCATGCCAGCCGCACCACTTTGCCAATGAAAAACTATGCCAGCCACATATCCGCGCCAAGGCATGCCAACCATGCCAGCCGCACCATTGTGCCAATGGCAAACCATGCCAACCACATCTCCGTGCCAAGGCATGCCAACCACGCCAGCCGCACCATTGTGCCAATGGAAAACCATGCCAGCCACATCTCCGTGCCAAGGCATGCCAACCATGCCATCCGCACCACTGTGACAATGACAAACAATGCCAGCCACATCTCCGCGCCAAGGCATGCCAGCCACACCACTGTGCTAATGGGAAATCATGCCAGCCACATATCTACGCCAAAGCATGCCAACCATGCCAGCCGCACCACTATGTCAATGGCAAACCATGACAGACACATCTCCGCGCCAAGGCATGCCAACCATGCCAGCCGCACCACTGTGCCAATGGAAAACCATGCCAGCCACGTCTCCGTGCCAAGGCATGCCAGCCGCATCACTGTGCCAATGGCAAACCATGCTAGCCACGTCTACCGCGTCAAGGCATGCAAACCATGCTAGCCTCACCATGCGCCAATGGCATGCCAAACCCTTGGTCCCACCATGCCAATCCGACTGCACCTTGCCTTGGCCCCACCATACCAAGACATCCATACCAAACCCTTGGCCCCACTATGCCAAGCCATCCGCGCCATTGGACTTGGACCCACCATGTCGGACTCCCCATGCGGCTACCAAAACGAAGGCGTGCGACGATCAACGGCCACCCTTCCATCCTGGATGCAAATCCTAGCCGTCCAAGGTCTCCAAACAACGCATAGTATCCTTTGGACCAAAACCCTAGTTTTGGCCACGCCAAACCGCTCCAAGGCATGCCATGCCTCATGTGCCAATGTCATGCCAACCACCTTGCCGCGCCATACCATGCCGGCCTTCCCTATGGGGCTACCAAAACGAAGGTGTGCGACGATCAACGGCCACCCTTAAATACTAGATGCAAATCCTAGCCGTCCAAGGTCACTAGACAACGTATGGTAACATTTGTCCCAAAACCCTAGTTTTGGCCACGCCAAACCGCCAAGGCATGCCATGCCACATGTGCCAATGTCATGCCAACCACCTTGCCGCGCCATACCATGTCGTCCTTCCCTATGCGGCTACCAAAACGAAGGTGTGCGATGATCAACGGCCACCCTTCAATCCTAGCCGACCAAGGTCGCAAGACAACGCATGGTAACCTTTTGCCCCAAACCCTAGTTTTGGCCACGCCAAACCGCGCCAAGGCATGCCATGCCACATGTGCCAATGGCATGCCAACCACCTTACCGCACCATACCAAGCCGGCCTTCCCTATGCGGCTACCAAAACGAAGGCGTGCGACGAAAACGGGCACCCTTCAATCCTAGATGCAAATCCTAGCCGTCCAAGGTCGCCAGACAACGCATGGTAACCTTTGGCCCAAAACCCTCGTTTGGCCACGCCAAACCGCGCCAAGGCATGTCATGCCACATGTGTTAATGGCATGTCAACCACCTTTCCGCGCCATACCATGCCGGCCTTGACTATGCGACTTCCAAAACGAAGGCCTGCAACAATCAACGGTCACTTTTTCATCTAAGGTGCAGATCTTAGCCATCCAAGGTTACCGGATAACGCATGGCAACCTTTGGCCCTAACTTTTGGCCGAGCCTAAACTAGGCCATATTAAAGCCATATTGATCATGCTTTCATGCCACTGGCTACCAAACGAAGGGTCGCAATAATCAACGGCTACCTTTCCTCTTAAGATGCAAAATCTCGACCGTCGAAGGTCACCACCGAGCCGGCAAGTCTCCCAAGATCAACTTTCCAGACAAAAACAACGTGCTACATGTTTTCCAAGAAAACACTCGAGACATAAACGCGTGTCACAAACTAGGGGATGCTCATTGGGTATTAGTTTGGCGGTTTACAGCGTGCGGCGTACACTACGCCCGTTATAAGAGAGTGTCATAAGGATGAGGCGGTTAGTAAATACAAGGAGTAATGGTGAAACACTTTCTTTTATGGAACATCAATTCCAAGCGTCACCGGTTACTAACTCCTCTCATTTACTCACCCGTTTTCCATTTCTTAATGAGACCAGAGTACGTTTCACTTCGACTTGTATAATTAGGCATTACCTATTTCCATCGAACAATAAGTTCTGGTCAGGAGCATACAATACTCAGAAAACTTTTGCTAGATTTTGCATCTGTTAGCTTACCATTTTCTGATACAAGTCACAAAACAAGTACTCTTCCAGAATCAACTATTCTGGTCTCAACACTCTCTTCGCTTCCCTCCCCAAAACCAACCCTTCTCCTACACTTTGTGACCGAAGCAAGTCTGGAACTGGCATTTCTTGGTTTCAGTCGGACTTGTACAGATTGATCTCTAGAATCTAAAGTACTCCCTTGTAGTACATTGTTTAGGGTTTAGATTTGTTTCTCACCGACATCACACGAAATTACCGAAACTAGCAGAAACTGTTTTCACCCTCAAACACCAGGGTACCTTTTTTTTTTATGTGTCATGTTCCACGGCAGAACCCTTAACATTGACCGACATCATCTATGCCAAACCCTAATTCTCATGCTATCATTCCAAGGCATGCCAACCATGCCAGCCGCACCACTTTGCCAATGGCAAACCATGCAGGCCACATCTCCGCGCCAAGGCATGCCAACCATGCCAGCCGCACCACTGTGACAATGGTAAACCATGCCAGCCACATCTCAGCGCCAAGGCATGCCAACCATGCCAGCCGCACCACTGTGCCAATGAAAAATCATGTCAGCCACATCTCCGCGCCAAGGCATGCCAACCATGCCAGCCGCACCACTGTGTCAATTGAAAATCGTGCCAGCCACATCTCCGCGCCAAGGCATGCCAACCATGCCGGCTTCACCACTGTTCCAATGGCAAACCATGCTAGACGCACCATGCGCCAATGGCATGCCAAACCCTTGGCCCCACCATGCCAAGACAACCGCACCTTGCCTTGGCCCCACCATGCCAAGCCGTCCATGCCAAACCCTTGGCCCCACTATGCCAAGCCATATGCGCCATTTGCCTTGGCCCCACCATGTTGGCCTTCCCTATGCGGCTACCAAAACGAAGGTGTGCGACGATCAACGGCCACCCTTTCATCCTAGATGAAAATCCTGCCGTCCAAGGTCGCCAAACAACGCATGGTAACCTTGAGCCCAAAACCCTAGTTTTGGCGACGCCAAACCGCGCCAAGGCATGCCATGCCACATGTGCCAATGGCATGCTAACCACCTTGCCGCGCCATACCATGCCAGCCTTCCCTAGGCGGTTACTAAAACGAAGGGGTGCGACGATCAACATCCACCCTTCCATTCTAGATGCAAATCCTAGCCGTCCAAGCTCGACAAACCACGCATGGTAACCTTTGGCCTAAACCTCTAGTTTTGGCCACGCCAAACCGCGCCAAGGCATGCCATGCCACATGTGCCAATGGCATGCCAACCACCTTGCTGCGCCATACCATGCCGGCCTTCCCTATGCGACTACCAAAACGAAGGAGTGCGACGATCAAAGGCCACCCTTCCATCCTAGATGCGAATCCTAGCCGTTCAAGGTTTCCAAACAACGCATGGTAACCTTTGTCCCAAACCCTAGTTTTGGTCATACCATACCAGCCTTCCCTATGCGGCTACCAAAATGAAGGCCTGCAACAATCAACGGCCACTTTTTCATCTAAGTTGCAGATCTTAGCCATCCAAGGTTACCAGCTAACGCATGGCAGCCTTTGGCCCTAGTTTGGTTGCGCCTAAACAAAGCCAAAACCCTAACTTTTGGCCGCGCCTAAACTAGGCCATATTAAAGCCATACTGATCATGCTTTCATGCCACTGGCTACCAAACGAAGAGTTGCAATAATCAACGGCTACCTTTTCTATTAAGATGTAAAATCTCGACCGTCGAATGTCACTACCGAGTCGGAAAGTCTCTCAAGCTCAACTTTCCAGATAACAACAACGTGCTACATGCTTTCTACAAAAATACTCGAGACATCAACGCATGTCACAGGATGCTCATTGGGTATTGGTTTGGCGGTTTACAGCGTGCCGCATACACTACGCCCGTTATAAGAAAGTGTCATAAGGATGAGGCGATTAGTAAATACAGGGAGTAATGGTGAAACGCTTTCTTTTATGGAACATCAATTCCAGGCGTTACCGATTACGTCTCCTCCCATTTTCTCACCCATTTTCCATTTCTTAATGAGACCAGAGTACGTTTCACTTCGACTTGTATAAATAGGCATTACCTATTTCCACCGAAAACAAGTTTTTGGTCAGGAGCATACAACACTCAGAAATCACCTGTTAGCTTTCCCATCTGTTAGCTTACGCTTTCTGATACAAATCAGAACAACTACTTTTCCAGAATCAACTATTCTGGTCTCAACACTCTCTTCGCTTCCCTCCCCAAAACCAACCGTACTCCTCCACTTTGTGATCGAAGTATGTCTGGAACAGCCATTTCTTGGTTTAAGTCGGACTTGTACAGATTGATCTCTAGAATCTAAAGTACTCCCTTGTAGTACATTGTTTAGGGTTTAGATTTGTTTCCCACCGACATCACACGAAATTACCGAAACTAGCAGAAACTGTTTTCACCCTCAAACACCAGGGTACCTTTTTTTTATGTGTCATGTTCCAAGGCAGAACCCTTAACATTGACCGACATCATTTATGCCAAACCCTAATTCTCATGCTACCATGCCAAGGCATGCCAACCATGCCAGACGCACCACTTTGCCAATGGCAAACCATGCCAGCCACATCTCCGCGCCAAGGCATGCCAACCATGCCAGCCGCACCACTGTGACAATGGAAAACCATGCCAGCCACATCTCCGCGCCAAGGCATGCCAACCATGCCAGCCGCACCACTGTGCCAATGGAAAATCATGTCAGCCACATCTCCGCGCCAAGGCATGCCAACCATGCCAGCCGCACCACTGTGCCAATTGAAAATCGTGCCAGCCACATCTCCGCGCCAAGGCATGCCAACCATGCCAGCTTCACCACTGTGCCAATGGCAAACCATGCTAGCCACACCATGTTCCAATGGCATGCCAAACCCTTAGCCCCAACCATGCTAGCCGCACCATGCGCCAATGGCATGCCAAACCCTTGGCCCCACCATGCCAAGACAACCGCACCTTGCCTTGGCCCCACCATGCCAAGCCGTCCATGCCAAACCCTTGGCCCCACTATGCCAAGCCATATGCGCCATTTGCCTTGGCCCAACCATGTTGGCCTTCCCTATGCGGCTACCAAAATGAAGGTGTGCGACGATCAACGGCCACCCTTTCATCCTAGATGAAAATCCTGCCGTCCAAGGTCGCCAAACAACGCATGGTAACCTTTAGCCCAAAACCCTAGTTTTGGCCACGCCAAACCGCGCCAAGGCATGCCATGCCACATGTGCCAATGGCATGCTAACCACCTTGCCGCGCCATACCATGCCAGCCTTCCCTAGGCGGTTACTAAAACGAAGGCGTGCGACGATCAACATCCACCCTTCCATTCTAGATGCAAATCCTAGCCGTCCAAGCTCGACAAACCACGCATGGTAACCTTTGACCCAAACCTCTAGTATTGGCCACGCCAAACCGCGCCAAGGAATGCCATGCCACATGTGCCAATGGCATGCCAACCACCTTGTCGCGCCATACCATGCCGACCTTCCCTATGCGACTACCAAAACGAAGGAGTGCGACGATCAAAGTCCACCCTTCCATCCTAGATGCGAATCCTAGCCGTTCAAGGTTGCCAAACAACGCATGGTAACCTTTGGCCCAAACCCTAGTTTTGGTCATACCATACCAGCCTTCCCTATGCGGCTACCAAAATGAAGGCCTGCAACAATCAACGGCCACTTTTTCATCTAAGGTGCAGATTTTAGCCATCCAAGGTTACCAGCTAACGCATGGAAGCCTTTGTCCCTAGTTTGGTTGCGCCTAAACAAAGCCAAAACCCTAACTTTTGGCCGCGCCTAAACTAGGCCATATTAAAGCCATACTGATCATGCTTTCATGACACTGGCTACCAAACGAAGAGTTGCAATAATCAACGGCTACCTTTTCTCTTAAGATGTAAAATATCGACCGACGAATGTCACTACCGAGTCGGAAAGTCTCCCAAGCTCAAATTTCCAGACAACAACAACGTGCTACATGTTTTCCACAAAAATACTCGATACATCAACGCATGTCACAGGATGCTCATTGGGTATTGGTTTGGCGGTTTACAACGTGCGGCATACACCACGCCTGTTATAAGAAAGTGTCATAAGGATGAGGCGATTAGTAAATACAGGGAGTAATGGTGAAACGCTTTCTTTTATGGAACATCAATTCCAGGCGTTACCGATTACGCCTCCTCCCATTTGCTCACCCATTTTCCATTTCTTAATGAGACCAGAGTACGTTTCACTTCGACTTGTATAAATAGGCATTACCTATTTCCACCGAAAAAAAGTTTTTGGTCAGGAGCATACAACACTCAGAAATCACTTGTTAGCTTTCCCATCTGTTAGCTTACGCTTTCTGATACAAATCAAAACAACTACTTTTCCAGAATCAACTATTCTGGTCTCAACACTCTCTTCGCTTCCCTCCCCAAAACCAACCGTACTCCTCCACTTTGTGATCGAAGTATGTCTGGAACGGCCATTTCTTGGTTTAAGTCGGACTTATACATATTGATCTCTAGAATCTAAAGTACTCCCTTGTAGTACATTGTTTAGGGTTTAGATTTGTTTCTCACCGACATCACACGAAATTACCGAAACTAGCAGAAACTGTTTTCACCCTCAAACACCAGGGTACCTTTTTTTTATGTGTCATGTTCCAAGGCAGAACCCTTAACATTGACCGACATTATTTATACCAAACCCTAATTCTCATGCTACCATGCCAAGGCATGCCAACCATGCCAGACGCACCACTTTTCCAATGGCAAACCATGCCAGCCACATCTCCGCGCCAAGGCATGCCAACCATGCCATCCGCACCACTGTGCCAATGGAAAATCATGTCAGCCACATCTCCGCGCCAAGGCATGCCAACCATGCCAGCCGCACCACTGTGCCAATTGAAAATCGTGCCAGCCACATCTCCGCGCCAAGGCATGCCAACCATGCCAGCTTCACCACTGTGCCAATGGCAAACCATGCTAGCCACACCATGCGCCAATGGCATGCCAAACCCTTGGCCCCAACCATGCTAGCCGCACCATGCGCCAATGGCATGCCAAACCCTTGGCCCCACCATGCCAAGACAACCGCACCTTGCCTTGGCCCCACCATGCCAAGACGTCCATGCCAAACCCTTGGCCCCACTATGCCAAGCCATATGCGCCATTTGCCTTGGCCCAACCATGTTGGCCTTCCCTATGCGGCTACCAAAACGAAGGTGTGCGACGATCAACGGCCACCCTTTCATCCTAGATGAAAATCATGCCGTCCAAGGTCGCCAAACAACGCATGGTAAACTTTATCCCAAAACCCTAGTTTTGGCCAGCCAAACCGCGCCAAAGCATGCCATGCCACATGTGCCAATGGCATGCTAACCACCTTGTCGCGCCATACCATGCCAGCCTTCCCTAGGCGGTTACTAAAACGAAGGCGTGCGATGATCAACATCCACCCTTCCATTCTAGATGCAAATCCTAGCCGTCCAAGCTCGACAAACCATGCATGGCAACCTTTGGCCGAAACCTCCAGTTTTGGCCACGCCAAACCGCGCCAAGGCATGCCATGCCACATGTGCCAATGGCATGCCAACCACCTTGCCACGCCATACCATGCCGGCCTTCCCTATGCGACTACCAAAACGAAGGAGTGCGACGATCAAAGGCCACCCTTCCATCCTAGATGTGAATCCTAGCCGTTCAAGGTTGCCAAACAACGCATGGTAACCTTTGGCCCAAACCTTAGTTTTGGTCATACCATACCAGCCTTCCCTATGCGGCTACCAAAATAAAAGCCTGCAACAATCAACGGCCACTTTTTCATCTAAGGTGCAGATCTTAGCCATCCAAGGTTACCAGCTAATGCATGGCAGCCTTTGGCCCTAGTTTGGTTGCGCCTAAACAAAGCCAAAACCCTAAATTTTGGCCGCGCCTAAACTAGGCCATATTAAAGCCATACTGATCATGCTTTCATGCCACTGGCTACCAAACGAAGAGTTGCAATAATCAACGGCTACCTTTTCTCTTAAGATGTAAAATCTCGACCGTCGATTGTCACTACCGAGTCGGAAAGTCTCCCAAGCTCAACTTTCCAGACAACAACAACGTGCTACATGCTTTCCACAAAAATACTCGAGACATCAACGCATGTCACAGGATGCTCATTGGGTATTGGTTTGGCGGTTTACAGCATGCCGCATACACTACGCCCGTTATAAGAAAGTGTCATAAGGATGAGGCGATTAGTAAATACAGGGAGTAATGGTGAAATGCTTTCTTTTATGGAACATCAATTCCAGGCATTACCGATTACGCCTCCTCCAATTTGCTCACCCATTTTCCATTTCTTAATGAGACCAGAGTACGTTTCACTTCGACTTGTATAAATAGGCATTACCTATTTCCAACGAAAACAAGTTTTTGGTCAGGAGCATACAACACTCAGAAATCACCTGTTAGCTTTCCCATCTGTTAGCTTACGCTTTCTGATACAAATCAAAACAACTACTCTTCCAGAATCAACTATTCTGGTCTCAACACTCTCTTCACTTCCCTCCCCAAAACCAACTGTTCTCCTCCACTTTGTGATCGAAGTATGTCTGGAACGACCATTTCTTGGTTTAGGACGGACATGTACAGATTGATATCTCGAACCTAAAGTACTCCCTTGCAATACATTGTTTAGGGTTTAGACTTGTTTCTCACCGACATCACACGAAATTACCGAAACCAGCAGAAACTGCTTTCACCCTCAAACCTTTGGAGACCACAGTGGGAGATTAATCTCTAGGTTGCAATATCGATTTCCAAATTTCCGATACACCTTTCACTTCCAACTCCAACATGGTGGAACTCAGATCCGGATCAGCTGCCGAGAACACCAACGCATAATTTGTCCCTGGTGTTAATGCTACTTCCAATAGCATCACTGCGCCACCTACTGACCCTAGTAACACCGAAAGCACTCCTTCAGGTGTAACACCGCCGATCACCAGGGCCATAGCCGCTTCAGCCTCTAATATCCTTGCGCAACTTTCTAATCCTGGAAGTACTGAAAGCGCTCCTTTAGGCGTTACGCCACCAGTCACCAGAGCCAGAGCTGCCGCTACCACTCCTAACGCTTAGTCAAACATGGCACCTCCAACCGCCTCTAAGACTCCAACTACCCCACCAACAGGATGAGAAACCGGAGGAACCAGAGGAAGCCGACCCTATATCACCATCACTGATTTGATGGAACGGAAGGAGGTTCTCGCTAGAGCCCAGACGGATATGGTTTCAACACAGAAAGAAGTACTCATTTTTCTCAAAGCCCCGACAGAGCGGCTGCCGCGTGAGTCACGCCCTCCAGAGCCGATTAGAAACGCCTCCAACACCCCCGACGCTAGCACCTCGCCGGAACGCGTCTCCGCGGATGAGGAGATTCGTGCCAGAACCCCATTGGAAAGAAGTCAGCCGTCCAATTTTGTCACACGAGAGGATATGGAACAACTTATCCGGAATCGAATCAAGAATGATGAAATAGACATGCATCAGCATCAACCTCCTTACCCACCTGAAATACAAATAATTCCTCTTCCAAGAGGATACTCCTATCCTCGATTCACCCTGTACGATGGCACCGGAAATACACGTGAGCATGTCTCTCGCTTCTTGGAGCCCCTAGGAGAACATGAATACAATCACGTTTTTCGTCTGAGGGAGTTTTTGAAATCGCTTACCGGAAGAGCGTACACATGGTACAACAGCATCCCCAATTGGGGTGGCATGGTTACCGCATTTCACAAGAAGTACTTCTTTGTGTCTGAACAAGTTACCTTGTCGGACCTAGGAAGGATGTACCAACGGGACAACGAACATCCAACTGATTTTGTTAAGAGATTCAGGGTTCAAGCACTAGACTGTCATGACCCAAACGTGACCGAGAAACAACTGGTGAATTCATGCATCAACGGTATGGCTCCCATTTACCGCGCCTTGCTAAAGAACCTGCATTTCCAGACATTCTCTGAGCTCCATGAGGCTGCCAGGCGATCAACAACGATAGCACCAGCATTATTAGAAATATCTAGACCAACCAGAGCCGAAGACGCATGCGAAAATCACGAGAATAGACGTCTCATGAACAAACAGTACAACATTGGTCCCTCCTCGGTGAGCGTAGTAAACGAATGAGGAAAAAGGAAGGCCCTAACTGCAGACCAGCAGCCTAAACGTGAAGCACCAGCATGACGAGCAACTCTGCCTCGGAAGGCCGCCGTTAAAGCTCCCATGTGTCATCACAAAGCTGAAGGAAATACCTTGGATTTCCCGTTTCCCATTGAGGAGGTGATCGATCTCTTAGAAGCATGTCCCACCGACTGAGGCCGAGATGGCAAACCCCAAATAATGCCACTACCACAGATTTGTTCACCACCCAGTGATTGCAACAAACTGAAGCATATATTCAAAGAAAAGATAGAAGCAAGGGAACTTCAACTAGGAAACGAGGGAGTACATCGAGGCCCACTTACGGTGAGGAATTGAGGAGTCTCTGAGGATTCCGTGCACGAGACTGTGCAATCCATGATGCAGCACGTATGCGAAATTCTCTACCTTTCCAAGGTGCAGCGCCAAGATATATTTACGGCTCTCAATCGTATCGTGTCGTGTCAGGAAAACGGCTTTTTCCCTCCACGGAAGCCACGCCAAGAGCCCAAGCTCTCTCAACGATCGGAATCGAAAAGGACAACTGAGGACTGCTGACCACGTCTTATTTAAGAGGTATTGAATTCGAAAAAACTCTAATCGACACGGCCTCTGACTTCAACATTGTTACTTTCAAGACTCTGAAAGCTGCGGGATTTACGAAACAAGAGGCTACCCATTCCCCACCCGTGATTAAGAACCCTGGAGGGGAAGCCTTGAACGCGCACGTCTACATTAACCTCGAGATCAAGATGGGAGACGCTATAACGCATAGCAAATTCTACATTGTCAAAGAACTGGGTTATGTCATGATATTGGGGCACTTATGGGTACTAGACAATAAGGAGAAATTGGAAACATCCCCTCTACCGATGTAAACGCCCGAATGAATCTCCAACAAACCGTCCCACTTGCTACCGCATCGGAGAGTTACCGATATAACCCAGACACCTGGAGATGACCTGTTGGCGCTAACTCATAGATTCCAAACGCAAGTAAGTTTGGCCGAACGATCTTCTCTACAACCAGTCATTTCTTCCCCTATTCCGTCATGGGGACTCAGCACGATTACTGGCACGGATGCTGTCAAGAGATGTGAGTGGGGCGCTGGGCCATTCATACGCTTTGCAAATAATTTTGAAGCTGCCATCAAAACTGACGAGACCAAGATTCAAACGGTTACACAACACCTTAACTCGTTTGAAGTCGGAGATATGGTGGTCAAAGTGAACTCGTTTCAAGTTGGGAAGATAACGGTAAAGATAGCTGTTCGGACCGATTCACCCAAGGAAAAAGAAGACGAGCCATATCTGGTGGCAGACGTCCTTTTGGGAGGTTACTGCAAGCTCATCAACAAAGACAAGCTGGGAGGTGTGATAGTTCACTCGTGATGTCTCAAGCTTTTCAATCCCTAAAACGATGTACTACCCTCTTCCAGCACTCTCCCTTTAGTTTTTCTTCAGCAATTTTTCCTCCCGCTTGATATCTGTATTTCCCCAAGATGAATGCATCGTTTGTATTTTTTTTTAGGGTTTCGTTTTTATTCAAAATGCATACATTTCTTTCCGAATGAGTTTTCCAAATCTCAGAAAAATATACCAAACAAATCCTTAATCATTGAGAAGCCATTAACCATCCAATCACAACCAGAAACACCAACCTATTCTAAGGGAAGGCTTGGGTCTTTCAAAAAAAATGAGAAGTTTATTCGAAGACAGAAACCGCAAGCGGGATGCTAATTGAAGAAACCCTAACTTTCCCGCAAATACAAGGAAGGTAAAGAAAAATAAGTCTGCAAAACATCAGGACAACTAAGTGACGAATAGAAACAATGAAGAAGAAGAAGATAGTCATAGAAAGCTAATGTGTGAATTGCCAATGCCTATGTCAGATTTTTTTTTTTCAAACACTTTCCTCAATAATCTTTCGGGCAACAAAGGTTCCATCCGGAAGCCACATCAGCAATAGCAGCCTCAACATCCCACCCGGAAGTCGTCTCAGCAGCAACATCATACGTCTTTTTACCGATGTCCGCCTCGGCAACCAACCCAGCATATGCCATCACGACTTCTCCAATGCCACCGACAACAGTTTCGTCGTCTTCAATGAAAGTTGTTTCAGTTTCATCAACCGCAACATCATCATCTTCCTCGGAAGTCTTTTCAGCGACCTTTCGAGGAGAATTTCCCGATTAATCATAATCAAGGGTTATGAGACCTTCCTGGACAGGGGAGATACGTTGATTTTCCCCTAAAAGTTTCACAAGCTCGGTCTTCCGCCTTTTCAACTGAGAAGAAAACTGCCCCGCACTAACAGTGGGCCGTGAAGAGGTTTTGTTGCACCAAATCCTCCCAACGCACTGGGATGCTTCGCCACCTTCCCGTTCTTTCTCCAAAGTTATATCCCGAATGATTTCGCCAGCTTCACGAAACATAGATTCAATTCTATTCAACGCCTCCCCATGAGAAGAAAACTGGTTTTTGTCGATTCCAAAGTTTCTCCCCGAAAAGTTGGAGACATGTCTGTCATTGGAAGATCCCATTATGCGTAACAGAACCAGAGAAAGAATAGAGGATAGACACGATTTCAGCACGACCTGTGTAAATGAAGGATTCAAGATCATCTTTTATAACCAGCAGAGCGATGAGGTCCCGAAAAAGAAAGCATCCTACCAGCCGCGGATTGAGGCGTGATATCAGATTCTAATGAAATCGTTTTCTACTAGCGAACATAAGGGAATGCCTGGCCACATAAGGTAAATTAGGGTTTGGTGAGAAAACGCGGAAGTACATGTTTAAGACACGCTTTCCCGCGTTGTTACTTCTCTTCCGCCAGCACCGAGACTTGGAAAAAAAAACGACAAGGTGACATGAAGAGAAGGAATAACGCCCCCTTTCTACGGGCATAACACTTGCGGGGTTTTAAATAAGGAAAGAACTTCCTATGTGAGTCACGTAAGGAAAAGAGACAACCATGCCCGCAAAGACAAGCCACTACTGGGCCACGCCGTCCGCGCATGCTTTGCATCACCAAACCGTGCCATGCCTTACACCACCGTCCGCGCCATGCTTGCCTCGCCAAACCGCGTCATGCCTTGCACCATCTTGTCGCGCCAGCACCAACAAACTCGCCAAGCCAGTGTCACGATGTTCCCTAATCAAGCCAAGGTGATGCATGGCCAGACTAACCCGACGATTTTCATCTCACCACTCCACGGTCTGCACCACCAGTACAATTTATGCAAGGCCGCCAACACGGGAAGCACAAACTCTCTTTACCTCTCAAAAAAGGTTAGTTGGACCTTCCTGACCATCTTTTCACGACTTGTTGTTTCGATTTTTGTCCTATCCTGTCACCATCTTATGCTTACCTCGCAATGATGATCCCGTTCCGAGCTAAGCAGGGGACTTAATGTTGATGGTGGTTTTTAGCTTAGGGTTAAAATCGTAAAACCGCATATCTGACATGACATCACTATGACCATTAGCACATTTATTGAATCGATCAGCATGCCTACGTAAGAATTACCAGGGTACCTTTTTTTATGTGTCATGTTCCACGGTAGAACCCTTAACATTGACCGATATCATCTATGTCAAACCCTAATTCTCATGCTACCGTTCCAAGGCATGCCAACCATGCCCGCCGCACCACTTTTCCAATGAAAAACTATGCCAGCCACATCTCCGCGCCAAGGCATGCCAACCATGCCAGCCGCACCACTGTGCCAATGGCAAACCATGCCAACCACATCTCCGCGCCAAGGCATGCCAACCATGCCAGCCGCACCACTATACCAATGGCAAACCATGCCAGCCACATCTCTGCGCCAAGGCGTGCTAACCATGCCATCCGCACCACTGTGACAATGGCAAACCATGCCGTCCACATCTCCGCGCCAAGCCATGCCACCCATGCCAGCCACACCATTGTGCCAATGGCAAATCATGCCAGCCACATCTCCGCGCCAAGGCATGCCAACCATGCCAGCCGCACCACTATGCCAATGGCAAACCATGACAGCCACATCTCCGTGCCAAGGCATGCCAACCATGCCAGCCGCACCACTGTGCTAATGGAAAACCATGCCAGCCACATCTCCGTGCCAAGGCATGCCAACCATGCCAGCCGCATCGCTGTTCCAATGGCAAACCATGCCAGCCACGTCTACCGCGCCAAGGCATCCAAACCATGCTAGCCTCACCATGCGCCAATGTCATTCCAAACCCTTGGCCCCACCATGCCAATCCAACCGCACCTTTCCTTGGCCCCACCATGCCAAGCCTTCCATACCAAACCCTTGGCCCCACTATGCCAAGCCATCCGCGCCATTGGACTTGGACCCACCATGCCGGACTTCCCCATGCGGCTACCAAAACGAAGGTGTGCGACGATCAACGGCCACCCTTCCATCCTGGATGCAAATCCCAGCCGTCCAAGGTCGCCAAACAACGCATGGTATCCTTTGGACCAAAATCCTAGTTTTGGCCACGCCAAACCTCGCCAAGGAATGCCACGCCATCCCCACCACTGTGCTAATGGCAAACCATGCCAGCCACATCTCCGCGCCAAGGCATGCCAACCATTCCAGCCGCACAACTGTGCCAATGGAAAACCATGCCAGCCACATCTTCGTGCCGGGGCATGCCAACCATGCCAACCACATCATTGTGCCAATGGCAAAGCATGCCAGCCACGTCTACCGCGCCAAGGCATGCAAACCATGCTAGCCTCACCATGCGCCAATGGCATGCCAAACCTTTGGACCCACCATGCCGGCCTTCCCCATGCGGCTACCAAAACGAAGGCGTGCGACGATCAACAGCCATCCTTCCATCTTGAATGCAAATCCTAGCCGTCCAAGGTCGCCAAACAACGCATGGTATCCTTTGGACCAAAATCTTAGTTTTGGCCACGCCAAACCTCGCCAAGGCATGCCACGCCAGCCGCACCACTGTGCTAATGGCAAACCATGCCAGCCACATCTCCGCGCCAATGACATGCCAAACCTTTGGACCCACCATGCCGGCCTTCCCCATGTGGCTACCAAAACGAAGGCGTGCGACGATCAACGGCCACCCTTCCATCCTGGATGCAAATCCTAACCGTCCAAGGTCGCCAAACAACGCATGGTATCCTTTGGACCAAAATCTTAGTTTTGGCCACGCCAAACCTCGCCAAGGCATGCCACGCCATCCGCACCACTGTGCTAATAGCAAACCATGCCAGCCACATCTCCGCGCCAAGGCATTCCAACCATGCCAGCCACACCACTGTGCCAATGAAAAACCATGCCAGCCACATCTTCGTGCCAGGGCCTGCCAACCATCCCAACCACATCACTGTGCCAATGGCAAAGCATGCCAGCCACGTCTTCCGCGCCAAGGCATGCAAACCATGCTAGCCTCACCATGCGCTAATGGCATGCCAAACCTTTGGACCCACCATGCCGGCCTTCCCCATGCGGCTACCAAAACGAAGGCGTGCGACGATCAACGGCCATCCTTCCATCCTTGATGCAAATCCTAGCCGTCCAAGGTCGCCAAACAACGCATGGTATCCTTTGGACCAAAATCCTAATTTTGGCCACGCCAAACCGCGCCAAGGCATGCCATGCCAACCGCACCACTGTGCTAATGGAAAACCATGCAAGACACATCTCTGCGCCAAGGCATGCCAGCCGCATCACTGTGCCAACGGCAAACCATTCCAGCCACATCTCCGCGCCAAGGCATGCCAACCATGCCAGCCGCACCACTGTGACAATGGAAAACCATGTCATCCATATCTCCGCGCCAAGGCATGCCAACCATGCCAGCCGCACCACTGTGTCAATGGCAAATCATGCCAGCAACATCTCCGCGCCAAGGCATGCCAACCATGCCAGCCGCACCACTGTGCCAATGTGAAATCATGCCAGCCACATCTCCGCGCCAAGGCATGCCAACCATGCCAGCCGCACCACTGTGCCAATGGCAAACCATGCCAGCCACATCTCCGCGCCAAGGCATTCCAACCATGCCAGCCGCACCACTGTGCCAATGGAAAACCATGCTAGCCGCACCATGCGCCAATGGCATGCCAAATCCTTGGCCCAGCCATGCCAAGCCAACTGCACCTTACCTTGGCCCCAACCATGCTAGTCGCACCATGCGCCAATGGCATTCCAAACCCTTGGATCCACCATGCCAAGCCAACCGCACCTTTCCTTAGCCCTACCATGCCAAGACGTCCATGCCGAACCCTTAGCCCCACTATGCCAAGCCATTCGAGCCATTTGCCTTGGCCCCATCATGCTGACCTTCCCTATACAGCTACCAAAACGAAGGCGTGTGATGATCAACGACCACCCTTCCATCCTAGATGCAAATCCTAGCCGTCCAAGGTCGCCAAAAAACGCATGGTAACCTTTGGTCCAAAACCCTAGTTTTGGCCACGCCAAACCGCGCCAAGGCATGCCATGCCACATGTGCCAATGGCATGCTAACCACCTTGTCGCGTCATACCATGCCGGCCTTCCCTACGCGGCTACCAAAACTAAGGCTTGCGACGATCAACGGCCACCCTTCCATCCTAGATGCAAATCCTAGTCGTCCAAGATCGCCAAACCACGCATGGTAACCTTTGGCCCAAAACTCTAGTTTTGGACACGCCAAACCGCGCCAAGGCATGCCATGCCACATATACCAATGGCATGCCAACCACCTTGCCGCGCCATACCATGCCGGCCTTCCCTATGCGGCTACCAAAACGAAGGCATTCGACGATCAATGACCACCCTTTCATCCTAGATGTGAATCCTAGCCGTCCAAGGTTGCCAAACAACGCATGGTAACTTTTGGCCCAAAACCCTAGTTTTGGCCATGCCATACCGTCCTTCCCTATGCGGCTTCTAAAACGAAGGCATGCAACAATCAACGGCCACTTTTTCATCTAAGGTGCAGATCTTAGCCGTCCTAGGTCACCAGCTAACGCATGGCAACCTTTGGCCCTAGTTTGGTCGCGCCTTAACAAATCCCAAACCCTAACTTTTGGTCGCTCCTAAACTAGGCCATATTAAAGCCATACTGATCATGCTTTCATGCCACTGGATACCAAATGAAGGGTTGCAATAATCAACGGCTACCTTTCCTCTTAAGATGCAAAATCTCGACCGTCGAAGGTCACCACCAAGCCGGAAAGTATCCCAAGCTCAACTTGCCAGATAACAACAACGTGCTACATGTTTTCCACGAAAACACTCGAGAAATCAACGCATGTCACCAACTGGGGGATGCTCATTGGGTATTGGTTTGGCGGTTTACAGCGTGCGGCGTACACTACGCCCGTTATAAGAAAGTGTCATAAGGATGAGGCGGTTAGTAAATACATGTAGTAATGGTGAAACACTTTCTTTTATGGAACATCAATTCCAGGTGTTACTGGTTACCACCTCCTCCCATTTACTCACCTGTTTTCCATTTCTTAATGAGACCAGAGTACGTTTCACTTCGACTTGTATAAATAGGCATTACCTATTTCCACCGAAAACAAGTTTTTGGTCAGGAGCATACAACACTCAGAAATCACCTGTTATCTTTCACATCTGTTAGCTTATGCTTTCTGATACAAGTAAAAACAACTACTCTTCCAGAATCAACTATTCTGGTCTCAACACTCTCTTCGCTTCCCTCCCCAAAACCAACCCTTCTCCTCCACTTTGTGACCGAAGCAAGTCTAGAACGTCCATTTCTTGGTTTAGGCCGGACTTGTACAGATTGATCTCTCGAACCTAAAGTACTCCCTTGCAGTACATTGTTTAGGGTTTATACTTGTTTCTCACCCACATCACACGAAATTACCGAAACCAACAAAAAAAAAATTCACCCTCAAACAATAGGTCATGATGAAATGCACAGCATCGAACGCTCAGCTGGGAGGCCTTTCGAGAATCATATTCATCATGGCTCTGAGAGGGACTCGATCAGAGCTCGTGAAACGGTTCACGAATCGTAAAATATGAATCCTCACATGTATTCCTGAAGCCGGATCAGAAACATGCAGTATCATGATTTACTATTTTGACCTTTGTCGAAAATCACCATCAATATTAAGTCTCTTGCTTAGTGGGGGATAGTCATGTTCCGCAGTAAGCATTAGATGGGGATTTCCCTGTTGACGAGACAAGCAGTTGAACTCAGTCGTACAAAGGTATTCTCAGAATCCCCAATTTTCTCCAATGGTGTCATGTACGAAAAAATGCACAGATAAGGACCCTGATAGTATGATATAGTGTCATCCCATGAGTACGATGAGACGAGGCACTGCTGATTTGGTCGGTCGTATCATGATTTTACGATTTTGACCTTTGTCGAAAATCCACCATCAACATTGCGTCTCCTGCTTAGTGGAGGACAATCATGTTCCGCAGTAAGCATTAGATGGGGATTTTCCTGTTGACGAGACAAGCAGTTGAACTCAGTCGTACAAAGGTATTCTCAGAATCCCCGATTTGATCCAATGGTGTCATGTACAAACAAATGCACAGATAAGGACCCTGATAGTATGATAGAGTGTCATCTCATGACTACGATGAGACGAGGCACTGCTGATTTGGTTGGTCGTTCGGTTTAGCGTTTGCGGGCCCGGCCCAAAATGGAAATCCTTGTTTTAGGAACAAACGTTTGTTTGTTAATTTAAGAAACAAACAAAATAGGCCTGAGTCAAATAATAAAATTTTTGTCTATGAGCTTCACGAAAACCAAAAATTTTATGTATTTATTTTTAAATATGTGAAATTTCACAAAATGGAATAGACTCTCGTTTCAAAGGTGGATGCTCGTACGAGAGAAAATTTTTTTTTTTTAATAGACATGCGTTGCATCTGTTAGTAATAAAATTTTGTCTATGAGCTTTCATGAAAAATTTTACTTTTTGAAAATATATTCTCGTTTCAAAGACGGGTACTCGCATGAGGGAGCAAAATATATATTTTCAAATTTACGTGAGTTTCACGTTAAAAATATTTTTTGTAAAATCAATGTTTTGATTTTGAACAAATGTTGAAAGTAGACAATCATACATGGAGAAATAATGTTTGTATGTGAGTTTTCACAATTGTAGAATGGACGTCCAATTTTTGAAAAACCAGTGAATGTTCACACAGTGAAAATTTATGTGAAATCAAATGTCTTTGCAGGATTGAAGGAACGAGCAAGTTTTCGAAATTCTGACGTTATAGTCACTACAGCTAGTGAAATTGTAAATAGGTAAGAGTTTGATGGTTACCATTTTTGTTGCGTGTTTGTTATTGGTATATCCATAACTCCATGTTTTTCGCCTTAGATAATGGTGACTTCCAGTTACAACCACCCTGCTAGTTCTTCCGGGGAACGCTCCAGAAATATCAAGTCAAAGATGAAGACTTCTGCATATGTTCATGCCGAGGTTAATCAACCTTTCAGAGACGCTAGAAAGTTAGTATATTGTATGTCTCTTGATCATCTGGGATTCGTCCGTGCGAAGAAAGCAGAGACGTGATGAAATGTCACATAAGAAAAGAGCTAAAGATGAAAAGCGCATATCTCATCAGAAGAAACACCATCGAATCCATAAAATGAGTATCAGCTGAAGATGAAGTACGGCCTTGCATTGATGGCGTAGCTCCTGACGTGGATGAATGAAGAATTTTGTCATAAGAAAATTCAGAACTCAACCCTTTAGCAAAAACGCCATAAAATCTTCATCTGATGTCGGATTTTCGCGATCTACCCATGTATCCTCATGCCCATGAAATTTCCAAGATCTTTCTAAGAAGTTTTTTGAGTTTTGAGCACGTTTAGGAGGTGAAATCAGCGAAACAATAAACTTTCAGGAGACCTTCAGAACTTTTTCAGCTGTCATGTAGTCCAAAGGTTTGGCCACATCCTTTTGCTCATTTCTCCGATTGATGTGAATTTTGGATATGTTGTAGAGGACATCCATACAAAGAGAATGGTATATGACCCATACCTAGATTCTTCATAATTTTTTTCCGGATTGCTTCTTTGTGCGGGACAGTGTAAAATCATCTCAGACGAGCTTGTTGTAAAACACTCTCGTTGTGTCTTTAGACCATTCGCTTGTGTCTTGAATGGTTGGTGAAGGATTTTAACGTCATCGATTCATTTGAGATCAGGACCCCTTGATTGATACATGAGCCTGGTGCTTGAAATGCCATCTTGTTTATGTCAGTCTTAGAAACATCACTTCTGAAACCCTGGTCATGAGACTATAACTGAGGTTGCTCTCAAGAGGGGGTGATGTAATGACCATGGTTGCATGTCCCGGTGATAGAATTCATTTTATGATGAATGATTAACACTGGAGATCCCGGCGCCATGAGTCTTAGACTTGATGAAGGACTCAGCGGAAAGACCTGGTGGACACCAACCGACTGTGGAAGTTATGAATCCCGTCTGAGAATTGTTGCTTGCATGTTGTATGCTCTGTAAGCTGTAGGAACCTCATACGACGTCGGAATTCGAATCTTGACCCCAACTTTTGAAGCTAAGAGACTGAGTTATCACATGAGAAAAGAATCATTCCACTTTAAGTTGCATAGGTCAGCCAACGAAGCGTGCAAATTTGTAATTTTTAATCCCGTAAAACAATTCATATTTCGTAGACCTGACGGTAAAGGTCATATCTTTCAGCTCGTATGTCCGATTGATGCGCCCTTTTGGTATGTTGTATAAGAGACATATACGAACATCTTTCGTTTAGGAAGTATTGTCCCATTCCTCACCCATTGGTACGTTTTTGTAAACCTATGGACTGAAGTGTGTTGTATCTCATTTGTAGAGGTGATGAGAACATCTTGTAGAAGACTTGGGATTGTGCACGTCCGTCGTGCAAGCTTCGAAAAGACTTTCATGTGAAAATATTTCATGTCTACACACCTTGACATGAATAATTAGTGTTTGGAGAAGTCCGCTTCATCGAGCAATACTTCAGAGAATGATTAATTGATGAAGCGAGGATGTTGCTCCTGAAACCGTTGTTGATGCTGAGATCACGATTGAATTTTCTCCATAAATTCTTGTTGATGCCGAGACTATGGATACAGTTCCTCCAGATATCCTTGTTGATGCCGGTTCGAAGTTTCTCTAGAGACCGAAAAGTCTAGAACCATGATTTTATGTGATCAGTGAAGAGAAGAAGTTCCTCAGTCGTGCAGGGGCTTGTGATGTAGAGAAATCCCGTTGATGAAGTTTCACGGAATCACATCAGGTTGCAATAAATAGATTTGAATCGATCTTTCCAATAAGATCAAGTCCCCAGTGTATGAAAGAGTTTGTGTCATCCATGGATGAATGATATTGCATCTGCTTCAGAAGCCTTATCATGGGATAATGAAGACTTATCGATTGTAGTTCAGTTATACTTTGATCGTTTTGTTTTTGAATCAGTGTGTCATCGTCGAGATATTTGTGTTGAAGCCAGATGCGTCATTATCAAAGGTGTACTCTTTGATTGGAAGTACAATTTGAAGGCTTTTTAGCTGCTTGAGCGTTGAAGCGTCATATCCCTTAAGCATCGAATGTCTTAGGTTTGATCGTCTCGGCCCTAAGTATCTTCTGTTGATTTCAACATTTCTTTCATTGCGGTAGTGGGATTCAGCACTTGTGCAAGCATCAGAGCTTTCTAATTTTGTGGAACACATGGACACTCCTGCAAGGCTATGAAGAAACGCCCAAAGTGTTCTTTTCCATGCTTGGACATCATCTCAGTAATGAATATCTCGGTGCTCGATGCGGAGAAATGTCAGATTCAACCACTTGGTAAAATACTAATGTGGTGAAGCTATTGTTCATAAAATCTTGCAGAGTTGCTAGCAAAATTGAGTCCCCATGCTAGGATAGCATGTGAGGAAATAAAAGACATAGACATGGAAGGAATGAGACTTTCCTGACTGTAGAACCTCTTGATGAATGTGTATGCATATTTTGCAGGTTCTTGCTTCAAACTCGTCAAAGTTCGAAATTCCTCCAAGTGCTCTGATGATGGAATGTCCGCCAAATCTTCTGGATCAGAACTTTCTTCGTTGGAGACATGTGCAACCAAAGGCGCCTTGTTAGTACCCATATTTTTAGCGTGGATCCACGCTCGTCTGAAGAACATGTCATATCCTGGATCTTCCTTATGTGAAACTTGGTTTTGTCCTGGTTGAACTTATGTTCACTTTGAGAGTGATGTAGCCATAAGTATTTCCGAGCGTTCCTTCAAGGTCTCTGATTCAGATGGGATCACGAGTATCTTCTTGTAAGTGATGCATGCGGCTCCAATGGTTTTCAGTGGAATGATGTTGATGGCGGTGTCAGCATCGATCAACATTCTTCCGAATTCATTTCGTCTGATATGAACTGGGGTAAGCAGTCCCTAATCGTGCATCTCCTTGTCTGTGGATGAAGGTTCAAGGAGTATTTCCGGGATTGACAGACGTCTGACAGAATATAATTCGGTGCTGTGAACATGTCTTTCCTTTGTGCCTTAGCCAGATAGAGCAATTTCACATGCTCGATCAATGATTGAACTGCTTCTTTGACTGGTTGTTCAGAGAGTGTAAAGGTTCTAACTGGGAGAAGATTCTTGTGTACTCCTTCAGTCCCCAGTTGAAGCTATTATGGATCAACCTTCTCTTTGATGATGTGCTTCAAAATATTGCAGTTACTTGTTGGATGATCGATGAACCTATGAAGGCGACAGTACCTGGGATTCTCCATTTCTTCTTCAGTTGGATCTCTCCTGATGAACGACAATTTGATTGCATTATCTTGAACCCAAACTTCTAGTAACTCAATCACTCCTTCATGAGAAAAGAGAAGTTTGAGTCTGTTTGATCATTTCCCCGTTCGTTGATGCCGAGTCGAGGTTTGTGCTTTTCAGGATTGGTTATCTTTTCTTCGCGCCTTCAGAGGAGCCTGAGATGTTGGAGAAGCTCTCTAATGTTGTGTCTCAGCTTTCTTTTCATTACTTTCATCAACAACGTTTGTTAAAGGCTGGAGTTTGTACTGATTGTTGACTAGGCATCGGCTACTTCGAGGTTCCTCGACCTTGCATACTTTGCTCTTTCCAGTAAAGCAGGTGCAGTAGTCACTGGTCGTTTGGATGCTTCATGAAGCTCTGATAAAGTCTGGAACCGGATATTTTCCAACAAGGCTCTGTAGACCGGGATCATTCCGTTGATGCACAAGTCCCCAGTTGTTGTTCAGTGACATTTGGGTCATGACAATCCAATGCTTGGACTTTGAACCTCTTCACATAATCGTTTGGATGTTCATTGCTCTTCTGAGACATTCTTCCTAAGTCGGAGAGAGTAATCCGCCCTGAGACGAAGAAGTATTTCTGGTAGAAAGCATTAACCATTTCTCCTCATCCAGTGATGCTCCCAGGTGCAATGTTTTTGCACCATGTGTATGCTCGACCTGTCAGGGATTTCGAGAATTCCTTTAAACGGACGACATGGTTGTGCTCATGTTCGCTTAGTGCTTCCAGAAATCGAGAGACATGTTCTCGAGCATTACCCATTCCCTTGTATAGTATGAACGTTGGGGAGGTGTAACCCTTCGGAAGAGGAATTCTTTGCGTAGCAGCAGGATATGGAGGTTGATGACGGTGGACAGATGGTGTCTTGTTGTAGATGGTGAATTTTCGGCAAAGGCTAAAATCGTAAAACCAAAATTGTACATACTCCTGATCCAGCAATCAGATGAGTATTGAGGCTCATGTCTCTCATCGAAGCATGAAAGTTCATGCCGCAAGAACCTCTGACTGAGAATACTGTCTCTCAGAGCATATGCATTTGTGCAGTCTCTCAATTGAGACAACGACATATCTCATGAATACTGAGCAATTTCAGTAATTACTTTTATATAGAATCGAACGATTGGACGGCTCCTAGACAGCTTGCCTACTAGTATAGAGCGATAACGTCTTCAGGATGTAACAATGTTTTCCCTGACTATATAAAAGACATGTGTATAGAATCATTATGATTGGACGACTCCTAGACAGCTTGCCTGCTAGTATAGAGAGATAATGTCTTCAGGATGCAACAACGTTTTCCCTGACTATACGTAATAAGTATGATGCTTCAACAAGCTCATATTACTCAATTCTCAGATAATTAATGCTCCTAGACAGCATGCCTGCTAGTATAGATCCATCAATTAATTATCTCTAATCCTTAAATTCATTAACTGAATATTCAGGAATATTTTACGTTCTTCATAATATTTTGTTACTTCAATTCGTGGTTCTTCCCAGCAGAATTCCATGGGTTAGTGATAAATATTCAACGTATGGGAATCTGAGCAGCTATCGAGTAATCCCTGACTAAAATGATGCAAGTGTATTCAGCAATAATGCACAAACGTGCACCTGAATGCACAAACGAGAATTCCAAAACACGAAGGAACGATGAACCTATGCAAAATAGGATGAAAAATAATAATAATAAAATATTGGCAAAGGCGCTGGGGGAGTGGGTTCACCGGCCGGCCGGTCACGTCGTGGCCAGTCCCACGCCCAATTTTATATTTTATCATGTTTTATTATTTTTTCCTGATCTCATGAAAATCCCTTCATTTGAACAAATCTCCTTCGTCTCAAGGAAACTCCCTAATCTCATAGTGTTTCCTCGTATCAAAGAAATAATAAAAATTAGGAAAGGTGTCGTGGGACCGGGCACACTAGTCGGCCGGCCATGCCTTAGTCGTGGCCGGTCCCACACCTCATGGTTCCTTATTATTTTGTTATTTCTCTCATCCCATGAAAATTCCTTGATTTCATGATATTTCCCTCAACTCATGAAAATTATGTAAAATTAGGGAGAAAACTCACGGGATCGGGTTCATTGGCCGGCCGGCCATACCCTAGCCGTGGTCGGTCCCAGACGCCCATGTCTTATTATTTTAATATTATTTGTTTCCCTCATCTCATGGAAACTCCTTCACTTCAAGGAAACTCCCTAGTTTCAGCAAACTCCTTGATTTCATGATATTTCCCTAAAATCATGAAAATAATATAAAATTAGGAAAAGTGTCATGGGACCGTGCTCATTGGTCGGCCGGCCATGCCTTGGCCATAGTCGGTCCCACACTTAATGATTCCCTATTTTATTATTATTATTTCCATAATCTCATAGAAATTCCCTAACCTCATGAAATTCCTCAGTTTCATGGTATTTCCTTCACATTAGGGAAAATACTTAAAATTACATAAAATTGGGAAAGGTGTTGCGGGACCGAGCTTACTAGCCGGCCGGTCATGCCCTAGCCATGGCCGATCCCACACCTTACAATCCCCTATTGTATTAATTATTTTTCATCATCTCATGAAGATTCCCCAGTTTCAGCAAAACCCTGAATCCTTCATATTTTCTCAAAATGTTTCTCAAACGCGCATCAGAAAATATCAAAACTCTCAGGACTGAGACATGGAAATTATGGTGACGTGGGAATGTCTCCTTGACCGACCAAGTCCGGCCCTAGGGCTTGCAAATAGCCGGTCCCGCATGTTTTAATAATTTGGACATAATTTGCTCAATTGCTCATATTGGGTCCAAACTCTTCTCAAACAACTTGGAGTTTGCTCAAACGACCATCAGCTGGTCCCACGATCACCAAGAGTCGGTCCCATGGACCCTTGGTCGGTCCCTCATCTCTCCATAATCATGTTTTACCACCTAACGCTCACACGAGCATTATTTTAATAAGTGATTAAACCAGCATTTAATCATTCTTTCACCAACTGGCCTTCGGGAGACTTTGGTATTTTGCTCATTTGAGCATCTGGGCGTTACATGGTCGACTTGTCATCCCATGTAGCCGGTCCCTCCTTCACTCTGTGGTTGATTTTCAATAAATCATCAATTGATCAAAATTAGGGTTACGGATCCAGAGCTCTGCAAAAACATAATTCTGAGCAGATTCAAACACCAATAATTTTACGTCGATCCCGTGATTGACACTTTTATTGTTATGCTCGGCCGAGCTGTTAGTATCTTAAATTAATATTTTATTTGGTCCTGCCACCAACAATTCATCAGACGAGCAATATTTGCTCAAACGAGCAATATTTGCTTAGACTAAGGAATATTGTTTCAACTACAATATTCAATAATTCAGCAACATTTTCTCACCTTAAGTTATCAACATTTATTCGACAATATACCTTTGTCTCAGCAGACATGTTCAATTCATAGTCTCAGAACATTTGCAAATTACGTTCGACTCAACAATACAAGGACTCATCGTCCCATAAAGTCAGCAACTGACTCCACAAATGTCAATCGTGTCACATGGGGGATATTAACTAGGGTTTTGGTCTGGAGGTCTACGACACGTGTGTTCATACACGCGATGAGAATGTGAGCAAGTCGTGCAATCAGTTGGAGGAGTTAGCAAAGTAGTGGGTGGAAAATTAACCAAGTCTCTGCACGATGAGCAACTGGTTTTGACACGATTTCCCACTTCCCCACTCTTTGACTCCAGAAACTGTCACACTTCATGGGATCAAGGTGTTTACAGTTATGGAAAAATAAATAAGTCTCTGAATCATGATTGAAAGGACAAGAAATTCTCTCGTAAAAATAGAAAAACAAGAGATTAAGAACCCAGTGTTCAATCTATCAAAACTTATCTTATTTTCTTCACGCAGAATACAAAATGCACCTACAATCTTTGATCACCATTGATCCCACACATTTCTCAGCTTCCATCCTACAGATCGACCCGTCCTCTCTTGTAACCGATTGACTCTGGAACGGCCATTGTCTTGGTTTAGGCCGGAGTCCTACAAGTTGATCTCTCGAACTTAAAGCACTCCCTTCTTGCAGTGCATCGGTGTGAGGTTGAGCATTTTCTCGGTTCAAGGAGTTTCCTCCGCACGGTCATCTCCTCAATCCCGTAAAAACCAGCAAATCGTTTTTACCCATCTATAGATTGGCGACCACAGTGGGAGATCATTCTCTCGATTGCAACTCACAATTTCATCAAAGATGGTCAATTATGGAGATGTCTCAGAAACATCCAATCTCAATTTATTATCTCCCAGTACTGGCGAATTTCTTCCAATTACTACTAAACTTGGTTGGCCTGGTCAAGCTCCCACGGAGGCTATGAGCACTCGAAACTCAACCACCATTACTGATCTGATGAAAATCCTAAATGATGTAGTAACAAATCAAGCGGAAATTGTCCATATACAGAACGAGGTATTCTCCCTTTTGAAAGTTCTTACAGATCAGTTATCAAGGGAACCAACATATGATCTCTCTAAAAAGAATGCTGCTAGAAATCCTTCCTATGTTACCACTGGTGTTGATTTTTCTTCTAAGATCCATACCTCCACCAGCGACGACGAAGACAAATTCCACACTCATGCTAAGCGCAAAAGTCTCCACCAATCTAGCTTGGAAGTTCATGAAACCTCGGAACAATTCTCACGACTTCCTAAAGAAGATATGTCCGTTTTGGCACGCTTCAATCAAGACTCTTACGATGAAGAGATAATATCATTTTATAAATCCTTTTTGGAGGATTAACATTCTCATATCATAGCCGAAGCAACTGACCGATCGGCTGCTGCTCCACTCAGCCAATCCGAGCCATTCCAGAATAAAGAAGTTTGCAAAGTTATGAGTAAAAACGTGTATTCTTCCAATCCGAAACTCAAACTCCATCCTTCCATGAACGTTATTGCTGAAGGAAGCAAAAGGAAAATGAGGCACAACAACACACACATGCTTCTCCAATTCAAAGGAAGAATAATCCAACCCGAAATGCACAAATGTCGAATCAGCGTCAACAAAATGACCATACAGACCCTGACTTCCCTCTTCCCATTGAAAAAGTGGTCGAGTTGCTAGAAGTCTGGATCCAAGATGGTGCAATCAAATTTCCATACATCAAGAAAAGTCGACTGAAGAAGAAATGGAGAATCCTCGTTATTGTCGCTTTCATAGGTTCGTCAATCATCCAACAAGCGACTTCAAGGTTTTGAAGCGCATCTTCAAGGAAAAGGTCGAATCACGAGAACTTAGCCTGGGACTGAAGGGGTGCACATGGATCCTCTCTCAGTCGGGACTTTCTCTCTGTGAATAACCTGTCAAAGAAGTGGTTCATGGTCGAACATATATGTGAAATGTTTTATCTATCGAAGGCACAAAGGAAAGACATGTTCACAACACTGAATCACATCGTTCCAGAGAGGTAACTGTCCATTTCCGGAAATACTCCCTGGGCCTTTAGCCACAGACAAGGAGATGCACGACCGTAGACTGCTTACCATAGTCGATCTCAAAGGAAACAAATTTGGAAGAACGTTGATCCTCCATCAACATAATTCCACTAAAGACTCTTAGATCCGCATGCATCACTCGAAAAGAAGCTACTCATGTTCCCATCTCAATCAAGAATCATGAAGGGACGCTCAGAGATGCTTATGGATACATTACTTTCAAGATGAAAATAGGCTCAACCTAGACAAAAGCCAAGTTTTTCATAGTCAAGGAAGGTCCAGGATATGACATGACCCTCGGACGAACATGGGTCCATGATGAAAAGATGGCTACTGACAAAACGCCTTTGGTTTCACATCTCTCCAAAGAAGAAGGTTCGATCCAGGGGATTTGGTGAGCCCTCCGTCGTCATGGCACTGGGAAGAAATTCTGATGAGGTTGGAACAAGAACCTGAAGAAGGTGCGTCGACATTTATCAAAATATTCTGCACTCAGGCAAGTATCATTCTTCCTATGTCCATCATATATTCTCCTACATGCTCTCCTAGCATGGGGACTCAATTATGTTAACAACTCAGCCGTTGCAAGACGTCATGAATGGATATCTTCAACACAACAATATTTTACCAAGTAGTCGCACCTCTTCGAATCGAGCATCTCACTGGAATGTTCATTTTAGATAATATATGCAATCATGACAAGGAATGTATTGGATGTACTCTTGTTCCGCATTCAGGAATGTCCACCGCCAAATTACGTAAAAGTGTTGACGCCTGTACGAGCATGAAATCTCACACGTTGGAGGACTAGTGAAGGAAAAGCCGAACAGAAGATATTCAGGGCCAAGACGATCATGCCTAAAACGTTCTCTTAAGGGATCTTATGCTTTGAACCTCAAGCATCTGATGTTTGAAGCAGGATTTTCTTAATTTATTCGTGGTTTGATCAATCCCTCGAAAACATATGCAATACTTTCATTCAATAATTGAATTTTTTTTCAACAATCAACATCAGTTTATTTAAATGAAAATCTTTATCAAACCAAAAGAAAATCCCTACAACTGGAAATCACCTACTTTTCCAAGGACAACTGAAAATCAAAAACCGCTCCTCTCTCGGTGCCTTATTCTTAGAAGCCTTCAAATTGTACTCCCAATCAAAGAGTACACCTTCTATAACAGCGTCTCTAGCTTGAGCACAAATATCTCGAAGATGATACACTGATTCAACACCAGCACGATCAAAGTGTAACTGAACTACAATCGTTAAGTCTTCACTATCTCCATGAAAAGACTTCTGAAGCAGATGCAACTTCATTCATCCATGGATGACACAAACTCCTTCAACATGCACTGGGGACTTGATCTTATTGGAGAAATCAATTCTATTTCAATAAATGTTATCCACGTAACAAGTTATTGCAACCTGATGTGATTCCATGAAACTTCATCAACGGGATCTCTCTACATCACAAACCCCTGCACGACTGAGGAACTTCCTCTCTTCACCGATCACATCCAGAATGAAGACCGTTGTTGTTATCTGCCGCAATAATGTCGGTTGACTGACAAAGCCAGTTCATAGTAAAGTCATACTGTTCAGGAGAATTTGTGTTGAACTCCCAGTACACCTTCATCTTAAGGATGCTCAACCCACCAACTAGTTCGTGAATGTAAAGGCTCACTGGATGGAGGAGCAAGGACTATGTTGACAATCATGGTTCTATTCTTTTCGGTCTCTGGAACAACTCTGACCATAGTATCGGCGTCAACAAGGATATTTGGAGGAACTCTTTCCATTGTCTCAGCATCAACAAGAATTTCTGGAGAAAAATTCAATCATGGTCTCAGCATCAACAACGGTCTCAGGAGCAACATCCTTAGGGCTTCATTAACTAACCATTCTCTGAAGTGTTACACATGAAGCGGACTTCTCCAAGAACTAATGATTCATATCAATATGTATATACTTGATAACATGCTCACATGAAAGTATTCCCAAAGCTTGCACGACTGGTGGGCACAATCCAAAGTCTTCTACAAGATGTTCTCATCACCTCTACAAGTGAGATACAACACACTTCAGGTCATGGGTTTACAAAAAACGTACCAATTTGTGAGGAATGGGACAATGCTTCCTCAACAAAAGATGTTCTCCTATGTTTCTTCTATAACATACCAAAAGAGCGCATCAATCGGATATACGAGCTGAAAGATATGGCCTTTACCGTCAGGTCTACGAAATCTGAAAAATTTGTGCGGGATTACAAATTACAAATGTACACGCTTCGTTGGCTGACATCTACAACTCCAAATTGAGTGATTCTTTTCTCATATGATAATTCAGTCTCTTATCTTCAAAAGTTAGGGTCAAGCATCGAATTCCGACGTCGTATGAGATTCCTACAGCTTCCAGAGCGTACAACATGCAAGCAACAATTCTTAGACGGGATTCATAACTTCCACAGTCGATCGGTGTCCACCAGGTCTTTCTACTAAGTACTTCATCAAGGTACCTCCAACTTCGACTAACTAGGTCTTTACATTAATTTTTCTACGGGTATATTATTTATATATCCCTACTTTTTAATAACCTTATTCATTTAAAATTAGATTCCCTTAATACCCTCACCCATATAATATTTTTCTTTATTTCAAAATGAAACAAATTTATTCTTCTACACTTCACCACTACCACTAGCACCACCACCACCAACATTCAACTACCATTCCACCACCACCGTTCAACAACCACCACCTACCAACCTCCACCACCACTAATATTATACCACCACCACCATTACACCACCAGTCCTCCACCACCACTAGTTCGTCGTCGCCACCATCACTAGTCCGTCTCTGCCGCCACCACCACTGGTTCAAATATTTTTGTATCAACAATAGTAATTGATCCAAATAAAAATAGAACCAACCGTAGAAGTTGATCCAATTTAGCTAGGGGATCAACAATGGTAGTTTATCCAAAAAAAAAGGGATCAACAGTGGAAGTTGATCCAATTTAGGGGATCAACAATGGTAGTTGATCCCTATAAATTGGATCAACAATGAAAGTTGATCCATGTAAATGGAGTGAACTTGGCGTGATTCGAACACGTATCATCTGACATGGAGTCAGTCATGCTACCATTACACCACAAGTTCAACATTGGAAGAAATTTACATGATTTAAACTACAAGCATGATATAAAATACAAGCATGATTATACTTATCCAAGGAAATATTTTCGACAATAGGATTTGAAAGGATCAACAACAGTAGTTGATCCAATAAAAAATTAGGTCAACAACAAGAGTTGATCCAATAAATGGATCAACAACAGTAGTCGATCCCATAAAAAATTGGGTTAACAACAAGAGTTGATCCCATAAATGGATCAACAACCATAGTTGATCCCATAAAAAATTGGGTCAACAAAAACAATTGATCCTATAAAAACATATAAACAACACCAATTGATCATCACATGTAGCTTCATAAACAACAATAACTTCATCTCCTTCATTGCAGTAACCACCAACAGAACCATCAACCACCATTTATAATTCGTAGCAGCAACCAGCACTGTCTTATATGAAGCTTCAACACCAATTCGAACCATCTGAACCAATTGAGCAAATACCAAATCCTAAATCAAATCTTTATCTCGTCAGATCTGATTTTGAAAATTAATCTTCAAAATCCCGAACCAGTCGACAGCGAAGAAATTGGTGATAGTTGTAGAGCTGGTGACGATGAAGATGGTGGTGGTGGGAGTGGTTTGGTTTGATTTTTTTCAATCACATAACTCTCTATCTCTCAAATCTTAAATCTATGCAACAAAATTGAAAATCATGCATACCAAATCAGTATCTTCTTTCAATAATTCGAACATTTAAAGATCTCTCTGAATCTCAAACTCGAAATTATGAAATCGAAAACCAAAAAAAAAATATGTCGATCCCTGAATCTGGAAAATCAATTTCTGACAGTCCATTGATCATGACGATCAGTTTCACAGTCCAAGACCCGTGGCACCAGAATCTCATGTGCTAATTATTCATCATAAAAGGAATGCTACCACCGGGACATGAAACCATGGTCATTACACCACCCCCTCTTGAGAGCAACCTCAATTATGGTCTCGTGACCAGGGTTCCAGAAGTGATGTTTCTACGACTGACAGAAACAAGATGGCTGCAAGCACCATGCTCATGTATCAATCAAGGGGTCCTGATCTCAAATGAATCAATGACACTGAAATCCTTCACCAACCGTTCAAGATACAAGCGAATGGTCCAAACACACAACAAGAGTGTTTTAAAACAAGCTCGTCTGAGATGATTTTACATGGTCCTGCACAAAGAAGCGATCTGGGAGAAATTGGTAAAGAATCTAAGGATGGGTCATATACCATTCTCTTCGTATGGATGTCCTCTACAACATATCCAAAATTCATAGTAATTGGATGAACCATCAAAGAGATGTGGTCGAAACATTGGACTACATACCAGCTGAAATTTTTCTAGAAATCTCCTCGAAGTTTACTGTTTCGCCTATTAAGGACCCTAAACATGCTCAAAAATCGAAAATTTTATTAAACTTAAGATTGGAAATTTTCTGAGGATGAATAAACATGGTTAGACCGCGAAAATCCGACATCGGAAGAAGATTCTACAGCATTTTTACTGAAAGACCGACTTCTGAATTTTCTGATGACGAATTATGACGAAATTCTTCGTTCATCCACATCTAAATCAGGATCTACACCATCAACGCAAATCCTGACTTTATCTTCAGCCGATAGTCTCATTTTCTGAAGTCGGCGGTGCTTCTACTGATAAGGGACGACTCCCAGATGATCGAGAGACATACAAAGTACCAGCTTTCCAACGTCTCTGAAAGGTTGATTCACCTCGGCATGAACATCTGCAGAAGTCTTCATCTTTGACTTAGATATTTCTGGAGCGTTCGACGGAAGATCCAGAAGGGTGGCTGTAACAAGAAGTCACCACTATTTGAGGAGAAAGACATGGATTCATGGATCTACCGATAACAAACACGCAACAAAAATGGTAACAATCCAACTCTTACCTATTTACAATTTCACTAGCTTTAGTGATTATAACGTCAGAATTTCGAAAACTTGCTCGTTCCTTCAAACCTGCAAAGACGAGCAAAATTCATTATGCAAATATCATGACTTGATTTTCATAAAACCGTGAACAATCCACGTGAATTTTAACATCCACTGGTTTTTCAAAAATTGGACAGACGTCCATTCTACAATTGTGAAAAATTACATACAGACATTATTTCACCATGTATAATTGTATACTTTCAACAGTTTTTCAAAATCAAAACATTGGTTTTACAAAAATATATATTTAACGTGAAACTCATGTAAGTTTGAAGAATAACATATATATATATATATATATATATATATATATATATATATATATATATATATATATATATATATATATATATATTTGCTCCCTCGCGCGAGCATCTGTCTTTGAAGCGAGAGTATATTTTCAAAGATTTCTAAAAGCTCGAAGATAAAAAATTTCATGAAAGCTCATAATTTTTTTTTATTACTAACAGACGCACGTATGTTCAAAAAAAAATTTCTCATACGAGCATCCACCTTTGAAACGAGAGTTTATTCCACTTTGTGAAATCTCACGTATTTAAAAAGTAAAATTTTGTTTCTCGTGAAAGCTCATAGACAAAAATTTTATCATTAGACTCAGGTCTATTTTGTTTGTTTCTTAAACTAACGAACGAACGAACGTCCGCGCTAAAACGGATTCCTTTCTTGGGCCCGGATCCGTGAATCCTAAACCGACCAAGGTTCCATCACCAAATTAGCGGTGCCACACCACTTTACTCTCGTTAGACAATGCTCTATCATGCCACTGGGATATTCGTTCAAGCCATGGTTCATTCTTACAATCGAAAATCCGGTAACATCTTATCTTACGACTAAGTCCAATTACTTACTTATTTTGTTTATGACTAGAAAATCACCATCCATTGCTGACTGAGGAACATGACTGTCCCTCACTAAGCAGGAGGCTTAATATAGATGGTAGATTTTCGACAAAGTCTAAAATCGTAAAACCATAATTGTACATACTCCTGATCCAGCAATCAGATGAGTATTGAGGCACATGTTTCTCATCGAAGCATGAAAGTTCATGCCGCAAGAACCTCTGACTGAGAATACTGTCTCTCAGAGCATATGCAGATGTGCAGTTTCACAACTGAGACAACGGCATATCTCATGAATACTGAGCAATTTCAGTAATTATTTTTATATAGAATCGAACTATTGGACGGCTCCTAGACAGCTTGCCTACTAGTATAGAGCGATAACGTCTTCAGGATGTAACAATGTTTTCCCTGACTATATAAAAGACATGTGTATAGAATCATTATGATTGGACGGCTCCTAGACAGCTTTCCTGCTAGTATGGAGCGATAACGTCTTCAAGAAGCAACAACGTTTTCCCTGACTATACGTAATAAATATAACGCTTCAAAAAGCTCATATTACTCAATTCTCAGATAATTACTGCTCCTAGACAGCATGCTTGCTAGTATAGAGCCATCAATTAATTATCTCTAATCCTTAAATTCATTAACTGAATATTCATGAATATTCTACGTTCTTCATAATATTTCGTTACTTCAATTCGTGGTTCTTCCCAGCAGAATTACATGGGTTAGTGATAAATATTCAACGTACGGGCATCTGAGCAGCTATCGAGTAAGCCCCGACGAAAATGGTGCAAGTGTATTCAGCAATAATGCACAAACGAGCACATGAATGCACAAACGAGCATTCTAAAACACTAAGGAACGATGAACCTATGAAAAATAGGATGAAAAATAATAATAATAATAATAATAATAAAGTATTGGCAAAGGCGTTGGGGGACTGGGTTCACCGGCTGGCCGGCCTCGCCGTGGCCAGTCCCATGGCCAATTTTATATTTTATCATGTTTTATTATTTTTCCCTGATCTCATGAAAATCCCTTCATTTGAAAAAATCTCCTTCATCTCAAGGAAACTCCTGAGTCTCATGGTGGTTCCTCGTATCAAAGAAATAATAAAAATTAGAAAAGGTGTCGTGGGATCGGGCAAACTACCCGGTCGGCCATGCCTTAGCCGTGGCCGGTGCCGGTGCCACACCTCATGGTTCCTTAGTATTTTGTTATTTCTCTCATCCCATGAAAATTCCCTAATTTCATGATATTTCCCTCAACTCATAAAAATTATGTAAAATTAGGGAGAAAACTCACGGGACCGGGTTCATTGACCAGCCGGCCATACCCTAACCGTGGCCGGTCCCGCACGCCCATGTCTTATTATTTTAATATTATTTGTTTCCCTCATCTCATGGAAACTCCTTCACTTTAAGGAAACTCCCTAGTTTCAGCGAACTCCTTGATTTCATGATATTTCCCCAAAATCATGAAAATAATATAAAATTAGGAAAAGTGTCATGGGACCGTGCTCATTGGCCGGACGTCCATGCCTTGGCCTTAGTCGGTCCCATACTTCATAACTCCCTATTTTATTATTATTGTTTCCATAATCTCATGGAAATTCCCTAACCTCATGAAATTCCTCAGTTTCATGGTATTTCCTTCACATCAGGAAAAATACTTAAAATTACATAAAATTGGGAAAGGTGTTGCGGGACTAAGCTTACTCGACGACCGGTCATGCCCTAGCCATGGCCGGCCCCACACCTTACAATCCCCTATTTTATTAATTATTTTTCATCATCTCATGAAGATTTCCCAGTTTCAGCAAAACCCCGAATCCTTCATATTCTCTCAGAATGTTACTCAAACGCTCATAAGAAAATATTGAAACTCTCAGGACTGAAACACAGACATTATGGTGACGTGGGCATGTATCCTTGACTGATCAAATCCGGCCCTAGGGCTTGCAAATAGCCGGTCCCGCATGTTTTAATAATTTTGACCTAATTTGCTCAATTGCTCATATTGGGTCCAAACTCTTCTCAAACAACTTGGAGTTTGCTCAAACGACCATCAGCTGGTCCCACGATCACCAAGAGCCGGTTCCATGGCCCCTTGGTCGGTCTCTCATCTCTCCATAATCAGGTTTTACCACCTAACGCTCACACGAGTATTATTTTAATAAGTGATTAAATCAGCACTTAATCATTCTTTTACCAACTGGTCTTCAGGAGACTTTGGTATTTTGCTCATTTGAGTATCTGGGCGTTACATGGTCGACTTGTCATCCCATGTAGCCGGTCCCTCCTTCATTCTGTGGTTGATTTTCAATTGATCAAAATTAGGGTTTCGGATCCAAAGCTCTGCAAAAACATAATTCTGAGAAGATTCAAACACCAATAATTTTACGTCGATCCCGTGATTGAAACTTTTATTACTATGCTCGGCCTAGATTTAAGTATCTTAAATTAATATTTTATTTGGTCATGCCACCAACAATTCATCAAATGAGCAACATTTGCTCAGACGAGCAATATTTTCTCAGACTAAGGAATATTGGTTCAACTATCAATATTCAACAATTCAGCAACATGTGCTCACCTTAAGTTATCGACATTTAATATTTGTCAGTATCTTAAATTAATATTGGTCGTGGGACTAGCTGATGGTCGTTTGAGCAAACTCCAATTTGGTTGGAAAGAGTTTGGACCCAATATGAGCAATTGCGCAAATTAGGTTAAAATCATGAAAACGTGTGGGACCGGATCTTTGCAAGACTTAGGGCCGCCCTTGGTGGGTCAAGGGAGCATGTTCGTGTTACCACAATGCATGTGTCTCAGTCCTGAGAGTTTCGGTATTTTCCGGTGTGCGTTTGAGCAATATGTTGAATTTTCAAAAGAGTTTGATCTTTGACTGAAATTCTTGATTTTGCTCGAATGAGCAAAGTAGAACTTTGCTCGTTTCATCAATTTTTGAGAATATTAAAATAAGGATATTTTAATATTTTTCGTGAATAGCCTAAACAGTCATGTGACCATTTGACTTTTTGGCTTTTTCATGGTTTAGCAGTATTTGAGAAAATATGAAGAAACCATGATTTTTGCTCAAACTGAGGAGTTTCATGAGATGAGGAAAATAATAATTATGAAAGACTAGTGATTGTAAGGTGTGGGACCGGCCACATCTAGGGCATGGCCTTCCGGCCAGGTAGCCCGGTCCCACGACACCTTTTCCTATTTTATGTTATTATTTTTCATGAAACCGTGAAACTATGGAGAAACCATGAGTTTTGTTGAAACGGAGGAGTTTCATGAGATTAGGATAATAATGATTATGCAAGACAAGGGATTGCAAGGTGTGGGACCGGCCACGGCCAAGGCATGGCCGGCCGGCTAGGTTGCCCGGTCCCGCGACACCTTACCCTATTTTATATTATTATTTCTCATGAAACCATGAAAATATGGAAAAACCGTGAGTTTTGCTCAAACAAGGAAAGTTGCTAGAATGAAGGAGTTTTCATGAGTTCATGAAAATAATAAAATAAAAAAAAATAATGGAAGAGGCATGGGACCGGCCACGTCTAGGACATGGCCGGCCGACCGATGGGCCTGGCCCATGAGCGCCTCCTTATTATTTTAATATTATTACTTTCTCTCTCCTGTTTTGTGTAGGATTCCTTATTCGTCCATATTTTCGAATGCTCGTTCGTGCATCATTGTCGAGTATACTTGCACTATTTTCTTGGGGCTTACTCAGTGACGGTCCAGATGCTCGGTTGTCGAATAATTATTACTAATTCATGAAATTCAGCGGAGAATGATTCATGAAATGGAGTAATAAAATGAGTAGTTATTTATTATCAATCCATAGGATCATCCACGGATTCGACCATGGATTCGGAATAATAAAATGAGTGGTTGGATTACTATCCCATGGGATCATGGATTCGACCATAGAATTGGAGTAATAAAATTATCTATTACCATTCCATGAGATCAGTCGTGGATTCGATCATGAAATCGGAGTAACGAGATAAAATGATTATCTATTACCATTACATGGGATCGGCCGTGGATTCGACCATGGAATCAGAGTAATGAGATAAAATAGATTATCTTCTAATAATTCAGTGGTGAATGTCACGGTAGAATTAATCTATTGAGGAAGGGATATTAGCCGGTTAAAGCGTCATACCCGTTCTGAAAGGTGTATAGTCAGGAAACAGCGAGTGTTGTCGATATCCTGAAGGCGTTTTGCCCTCTCAAAAATTATGTATGGAGGACCGCCTGAATCTGTACACAGTCTCTTTACATAGTCAGGGAACAGTGAGTGTCACCGACGTCCTGAAGGCATTTTGCTCTCAATCATACGGAGAACCGCCCAATCGTTCTTCTATGTAGAGGCGGGAATCTCTATGTAGTCAGGGAACAGTGAGTGTCACTGGCGTCCTGAAGGCGTTATTGCTCTCAATCATACGGAGAACCGCCCAATTATGTTATTCTATATAGAGAGGTCATGATGAAATGCACAACAATGAACGCTCAGCTGGGAGGCCTTTCGAGAATCATATTCATCATGGCTCTGAGAGGGACTCGATCAGAGCTCGTAAAACAATTCACGAATCGTAAAATATGAATCGTCACATGCGTTCCTGAAGCCGGGTCAGAAACATGCAGTATCATGATTTTACGATTTTGACCTTTGTCAAAAATCCACCATCAACAACAGTAAACTTTTTAAGGATGCATGTGTAATTGTAAGCTTGTATGTTAATGATATGATTATACTTGATACAAACATAGGTGTGGTTAATTCCACTAAAAGCATGTGTTGAATGAGAATATTGACATAAAATACTTACGCCTTGTTGATGTGATCTTAGGGATGAGGATTAGAAGACATTCTAATGGTTATTGTCTTAGTCATTCTCATTATGTTGAACAAGCATAAGAGATACAATCAGTTTTATTATAAGCCTGCTTGTACTCGATACAATTCTTCTTGTAGACTCAAGAAGAATAAGGGTGATGGAGTATCACAACTTTAATACTCAAGAGTTATATGAAGTATAATGAATTTACTGAACTGTAAGAGTCCAGACATTACCTATAGTGTGAGTAAGTTAAGTAGGTATACTTATAATCCATAACATGATCATTTAGATGCACTTAGTAGATTTTTACGGTACCTAAAATACTATATGACGTTTTATTTTATTTATGAAAGGTATCATGCTGTCCGTGAAGGATATTGTGAAGCAAACTGGATATTTGACTCAGAGGAGGCTAAGTCTATGGGTGGATATGTTTTCACTCTAACAAGAGTTTTTTTTTTTTTTGGAAGATTCCTAAACTGACATATGTTGCTCAATTCATTATGGAATATATGAGAGTATTGCATTAGATAAAGCGCGAGAGGGTGGCGAGTGCCTAAGATGCTTTTTAGAAGACACTCCTCTCTGGCATAGGCATGTGCCAGCTATATCTATACATTGTGTTAGCCAAGATGTAAATAGCTAAAGCTAAAAATAACTAATCTCAATAGGAGTTATTTCCATTGATTTAATAAAGTTCAAGGACAATATCGCGCAACCTTTGACGAAAGGTTTGTCCACAGAGATAGTTAGAATTGCATCGAAGGAGATGGGGCTT
This sequence comes from Papaver somniferum, assembly GCF_003573695.1. NCBI lineage: Eukaryota > Viridiplantae > Streptophyta > Magnoliopsida > Ranunculales > Papaveraceae > Papaver > Papaver somniferum. The sequence continues at coordinate 91,140,333 of NC_039368.1, read as the reverse complement.
AAGCTCATCAATTAAACTTGTCATGAAGGATACTCAACTTTGCTGACTGGAGATCCCAAGATCATGTTTTCGAATGAGACAACTAATTTGTGATGGTAAAAGTAAACACTATGATAGAATTTAATTCTCTGTCCCTTTCTTATGGTGTGGACGTGATAGTGTGAGTGCATGTGGAGGATGACTTTTAAATAAGTCTTAATGAGTTTTATAGTTTCAATTTAATATTGAAGTGGGGTGTATAAGTTAACACTCTTGATGAACTCACCTATCTTAATGAGGAAGTGGGTCTCTTCCTATGAGAATATGAGCTGATATGGCACGAGCTTGGAAGCAACCATGGAGATATCATGCGTGGTTGTTATCACGAATTACATCAAACACTAGCAGTTCAAGACATCGCTTTCACTGTCTCTAGCAAGTATTTCCGGTAATATCTCACTAAAAAAAGGTTCAAGACCTCATAGATACCTCTGCATAAAATGGTATTCCCCACATTTTTATGGGGTTTTTATTTTTTACCGAGATTTGATTCATTTTGAGAAAATGAGTTTCATGTAGTTTTTGATAGTTTTGGTATTATTGCAACTTAGTACCTAAGGGTTGCTAAGGATCACTAGCTTTTTTCACTCTGGTGAATGGATTTTTTAGTTCCAAGTATGGAAAGTTAAAGATGAAATCTCTTTATACTACTATGATTTTTCCAATCTGTAGTATGACCGTAGGTCAATACACCTTTGTGTGAGGAAGAGAACGTTGGCATGGCTAGTATGATTTTAACACACTCATGACCTTCCAGTCCGTCCAGTCAGGTTGATAAGTGCATAATTCATATGATTTTAGTGTCCATTCCATACTTGTTTTAGTTATTATTCTTGCATATTTTCGTATTATTACTCTTGTTTATTTTATGTATTTCTATTAGGTGAATCATATCAAGAAGAGTAAAAAGGTGCTAAAAATAGCTAGTAAGAGAAGTACTCCAAGTATCCAAGTGCCCAAGTCCAATAAAAGTGGAAGAAGTGCTACGAAAAGGAGCAAAACGCTCAAAATCAAGAGACGGGCCAAAGACTGAGATTAAATCATTCAAACTCAATATTTCTCATCACCATCTTGGATAGAATTCAATTACAAAAATAATGCAAAAAGAATGAGGTCATTCCGAGTTCGGACGAAGAAGTTATGGGCAAAACAAGTTTGTCGAACATCGAAGACAAGTCCGTTTGCAAACTGAGTTCGCAAACGGGAGTAACTGATAATCTTGTTCATATACCTGGTTCTTGAATGAGAGTCCCTGGAATTTATGTTAAAGTATGGTTCGGATACCTTGTTCGCGAACCAAGTATACCAAAACTCACAAACTATTTTTTAGGTCTTTGTTTCGTAAATTAGGGTCGGGTACCTTAAATGACTTAGATACTTGAGGTCCAAGCAATGAAACCTATATAAATAGGTATTAAGTTTTGAAGAAAAATATATCAATAGATCACGAAATTGTAAGTCTTATAGATAAAAAACTACACACGGAGTGAAAGCTAGGGTTTCGGACCGGTTCTTTGATTGTAACGTTATCTCTAAACTTTTCTTATATGTATAGCATGGATGCTACTACATCCATGAATAGCTAAATCCGTACTTGATTGAGGATGAATTCTAAGTTGTAAACTTGATTTGATTTAATATGTGAATCTATTTTGATTTTTTCATATGATTATCGTTGTTTCTACTATGAGTAAATAGTATGATTGATTGATTGATTGTTTTAGATGGCCAACTAAATCAATTTCTTGATTAATCTAAAGCTAGTAAGGGCTAGGATATCTGTGTAATTGTTGAATAACTCCTACACAAGTAGAAAACGTGAAATCTTGTAGAGGGATTCTGTGGAGCAATCACGTGTAGAAACAACACTAGAAAGTGGACCTTGCGCTAAGAGTTTGGCTACTAGGATTAACCTATGTCACAAAACATAAAGATTTTGACCAATCTACACCTTGAGTGCACTACTACTTGGTGGTTTGGACTAATGGAATCTGGTATTCGAGCGCTTCGGTATCCAGTGACCAAAGGACTTTAGAGAATAGCACTGGTCTACCTACTTTTTTATGGTTGGTGATAATCTATGATTAATGAAGAATAGATGAATATATTAACTCATTGACAGTTTATTAACGAAGAAGGATTCCTCGATCATATCTCTCTCTATTGCTTACAACTTGATATTTACAGTTGTTTTATTTTATTTTGTTTAAAATCTATAACAAAACCCTCTTTTGTGACACTTTGACAACTAAAACTCTCTGCTCTTCGTAGGAAGAATCCTTGCTTCCATTATATTACCAGTTAATTGTGTGAAAATAAGTTATTTAATTTGATTGCACTAACGACAACAATCATAGGTCGGCCCATAGGATTGAGGTGTGGGTTTACCAAGATTTATTTTGTATTTTTCATGTTTTACCGGGGTTTTCATTCACGTGGGGGATTGTTGGAAAACAATATATATTTTTATTTTAAAGTTTTTAACTAAATAAAACAATTCTTGTGTTTCTTTTGTGAATGAAAATCTTATTATTCCCACATTGGGGAGCTTCCAATCTTAAATTGTTTTAAGAGACCTTTTAGTCCCACATGGGGAAGTTCTGCTTATTAAGTTGTACTAATTTATTATATAGCCAAGATTTTCTCGTATTTTTGAGTAATCCCAGGGTAAAGGGTTTCTCTATATTTTAGAGACACCCAAAGAACAATATTTGCAGAGTTCAAGTTGGGCATTTACTACGTATACTAGTAATAGGTGCAATAGGGTGTTTTATCCTAGAGGCATCAGTCTTATAGAGGTTATAGCATCTCTTTTGGATGTATCCGGGCACAAATGTCTTAAGGACAGCGTGTTGAACATGTGACTCACTCTGTTTTCCAAAGTTTTTACATGTAGAAATTGTGGAAACCTAGGGAACTCGTCTGTTTCGTCAAATCGATCACTTCCATTATAAGCGAGCTATATATCAATAAGTTTTGTTTGTTTGATTTTTCCTTGTTTTATATTATTGCACCAACAGTTGCATCAATTGTAACCGACCCACTGGTTCTTTCGTGTAACACTTTATCATTGGGGGATCTTTCCTCAATGATCTACGTAAGGACCCCAGATTAAGTAGTAGAGTCCAGACTCTCAGCTAGAGTTTTATTCAAAGATAATACCGCTTGTTTAATGCTAGAGAAGCCTTCATCAACTAGCAGATTTTTTTGCGAAAGCATTACCATCACATGCATTCAAGAAATTAAATTAGTAAAGTTAGAAAGTCTCGACTCAAAGATTTGCAATCCAAAATTTAATTGAAGTACTTATCGTGTTGTACTCTTTTTCCTTCGTCGAGGTTTTGTCCCATTGGATTTTTCTTGTCAAGGTTTTAACGAGGCAACATATGTGTCAAACCTATGTTGTATTGTTCGAGTCTTTACTTGAATATGCAATTTCAGGTTTTTTTCTCTTTTAAGTTTTCCTGTTATGTTTATAATGACTTAGCCACAATGGTCATCAGGGGGAGTGTTATAAACCAATATTTATTATTAAATGTCATTATGTCTAATATTAGGGTTTCTTATATCCCTATAATACTATCATGTAAATAGAGACATGAATTCTTATAATACTACGCATAAATAAATTCTTCTTCTCTCTATTTTTGTGCCTTCTTTCTATGTTTTCTAGCTTCACATTAATAAACACACTTTAAAGATAAAAATAAAAATGATGGCGATCTTTTGCCTGGCTAAATTGGGGCATGTCCCAATTAATTTGGGCCTACATTACAGGAAAAAAAAATATATTCAAGAGATGAAAATACCATTTTACCCTTTATCAAATACTAATACTATAAAAGTATCCCCATTAAATCCTAATAATTAATAAAACTAAGAACTAAAAACTAAAATCAAAATCATAAAACTAAAAAATTAAATCAAATTCATATCCACCTCCATCTCCAACTAAAAATTTAAATCAATATAAAATCAAAATCAAATGGCACGAATCAAGTACTTTTCTAGCAACCCAATCCCCTAAATTAGGTTTTAACAACATCCAATCACTCAAAATTCGATTTTTTTTTAAATCAAAGTGTTCTGGGTTTACCAGAATCGGTCTATGTTAATGTCCACATAGCCCGATTCTGAGATGGAAGAGATAATCCTTTTTTCTGTATAACTTTTGGGTTAGAATCGTATTACATGTATGTCCACATAACCCGATTTTGCTAACAATCGGATTATAAGGGTCCACATAAACCGATTGTTATTGATCTTCCCCAAAATCGGTAGATATGGTACACCTACATAAACCGATTCATTAACCATGTTTGAATTTTTTGCACAAATCTTGAAATTTTTATCTTTATATTGTAGAGCATGAAATCTTGAATTGAATGCAAAAAGAATGAGGTCATTCCGACATCGGACGAAGAAGTTATGAGCAAAACAGTCGAAGAAATTAATTCCCAGATTTACAATCGGTTTACCTGGGCATTTATGTAAACCGATTCTGGCAAGAAAAAATCACAGAAAAACTCGTGAATTTTACAATCGGTCTACGTTCTAAGTATTATAAACCGATTCTTACAAACGGTTTATGTGAGCATGAACATCCACAGTTTTTGGGCAAGTTTTATCAAAAAAAAAAAAAAGTCATGTTTTGACGAAGAATGAAGATTAGTTAATTTATAGTTTAATTTGATTAAACATCAATTAATCACCCGATTAACGCCAATTAACCAAGGAATAAATTATTCATTTTTTAAAATAGTTGGATAAGGGGTGTTCTTTTTTACCTTTCAATGACTTTTTTTTGTCTTGTAGTCGTAGGCCCAAATAAATGGTCATAGGCCCCAATTTAGCCAGGATCTTTTGGGCCTTAGGTTTCTTCTGGATTAGCTTACCATGGATCAGGCTTAATCACATGATCTAGCTCACCCCATTGTTTTTGCAAATCGCAATAAATATCAGTTTGCACTTCCAGAGTTTTGGTTGTTTTAATTTTATAATGCTCCTTACAGGAACAGGAAAGGACACCATTTTTGAAACCTCAGTACCTCAGTATCTGGATGTTGAGGATGATATCATCATATCCTAAAAGAAAAGAGATAAAAAATGTGAGATCATCAATTCAGTTTGGTATCCATTGGCTTCCAATAGAAATACTAACGCCTCCTTTAATTGGTTTAGCCCTGACTCACTCCCACTAAGTCTTTCTGTGAATGTTATATGATAAAACTTGATTAAACTCCAGTAATAAATAAGAATATATAATTGTGATATGAGTAGAACTTGTATACTAACACGAACTAACTGAAGACACGTTATGAACTGGATTGTGATGCAATCCAACTCAAGAACTTGAAAAGGAAATGAGAGTTTTAGTTAGGTCGTAGAAAAAAGGGAGGCAAAAGAGAGGTTTTTTTTCTTTCTAATAATTATATTATCACTTGAGAATATCTCTATCAACAGTTTGTTATACAACTGGAATGGAGTGTTGCGCATTTCATAGTTTCAGTTTTTGGACAATATGTGTTTTTTGCACTTTGATCTTAGCTTAAGGCTAATTTTCCTCTTTCTTTTTGTGGTGTTCTGAGCTACTTTGTAACATCATTTGTAACGGTCTTTCATAGTTTCCACTTCTTTGTGGTAACTATGCTTTTATCTTTAATATACTTTGCCCTTTTTGAGTAAAAACAAATTATATTATCACTTGTGATTTTGTGAGCACTAGATATCCCTTAAGTAAAATATTTGTGTGTTCAGGGTTAAATCAAGTCGATATGGCTTGAGTATGGCTTGATATGTTTTGCATTTACAATGCTCGATTCTTATAACTCGAGTAGTTTTGTGTCTGGAGGTATTCTGGCAGCAAAAATAAATAAACGAATAAATAAGAAAATCTAAACTCGTTTAACCTAAGGCTGGTTCATATAAATTAAACATGGGAATATTTTGTCATTTGCCATATCAGGTGGCCTGACAAACTCGCCGCGTCATTATGGAAAATGAATTTAGCAATTGAGTCTTGATTGAGCAGAAGAGACTATACCGTCAGCGACAGCGAGTTCGTCTCTCGGTAGAGACTCTATCCTATTGGCTTCTAATGTCTATATAAATTTTTAATTTCAAACTAAAACTTACACTAAAAATTTAACACAAAATTTTTTATAATCCAAATTTCAAATTTTTAAATGGCAGAAAGCACCCAACTTGATTTTTCTGGAGTAATTCTTGGCGCTGCTATCAACAAGATATGTGATAGTTATAAAGATATAGGTAAAAACCAAAAAAATCTTTAAGTTTTGGATATTAACCAAGTCAAACCTGCAGCTAAAAACCAAGGAAGAGTTCACGGCAAGGAAAGTCAATGCAAAGAGAATTTAAAAGTTTACCGAAGTGTCGGTAACAAAAACAAAGGAAAATATGTTCTAGGACGCATTAATTAGAAGTTAGGTGAAATAAAGAAAATAAATAAGATGACAAAGATTGTCCGAGACTTTTATTACATTCTTTATTTTAAGTTTTTATTATCTAATTTATATCTTGTAAGAAGCAATGTAAATTAATTCGAAATTAGAACTAAAATTGAAAATTAGATTTTATTTTTAATTTACTAGTACTTACTTACATTTAATTAAATTAAAATTGAGAATTAGGAAAGTAAAACTTAATTTAATTTAAAAATTTAACAAATGTGGATTATATTTGGCGACACTTATAAGATATTCTAACAACTTTGGCATTGGAAATCTCTTACATTGCTTTGAAGCCAATCCTTCTGATATCTTTGTTCCTGTAATTTACTAAAAATTTATTAAAGATTATAAAAAAATTTAAATTAAAAATTGTATTATCGTTCTTACCACTTTAACACCGAATTTAACCAAATTTAATCAAGATCCACCCAGGTGCAACTAATTAAATTTGGTAAAGTTACATTCTATCACAATTAAACTGTTTTTTTCTTCAAGGAAATACCAATCGGTCCTAAGAATAATATATTAGAGAGAATCTAGTCCAATTGACCTAGTCAATTGTCTGTTTGGTCCTATTTGGTAATATAAATTATAGTTTGGTCCTAAAAATTATAGTTTCGTCCTAGGATGATGTAAATGTCATCTTGTAGTGGCAGAAATACCCTTTTGGGACCATTACATCATCCATGACGTCACCATATGATATATATAGTCAATTATCAAGAGAGAAGATATTATTTTCAGATTTATTTTCTCTCACCTCCATATTTTCAGATCTATTTTCTCTCTCCTCTTTTTTCTTCTCCTGCTGCTGCATAAACAATGAAGATTGTGTGAGTTCTAGGGTTTTGATTTTGCAGAGATGATGAATAGGATTTGCAGAGATGATAAACGTCATGAGTATATCAAGATGATGAACAAGACGACGATTTTTTGACAAAGATTTTGTGTTTTCTCCCTGTTTTGATGCTGTTTGTGGTTGAAGATGATGATGAACACGATGAAGATGATGAAAACGATGAAGATTTATGTTCTTCTTCGTCACTACTGCTGCTACTGTTGAAGATGATGAATTTGATGAAGTTCATTCTTGAAATGAACTCTGTTTTTCTCCCTGTTTTGATGCTGTTGTGGTTGAAGATGATGATGAACACGATGAAGATGATGAAAATGACGAAGATTTATGTTCTTCTTCGTCACTGCTGCTGAAACTGTTGAAGATGATGAATTTGATGAACTTCATTCTTGAAATGAACTGTGTTTTCTTTAGAAGATGATGACGCAAACGAATGAAGATGATGAAGATCTTGATTTTGATGATAAAGATCTTGTTATTGACGATGATAAAGATGTCGATGATTTTGATTTTGATGTTGAAGATCTTGATTTTGTTTTTGAAGATCTTTGTTAGTGATGTTTGTTGCTCGTGTTAAAGATGAATTTTTGCTTCTGTTGAAGGCGATGATGTTTTGTTGCTGCTGTTGAAGACGAAGAAGAAGATGAAGTTGATGATGTTGCAGTTCATTTTTACGAATGAACTCTATTTTTATCAGGAGTTCATTTCTGGAATGAACTCTGGTTTATATAGGTTTTTATCAGCAGTTCATTCTGATGAATGAACTCTGGTTTGTATAGGTTTTTATCAGGAGTTCATTTCTGGAATGAACTCTGGTTTATATGTTTTTTTATCATGAGTTCATTTTCTGGAATGAACTCTGTTCTTTTTAGGTTTTTATATGGAGTTCATTTCTGGAATGAACTGTGTTTTTTTTAGGTTTTTATATGGAGTTCATTTCTGGAATGAACTCTGTTTTTTTAGGTTTTTATATGGAGTTCATTTCTGGAATGAACTCTTTTTTTTAGGTTTTTATATGGAGTTCATGTCTAGAATGAACTCTGTTTTTTTAGGTGATTTCTGAAAAAGTAAGTAAAAATTAACAGGAGTTCATTTTGAAGAATGAACTGCTAAAAAAAAAAAAAACTAACACGGAAGGGTATTTTTGTCCAGTTAATTTTTTTAAATAATTATGGACCAAACAGCAAAGGCGTTTGACCAAAGGACTAAACAGACATGGGCCCACCTAAAAAAGGACCAAACAATATTTTTCCCTTTTTTCTTTTCTCTCCTCTCTCTCTCCTAAGAAAAAAAGAGAAAAAGACTCTAGAACCTTCTTCTTCTTGCTCAGATTTAGTCCTTTTGGGATAGATCTGAGCAAGGATATTTAGTTTTTTATAAATAAAAATAGTCTAATTTATAGTTTTAGGTTTTGTTTTGGTTGTTTTTGGTGTCGATGGACACATTTCTTCACTATTTGGGCGATCTTTTATTCGTCTTTAGGACAATTTTCTCTTCGCTCTAATAGCGATTCTCTCAAATCTCCATGGTTTTTCTTGGCTTGATATTCTCGATTCATTAAGAACATCTATGATTCTGCTCGGATTCACTTTGGATTCATCTTCAACAAGAGGGATTTAGGGCATCCGGATTCGTTTGGATCTACAAGATTTTGGGCAAATTATTCCATTTTAATTGGAGCTTCTCTTATTGAAGAAGATAATTATTTCAAATGGTCGGAGTTGATCTCGGTCCACACCATAGAAGAAGGGTTGTTGCATCAGGATGTATTGTTGCTGGCGATTATGTTCATTGTAGAAAGGTGAAGCCAACAGAGAAGAGGGTTTATATCGAGGAAGTTCATGATCAGTCTGCGTTAGTATGGGATGGTCCACAAGGAGATGACGTTAACTTTTTGAAGGATATGGAACTACCTAATTTTCTGATCTGGTCTGAGGATAGGTTGTGGTTCGTACCGGTTAAGGTGTAATATCTTCCTAGTTTGTGATCTTTTTGTGTTCTTTTGCGCAATGATGATAGGTTCAACACAAGGATAGCAACCAATTAGCATTGAGCATTAGTATATTCATGTTTTTGGTCCTTTTTTGTTATTTCAGCCTTAGCTGAGATCTTTTGCGCAGCAAGGACAGGTTCGACACTAGCACATAGCAAATTCAACTTGTTGCATCTAAGAATTTGTTTGTTAGTGTTCTTTTTTGTTATTCCATCCTTAGTAGTGTTGTCTAGCACAGTGAGGTTGGGTTTTTTTTGGGGGTCTATAAATGCCTATATTTACTTAATATAATGATCTTATTAATTTGTGTTCACCAAAACCTTTTTAACTCCGCCAATGCTTGCGTTGACGGTCCCAAGGCCGGATAAAGGAGGAGGGAGAAGGATTGATTTATACTCTCAGTATCAACTACTAATCTTGTATCCTTTTTTATCTTCAGATGGTTGGTGGACATGAAGGAGAGCTACCCATACATGGTACTTTTAAGGTCCATTTCTATCCTATACAAGTGTACAACCAGGACATAATGATCTCCTACAAGTAAGTCGAATTTTTCACACTTACTACCCTGTAAATGAATTCATGATCATTTGAGAGGTATACCATATATGATAGAGGCGGGAAATAGACATGGGAATTGGTTTAAATAGTAGGTATAACATTATAAGACTAAATGAATTGGGACCACCATTATGTTGTGCATTTATGTAATTGGGTATTGCTGTAACTGCGATAAGAAGTGTGGACATAGCTACTGGGTATGGATTTTTGTATCTTTTCAACAGATTTTGCCATATATCCATTTGTGGTCTGTAGGGTTTCTGATATTCATTATGATGATTCTCAAACTTGTGTTTTGATTTGCTTGTTTGAACTGCAGTTGAAGCCAAAGAAAAAGAACAAGTAGATGCAATCCTGAAATATTAGTGGGTGCAGAGCCGGAGAATTTGTTTTCTAGCATCTTAATTGGTACTGCTACTTCCAAACAGTTAAAATTGTGTGTCTTACTCAAGAACATCTTAATTGAAATTTGTGTAACAGGTCTGATTTTGGTATCTGTTACTGGTCTTTCAAGCCAGGTAAAATTATTGAAATCAGCTATTTATCTATGATGTTCTTGATAAGGATCCTGATTTGGAAATTTCTTTGTTTGTAGGTGTAAAAGCTAAGCCTTTGAAGCAACCCAAGGCACAACAGAAAGTATATGATGAGGTATAACTATATACTTTCTTTGTCTTGAAGTTAGTACAGTAATTATTTTAAGTACAATAATTTTTTTAGAAGCTTGAGCATTCTGTTACCACTTACCATTAAGCAACCCATCCACATATAACTAATCCATTCGATGCGCTTCAACCACTGAAATTTGAAATATTTGAATATGAATCCAGATTTTAACATACCTATTTAACATCATTGGGAATAGCTTTCCTGTATGTTTCCACAACTGAAAAATGTATAGTACCAGGTACCTAACATTTTTCATTAATCCTGTTGTCTCTCTTTGCAGACTGATTTGGCAAATCTTCAGAAGAAGAAAAGGGAAGCTTTATGTTAGGTGGTGTTGGACTAAAGAAAAGTGGAAAGATCGGAACAAGATGCTCCAGTAAAGGTATATGTCTGTAAAGTGTGCCCATTTGATCTTGTCCTATTTTAGTTCTGGTCCTTTAGTATGTAAACTAACTCCTAGAGATGTTCCATTTACATCAGGTGCCATTATAAGGAAATCAAGAAGACAGTTGGATAAGCATAATATGATTTGAGTGAACAAGTTGTAGGTAATTTCTTATTTATCAAGTTCTTGTAAAAATGTATCCGCCGCCTATGCGCGTATGATGAGGTCCGGTGACATTGATTGAATAAGAAACCCAAAACATGCTCAATTTTGATCTCAAATTATAGAGACAGATTTGTTATCTATAGTTTATTTTGTTAAATTTCAGTCATCTTACATCTGTAATTGTATCGACTGATTGTATGGATGGATCCATATGTAATGCTACAATTCCATTTGTGATATATTAGAATGGATTGAATAGTAACGCTTCATAATGATTTGGAATAGAGTGGCTAGATACCTGTATTCTGGCGTAGGAAACCAAATGTGCAGGTGCAGTAAATTTTGAAATATTTTTTATTTATTTTTTTAGATCATATTTTTATTTGAGACGTATATAGAAATCGTTCAATTTGTTTTTCCGTCGATTAAAATGGAAATTTTGTTCACTTATTAAACTGTGGGTAAACATTTATGAGACACATACAAACGTCTCAAAATTTAATTAAGAGACGTTTATAAGCGTCTTTAAATTCGTCTCAAAGCATTCCCTACGCCAAAATTGAGACACTTGGTATGTGTCTAAAAAAATCTTCGCAACATTTATACATGTCTCAAAACCGTCGATTTGGTGTAGTGCATCATTCGTCAATACTACTAGTACAGAAATTGGATATCTTTGCGGTGCATGGCTCTTTCTCTTCGCGATGTATTTGCAATTAGTGCCATCATTTGTATTTGGGTTTTGATTATCTTGTATTTTGGTGTTTTTGATAATCTTGTAAACAATCATGTAATCACTATTTTGGTTTGAATGAATTGAAATGTGATTTCCAAAAAAAAAAATTGGTAAAGTTTTTTTTATATTGCAATAAACTCAGATGCACCTGAGTACGTAATTTGTTTGTATTGTTTTCAGTGCAGCCCACCTTTTCCACCATTTGCTTAAATTTGGTTAAATATTGTTCTGATGTTGCTCTAAAACTCATATAAAAATGTATACATAAAACTAATTAGGTAGTTAGCAACCTAAAGTTGGTAGGATTGTCAGAAACAACATGAAACTGCTTATTCAATTACATGATTTGTCACATATTTGTATGATATATGGAATTTATGGTGCCCATGTTACTGACATAGTAACTTAAAAATGATTTTCATTTTGGTCTAAACTCGGATGAACCTGAATGCATAGTTTCTTGCATTTGGTTTGCAAATTGTTTTTATCTTGTTCCAAACTAAACCTGAATGCATACTTAGATTAACTATGAAGACTTTGTTTTGTAAACGCCTTTGTGTAAACTCAAATGCAAATGCAGCTGGGTACATACTTGCTCATATATGGTTAAAATTTATTTTAATATTTTTCTAAAACTCATATGCACTTATGCAGATACTTAGTTACATTTGGTTTGATTTTGATTACATCTTTGTGACAACTTTTATGCACCTGTGTACATAAATCGTTTGTTGTTCTAGGAAGTAAAAGAAGGAACATTGTTAGACCATTGCTCGGTCGATCTCACAAGTGTTGCTATATCAAGATTGTTGTCAAATTTAGTTGTCAAAACTATTTCTTGATTTCTAGTCTATAATTAGTTAAGTCTCGGTCTAAGATAGTGGAGTTGAGAAACGAACCAGTCATCATTTGCGTTCTACCGTTTAAAGGCGACGATCAACCGAAGCTTTTGGAGAACTTCATCAAGAAAAGGTAAGTGAAGACTAAACCACCTATTTCTCAATTTATATCCACTTTTCTATCTTTGATACGATTGTCGCATAACTAATTAGACTAGCTTGCATAAACAAGAATTTTGAGTCGAGAACTAATTATTTAATTCACGAATTTCTCGAAATATAATGACTAAGCTTAATGAAGATTTTTTCATACTTGATCAAATTCGGTGGAGAACAATTTATTGTTTAGAACCAAATCATGATTCAAGTTTATCATTCGAAAATAGCCTGGAACAGTGATATATGTCATTGATGTTATTCAGGAATGTTTCAAATCGATTTAGAGAAATATAGAAATACTATATTTGGAATACAAGACAGTGTTATCAGTCTTACAAACTAAGAAAACTGTTATATGTCTGAATCAGTATTACATGTATTCGTACACGTAGCTATATAGCAACTTTCAGATTTGTGTGATATGCACATTCGTATGTACATCATGGGAAAATCTGTTTGTTTCGTGATTCGAATAGGTATGTATAATCTTATACAAACCATTGCGGAACTTTGGTAAGCGAACCAGGTTAAAATGATACGTATTGATCTCTGTACCTTGGTGACTATTATTATAGAGGAGGAATTCGGAATAATAATAGATGAAACTAGGAAACAGAACGTGATTCGAAGAAAATATCTTCTATAGATTATGAACAAGAAAACTATTACAATTCTCTCTTTTTTACGCTCACAATCTCTCTAGGTAAATAACCTTAAACTATTTTCTAAATTTGCTTTTGCAATAATTAATTGCCTCATAAAATTCTCTATAGGTATGTGTTTTAAACCTCCTTTTCTAGGTGTCAAACCACACTCTCTAGATATCTTAGCTATGAGCTAAACATCTTTATTTATAGCTTTAATAGTTTCCCAAACCTTTTAGAAATCTATTTATTTATCTAGGAATACATCCTTTTCTAGGTATATTTCCCTTTCTAGGAATACTACCTTGTCTATGAAGTATTTCCTTATCTAGGTATACTTCTTTACTTTGGTTTGGTTTCCCAAACCTCTTAGGAATCTATTACTGCCTTAAATCAGTAATCTCTCCCGAATTACAAATTTTATCCCCAAATTCGTCTTGAGGATTACTAGTTCCCGGAGAGAGAGAAACATACACATGTGAAAAAGCGGGGGTCTAACAACCACACCCAATATTTCTCCTTAGCAATCTGTATGGACTAACTTCAATATACTTTCAAGAGAATCAACTAGACAATCAGACTCAATCTTAAGAAAAGTATATCAAGAGTTATATCTCAATTTATCAATTCATTCTGCAATCGAACAAATAGGAATTTGCGAGCCCGATTGAATATAAGAAATAACTTGGACGGTATCAAAAACCAATATCCAAGTGTCAATCAATTGAATCAACAACCAAGGGTTGGATTCACAATTGATTGAACTTACTCACAACCTATGATATCTCAATTATATAAACAAATATAATGCGGAAAAGAAATAACACAAACACCAGAAATTTTGTTAACGAGGAAACCATAAATGCAGGAAATCCCCGGGACCTAGTCCAGATTTGAACATCACACTGTATTAAGCCGTTACAGACACTAGCCTACTCCAAATTAACTTCGGAATGGAATGTAGTTGAGCCCTAACCAATCTCACATTGATCAAGGTACAGTCACGTTCCTTACATTCTCGAACCACGCCGAATTCTGCGCACTTGATTCCCTTAGCTGATCTCACCTGCAACTAAAAGTTGCTACAACCCAAAGTCGAAGACTTGATAAACCAATCTGTCTCACACAGAAAAGTCTATTGAATAGATAAATCTGTCTCTCATAGATATACTTATGAGTTTTGTTCCGTCTTTTGATAAATCAAGGTGAACATGAACCAATTGATATACCGGACTTATATTCCCGAAGAACAGCCTAGAAATATCAATCACCTCACAATAATCTTAACGTATGGTAGCGAAACAAGATATTGTGGAATCACAAACGATGAGACGAAGATGTTTGTGACTACTTTTTATCTTGCCTATCGGAGATTAAATCTCGATCAAATATTAGAGAAGATAGTACTCAATCATGATAGAAAACAGCAAGATCAGAACACGCAACTACAGAGAAAATAGTTGGGTCTGGCTTCACAATCCCAATGAAGTCTTCAAGTCATTAACCTACTGGGGGTTTTAGAAAAACCTAAGGTTAAAGGAGAATCGAATCTAGTCGCAAATAATATCACACAAGAGGTGTGGGTATTAGGTTTCCCAGTTGCTAGAGTTCTCCCTTATATAGTCTGCAAATCAGGGTTTGCAATCAATGTTACCTTGGTAACAAAGCATTCAATATTCACTGTTAGATGAAAACCTGATTAGATTCAAGCTAATATCTTTCAACCGTTAGATAGAACTTAGCTTGTTACACACAAATGAAAAGTGACTTCATTTAGATATGAGTAACCGTACATAAATATGTACACCTTTGTTGGCTCAACAATAGTTAACCGAAGTTAGCCATATGAACACTTTCATATCAACCTTATTCATCTTAACCATAACTAGTTCAAATGAATCAAATGAAACTAGTTCTAGAGTTTTTCAATTGTTTATATTCTCATGGAAGTATACAAGATACAATTGAAGGAAAATCGATTTTGATGTGTCCTAGTTGTATCTAGAGTCGTCCTCTCCAAAAACCCTTTTAGGGTTTAGTGACTATAAAAAATTCATTGGGATTCGTGAAGCCAGGTCCAATTATCTTTTATCTTGATAAATTGAGTAT
Source organism: Papaver somniferum (assembly GCF_003573695.1). NCBI lineage: Eukaryota > Viridiplantae > Streptophyta > Magnoliopsida > Ranunculales > Papaveraceae > Papaver > Papaver somniferum. Next base: position 91,124,708 of record NC_039368.1, on the reverse strand, counting down.
CCTGATCTTGATTGTTTGTAGAGACTTTCTCCATCAATCAAGATAGATAGTAATCAACAAAGTATCTTTATCTCATAATTTGTTGATTCCGCAAGTTTTATACTTATGAGGTGAATAATAATCTAGGCTGGACTTCGGATTGCATAATTATAAGTCCGGATTTTGAGGATAGCCAGACTTTTGTCTAAGTTGTTATCAATTTCCATCACCTGGATCTATCATTTGATCCGATCACCCGTTTAGTTCGTAAATCAGGAAATCAATAATATGCTTAACCTGTGGGAGGCAGATTTGGTTTAAAGTCTTCAATTGAGTTGAAGAAACTCTTAGTTAGTGTGAGACCGTCTAAGGAAATAAATTACGCGGATTCTTGTTGGGATTCAAGAGGCGTAAGGAGCGCGACTGTACCTGGATCAGTAGGATATTGAGTTCTGGCTCAACTACATTCTAGACCGAAATTAATTGGTAGTAGGCTAGTGTCTGTAGCGGCTTAATACAGTTTGGTGTTCAATTTGGACTAGATCCCGGGGTTTTTCTACATTTGTGGTTTCCTCGTTAACAAAAAATTTGGTGTCTGTGTTATTTCTTTTTCTGCATCAATCATAGTATTTAGGTACAACCTTGTTAGTTGGATAAGACTTGATTGATCCTTGGAAATTGGTCTTTGATACGTCCAAGAACTCTCTTTGTAGTTAGGTTCACGGATTCAATTATGTAAATGTTCTAACAACAAAAGAGAGAGAGATAATTCTAGGCACTTTCCTTGATTCAGTTTTTACTCTCAAAGTTTTGTTGAGTTTGTCCATGCTAATTGCCTAAGAAAAATTTGGTGGTGTATTTTGGTACCCCCAGCGTTTTCAGACACTACTAAATCAAGAACAAAGAGGAAGCCTGATGATGGACGCATTAAACTAAATAAGAAGAACATGACTGATGTTAATGTGAATGAGGTTGTCGAAAATCAAAATCAGTTAGAGTTTGCTGTGAAGAAAGCATTTCAATCAAGTTTATTACCAACGATCACCCTACTGAAAGAATAGCAAATCATGCCAAAACAATAGGAAGAGTTAAAGAAGACAGGATTTTTTTGTAAAACTTTATCTTCTTATGGTTAGTTAAGTATTTTGATTTTGTAAATTGGGAATCTGGACTATGGATCAGTTGATATGAAGAAGAAAAAAATAACTCTTGTTGGTAGATGATTTCACCTAAATTAGCCCTTATTGGTAGATAATTTCTTCTAATTATTCCTTAAGTATTTTGTTCGATAATCGTGAATCATGTACTACAGGTACAACCTGGGAAATATTATATTGCTGTCGGACTGTGCATTACACTCCCAGGTGCAACATTCACAATCCATTTCCATGTCAGATTGCGGTATGCTCTCAGGTGCAACTTTGGCAAAACCTATTTTCCTGACATAATATCCAGCACATACAAAAATATTTGAAACAAACATATATAATTATTGAAGAGCATTTACAATTACAACAACAAAAAATGACATTAGAATATATATGTATATATATAGAATTCAAAAACCCCATAAGGTTTAGAGAACAAGTACTAAAGAACTATTTATCAATCTAAAAGGTTAACTGAATAATACACAACGGCGTGGTCACGAGAGAATTGATCAGTAAGCCAACGTTGACAGCTGCAGTGCCCCTTGTTAAAATGAACAACATAAGAACTTTTGTCTTGTACTTCAAACACAAAGGCACTGCACTTGATACCACCGTCACGAATCGAGTTCTTAACTCTTTTCTAGATCTTGGGGCATATAAACTTGAATACTTCATTCCTTTCAAGTTCCTCTTTCATCAACCCCATTATCTTCAGTCGAATGTGGTTCACTAAAGTTCCTGAAAAAATACAAACAGACATACAGAAAATAGATGAGTTGGAGGAAAACACAGGATGCACCTGAGTACATTTCGTGAGAAAACTGAGACAGAGATAAGTACATAGATAAAAACACATGATCCACCTGAGTACATCTAGTTGAAAAACGGACACAAAGATAAATATAAAGATAAAAACACATGATTCACTTGGATACAACTACGATTTGAAACTGTAAGAAATTACATCTCACCAACAAAATTTGAACAACTAAAAATCAAATTATGGTTACCATTACATGATAAGGAATACACTAGATTTCAGTTCTCAATTGTTGACTCAATACTAAGCTTGCAAGAGTTTGTAGAGTGGAGTACTATAGAATTGGTGTCGAAATCCATCTGAAATCCACAAAATGGAATTACAAAATAAAAAAATTTTAACAACTATAACATACAAACATAATGAGCACAAAATTTTACAAAATAAGTTGCAACTGGATACAACTGAAAACTGGAAAAAAAATCTGTTCATAAACAATAGTTAAACAATTGAACATAAGATTATATATGTGACAAAGTTAAGCTAAAAACAAACCAAAAATTAAATGTTTGGAATTCAGAAAACCCTAGATTTAGAAAATTACGAACAAAAACGATACTGAATCATAATTTGGTATTGAACAAAAAAAAACATCATGATACGATGAATCAGATTATATATAGTAATGAATCTTATAATTATACTGAATCACAGAGTAGACCAAACTTAAAATCAAAGACAGAATACCTAATTTTGAATAAAAATAAAAATAGAAAACCTAGAAACCAAACATGCCATTTTAAATCAGAGGGGACAATAGCTTTTTAACCGACCCCTAATTCAAACATCGATGATTTCAGATCTGAAAATAAAATTTTAATTGGGTGATCGTAATTTTTGTTCTTCTTCTTCTCCTCTGTGACAGAAGTTTAGATCCGGTTTCAACAAATTTTTTAAAAAAAATTGGTTATATTTATTATTTAGAGATATTATAGTGACTTAGGGCATTAGATATTAATTTGAGTTTGGGCAGAATGTCCACATAAAATATTAAAACCATGAGGTTTGAATTCTTGGTTATTTGAAACATTGTCATATTGTGCTTTTCTCCTAGACCTGAGAATTTAAAGTTTAAGGATTAATCAACCAAAAAAGTGCTTTGTAAAAACTTTGCCCAAAAATAAGATGGAAAAATATTCCTACAAATATAGTTTGAAAGTGCATTTGGAAAAAGAAATCATGTTATTAGGAGCGAAATAATGGATTTGAGGAGGGAATGAAACTAGTTATATTCTAGTCAATGTCTAGTCAAAGGCAAACAAAATAATAAGAAAAATTTATATTCGAAATACCAATCATACTCTCACTACCCAACTTTTGATTGCCTTCCTTGGTATTGTTATTTCTTGTTCCCCGAACCCTAAACTTTTTATAGGAACAACGCGACAGTATTCACATATGCAACAATATTCACGGGATTTGATTTAGTTACCTAAATCATATGTGTACAATGGTTTCATAACAGCTAAATGATAATCATAATTACCCATTGAAGCTCACACTTTTAGATTCAAATTGTAAACCCTAAGAATCACGAATCAAACCAATATAACATTGATGATTAATCTCATAATAAAGAAAAAAAAATATTTTGATTCTCGAGAACATCTAAGTGAGGATAAAGCTTAACGGTTTTTATATTATCAACGATAAATAGTTACTACCATTAAATGGATTGATTCTATGAGTTAATATAGAGGAGAACATCAGAATGGTTGATCTTTATCCTTTTTGTAGGGAGGCATTGGTCGATAAAATATATTTTAGTTCAAGGATATGTTGGATTCATCTTTGGTTTAAGAAGTCAATTCCACCCACATAATCCCACACTCAAGCTCGTTAACGCTATTACACTAGTCAAGAGACGTATTAGCCGATAATAACTCGATTAGCTTAACACGAACATTAATTAATAAGAATTAATCTAACAACGGATTAGATACGTAATTAGTATCGTTAGATAGAAGTCGAAAAGTTACGCATCATAGACTATTCGAACGTTTCATTTGGATACTGGACAAATAAGATACCATCAGATGAATATGAAGGAAAGATTAGTCATTTTGTAGACAAACCGCCTTGGCTGCCCTTATCTTTTGGTCGAGTGCCTTTAGCAATTTTTCGGCCTTATCCTTAATCGACAGAGAAGATTCATTCTTCTTATTCTTTCTTTTCTTATTCTTTCTTATTTCTATTTTCTTTCTTCTTCTGTTCTTCTTCTTCTTCTGCGTGTTTGAGAGATGAGTTTGAGGATTAGTTCGAGTAAATCATTTGATGAGGGTTATGATGAAGCTTTAAATCATAAAGGAGAACAAGTAGGGATTTTTAGGGTTCCTGTTTGAAGTGTTGAATCAATGAAGAATTGAAGAAATTAGAGTTTATAAATTCGATTGATGTTTTGTAGATCTAGGATGTGATGTATAGAGATGTTGTTAGATGAAGAACATGAGGGTGGTAGTTATGGAGTTAATTCAGTGAAGAATCGAAGGGTTAGTGTTTTCTTCATATCGAATTGAAATTCAATTTAGAGTTCTTGAGAAGATGTAGAAGATGAAATTGAAGGTCTAGATGAAGGATTAAAGATGGGTTTGTCGTGAATTAGGTTTAGACCGAAGAATTACTTGAGTTTATTAGTTAGGATTCTAGAATTCGATAAATTAAAGCTGATACTGAAGTTTAAGGTTGATGAGTTGTAGCCGATAAATAATTAGGGCTCAATTCTATTGGTAAAAAGATGATGAAGATGTTATTAGGGTCGAGATAATTATGAGACTCAGATCGAGAGAGAAGAAGAGCAGAGTTGGTTTTGGTAGATGATGGTGGTTTGGTGATGATTGCTCAATTGAGATAAAGGAAGGAACAAATCTGACTTCAATTGCCTAAGTGGGTCTGTTACGAGGTAATTGTTCTTTAGGTTAATCTTGTTAAGCTATTCATTCTGATTGTTGGGTGTATGTTGTTAGTGAAGCTAGTATTAAATGGTTTTTGTTGAAACTGTAATGGTGGTGGTGAGTATGAGTAAACTAAATTGAAGGTTTGATTGTGGGGATATGGTACTGCGGAAACTATGAAGAAGCTTATTAGTTTCTTGAGATAATGTTGAGTTATGAGATACTTCTGCAGGTGGTCACAACTGAGGGTGTTAGTAATACTGGTGAACTGGTAGAAATGAGATGTTAAGATTATACTTAATCTCAGCTGGAATTTGGATGTGCAGATAGCAATTCAGTAAGAAGAGTTAGACCTGAAGTTAAGAGTTTAGGCAGAAATGAAAGTCATGGTGTTGTTTACTGATGTGAAGAGGACGTTGTTGTTGTTGTTGTGTAAAAGTCATTGGTGGAGCTGCAGTTTGTGATTGTGAATGATAGTTCAAGATTTGTAGTTGGGGTTTGGGGAGATTAATTGAAGATGAGTGTAAAATGTTATCTATGATAAATTCCTAAAGATATAATTGTGTTCATGGAATTGTTGAGATGAATGGTCTGTAATGCAATCTTGGAATCAGGTTGGTAGGGAATGAAGTTGCATCTGGGTTTTGGTTTATGCAGTGTGTTTTGGTTGTACCTGTGTAGCTAGAATAGGAATTGCAGGTTATGAGATTTGGATTATGTGTTTGCTAGTTGAGAAGATTTGTAATGGTTGAGTGTTTGTAGATGCAGATGGACAGTGTTGCCTGAGTTGAAGCTTAGATGTAGAAATTACAGGATTTATGAACTGGTATATGTAAAGTGAATTGGGAGAAAGATATTAGTTGTAGAGTTGCTTAGCAGTGGCCTTAATGGAAGCCTGCAACTGCAAATCAAGGTAGGTTGTATTATCTTTGTAATTCAATTTGAAGTTTATTTGAATGTTTCAATTGATGTATTGTTAGATTGAAGTTGAACTTGGGTTAGGATTGTAGAGTTCGAGTTATAGCTGTGTAAGAAGAACCTTTAGCCAATCTGACTGAACTTATTCAGTCTGGTTCAGTTTTATTTAATTGACTCAGTTATTCTGATTGAGTCGAGTTGACCCTGTTAATCTGAGTTGAATCGTGTTGACTCAGTGAGTTCCCTATCTTGACCTGAGTTTAACTGTTGACCGATTCCAGTTTGACTCGTTGACCATTTTACCCTGGACTTTGACCTTTGACTGGACGTTGATTGTTAGTTGAACCATTTGACCATCATTGACCGTTAATTGACCCAATTGGGCCAGCACTTGTGTGGGCCGAGTCTAGTGGACTTGGGCTTAGTGTCATGTATTCTTAGTTTGATGTTTTGGACTCTTATAGTCTAAATTAGCCTTTGGTTCCTTCTACAAGTTGTAGATATTCTTAAGTCTTACCTAATAGACTATAGACCTAATCTAATTGAATTAGTAAGCCATTAGATATGCAAGAGATGGATAATGAACATGTGTAGAACCTTAGCTTATAACTAGAGAATTGTATGAGATTATGTTGTGAGCCTTGTGTGAGCCTTTTGGCTAGATTCTTACACTTCTTCTGTGATTAACAGTTAGTTTATTTTAACAACGATCGATTCAAAGGATGAACCGGTGGATCATGGACCTCGAGGTAGACGTGGTTTGTCATCAAAAGAGGTGGGAATACTTTTTAATCTCTTGTAACCATTGATGTTTTCTTTTACAAAGATTTATGTTTATCAAATTCATGCATTGTCTAATTGTGCATTCCATGCATTGTTTAAATTGCATTACGATAATTCTGTTGTTTATGTTAATCTTTCCATGGTTTGAAAAGGACTTGTAATGTTTTGTTGTCAATATGAATTGTTATGGGAAATAGAATTTCCACGTGTGGTATATATGATACGCTCCTTCACATACATATCTACATGAATTCTGCTTTTATGCTTACTATTGGTCAACAGGGGTGATATCAATAGCTATTAGGTGTGTAACTCGTTGACACCATATTATACATTGTTTGAAGGAGTTTGTTCATATACATGTTTGTTATTTCAGTGACTTCGTCACTCTTTAATGTTAGGTAAAACATGTATTGTTTTCCAACTTTTGCTTTTGATTACTTGAAAGTTAGATGTTATTCCTGCTGGGCACCCCTTTTAGGGATGATGTGTTCACCCATTCCCACTTTCAGTTTCAGAGACAGAGACAGATCAGAGTTGCGCAGCGAAAGATTAAATGTTGAGTTCGCTAGTTGGTTAACTTCTGCGATGTTTATTATGTTGTATATTTTATTTGTAAATTAAATGACTATTGTATATGTATCATTTGAGAGGAGTTCTTGTATATATATATTTCTGAGCGGGGCTAGTTAGGGAATTAAGTTATTACGCTAACCACTATTCAGGGATAAGAGATATCCTAGCAAGAGCAAATAACCAAGTTGTCCATTTACCACAATGAGAGGAAGGAAGTATGGTTTCTTTGATTGACCCATTTCTTCCCCTTCTTTCCTTAATCCTTGTTTTTTTCTTTCTCTCGTTTTATTTTGTTTGTGTTTATTGAAACCCTAATCTGTGTTGCTTCCACGTTTTCTGCACAATACGTTTTTAGGGTTTTTGATGTCTTGCACGAGAGCTTCCCAGGTCTCTGTTTTTTCACCTTTGGCAGTGGTGTCTCAGGACCATTTCATTCACTGTCCGTTCAAGGGATATGATGGGTGTAAATATAGCGTAGGGGGTAGAGGTTATGCAAGGAACTCACTGATTAAGCACCTGAATGATAACCATTTTATCAATGGAGAGGGTAAGGAGGTTTACAGGAAGAGATTAGCTTCCGCGGGAGCTTTTACGGGGTTTGGGAGATTTGCTTACGACAACTGCATGTGTGGTTGTGTACAAATTTCATGCTCCTTCAATCCTGGAGTCGACCTTGCAAACACACATGTGATGATATAGTTGGTCCTCTCAATAGAGAGGCAGAGTTTCTCATACATGGCATCACCTGCCTTCTATTATCACAAGGTCATGTTGCTTCCAGTTCAGTCGCTCATTCGACTTCCATTGCAGATGCATCCTGTTTGAATGCAGTTTCTCTACCGTGTCTTGATTTAAGACTATTGGATGAAGTCTTCCGGAAACAGGTGCCTATTGTCAAGGTAATACCACCCAAATGTAAACTGCAGTTCCCCCAAAGTCTTGAAGTTCACTCTCGGTAGGATCCTAGACAGGTCGTGTGAGGTTTCCAGATGGATCCAACTGTTTCTTTTACCGGTGGGTGTGTTACATGTTTATGTGCCCAAGAATAGCCGTGGGGAGAAGTCATGGAATCGCAAGAAACTCCAGATCGCTTCTATCAACCAAGCCATCTCGCAATGGTTCGAACCCGGTGGTTGTGTAAAGTTAGTTCAAGAGGTTTTGCGTGAACATCAACAGCCCAGCGGCAAGCTTCATAAGAGAGTTTAAAAGGACTACGTAACAAATGGGAGAACAAGAAAGACCAGATGAAATATAGAATGATCGAGAGTTTTTTCTGATTTATATATTACAAACCATGAACCCGTAACAAATAAAAACTTATATATAAAAAAAATATCGGCTCATCTCTATTCTGGAGTAGCGATACAAATACATGATATATAGTCTTAGGCATGATGAAAACTTTAAAAGGTTATCAATAATGGGAAAAAAATTTAAATCCACCAGAATTCAGCTTTCCCTCTGGTAAAGAATGTTTTCCCTTATTAATTATCTAAATTTATAGATAGGGAATTTTCATTTTACTTCATAATGACCTAGTAAAAGTTTGAGGAATGGTCCCCAAATTTTCAATGGTCCTCAAAAGGTCGTTCCAAATAAAAGCATTACCAAACCGAGAAACCTGGTTATGTTCATTAGACAAACCTGGGACATGAAAGTCAAGTTGCACGACTAAAATTTCCAAGCCAGCCAAGCAATAGCTTGGAAGCAAAGTTTATCAGCTTGATAAGTAGTTGCACTTGCACAATGACAGATTGGATCATCCTACTGCTCCCCGCCAAAGTTAACAAATTATAGCGCTATCCAAAGTGGGGGTCAATAAAATCGAACCCATAATACCCATTAGAACACCTCTTCTCTATTTTCATCCTACTATTTAATTCGTGATGGTTAATGACGTATGACGATGGCAGACGGAATTGAAGGAAAAAGAAGACAAAAGGATGTATCTATTTAGGATTCTCTAGAAAGTCGAAACCCAAACACCACTCATGACCTGTTCTTTCGTCGGTCGTCATCATCATATTAATACGCGTACGAAATCCACTCACAATCAACACCTTATAATAAAGTTTTCTTCCAAAAAACTATTAATTATTGAGTCCGTACCAACGTTTCAAAGTCTTGTTTGGTTGCTGTAGTGTAGGGAAAATCAATAACCTTGTCCAAATTGTCCAAACTCCAAAGTAAACCAACATTTTCCAGATTTTTATTTCTTTCCTTCTTGTGGCTGCAATTGATCAAGTGGGGAGCATTTGTAAATTTAGTGGGTTGTTGTTGTTCATTCAAACTGACACTTCGACGCCCAACCTTTTCTTCTTTTTAACTTTCGAGTCATTTTATGCGATCATGTTACAAGCAGTAAAATATGGACTAGAAATCAAAAGTTGATGGTCAGGGAGAAAAAACAAACTAAATCTTTACTCCAGTCTCCAGCTAGGTATATAAAGGAATGTATAGGAGAAACTTTTAGTCAGTAGGATTGACTTCTATTTCACCTAGGGCTTACACTCAGCGCATATGCATGCAAGGATGCTGAAAGCTTCAGTAAATTAGTAGAAGCATCAGAGACATTTCACCTTTATTTTCATGAGGGAAATGTAATCATTTTCTTTTTTCGCTTTGTTTGTCATGGCTCTCTGGCTTTCCAGGAAGACGACATTAAGAAAAGTAAATGGTAGTACTATTTAATGACGGGCGCACTAACAGAAAAGAAAAATGGGTTGCTCTTAATCTCTCTCGAAAAACTTGTCGCAAGTAATCGAGTAGGAAAAGAAAACAACTTGACAAAAAGGCAGTCCATGAAACTGATACTTAGTTTAGGTAATACTGGGGCACCAGCAGCATGACATTGTGCGAGGTTCAATCTATGTTCTTCTTCCACTGACTTGAACAGTCTACTAGTAATAAGATTAAAAAAAGATTAACCAATATACCTGAGATATTAGTAATTCTTAACTATGTATTCCTTCATAGGTAAAAAGAAGAACAAGTGGCTTAGTAACATTTGAAATCATTTCTATATATAGCAATCACCACCTAGTACAGTCATAAAGCTGTTGGGTTAGATACCTGCAACCTAAGTTTAAACATTGAAACTCGTTAGCATCATAATTACTATAGGCCGACAAGATAAACATAGAAATGAATAAACGGTTAATCCACCAAGATAAACTGCTTGTTAGTTCTGCACACCGGACATTTTTACGAAACCTGCTCCCAAAAGGGTCAGAAGTATAATATCTGAGCTAATTATCATTTCAATACATAAATTGTATGATTATGGTCGGCATTCCCACAAAATTGACAGTAACGATAGAGCCCCATACATATTCATCTCTAAGTTCTAAACCAAAAGGTTGTTGTCTTTGTTCTTCAAAACCTACGTACTTGAGGTCCTGTACATGTACTCCAAAAGATGAAGCAAATCCTGGGAGCCCATCGGCCAATATCTTCCTACTACGTCTAATTTTATACTTAAGGTAGCATTTTACATCCAGACGCCTGCTTCTAAGATCCTGTCCGTGAGAGGAACTTAAGGCGGGGTGAGAAGCGCAACCCAGCCTCTGAACGACCTTTACTCTCTGAAACCGCACCTGTCATGTCGATTCAAATGTTAATCCCCATTTTGGTAAAAAAGCGCTAAAATCTTAAGGCAGTACTGAAAGAGTACAGCAGTACACAATAAGTAGAAGACATGACCATCTCCATAACATTTTTCGAAAACATCTAATCCATTACCTAAAGTGTAATTTCGATGAAACCAATTAACATGATTTAAAGAGTACAACACATGAACTTTCTACATAACTCTATAGCTATGGCCTAATAAAAAAGGAGAAGTTTCTAGTTTCTACAAAATTACCTTTTCTTGCGATGTTCGGGGATATGTCAGTAACTCTTCGCTTCTTATTGCTTTCTCGAGACTGGGATGATTGTACATCGGACTCAACAGGAGAGGATAATGGCATCTTCATCTTGGTTTGCTTACCCAATGTCGAAACTTGATCACCCTTCTTGGGTGACCCAGAATCAAATATTGGTAATAAGATCACCAACGATCCACCTTCAGCTAGCTTGCCCTCCTCCAACCCCTTGTCCAATTTCAAATTTCCTCCTTTTTGAGTAACTGAATGGTACACAATAAGTAGAAGATATGACCATCCCCGTAACATCTTTCGAAAACATCTAATCAATTACCTAAAGTGTAATTTCGATGAAACCAATTAACATGCCGTTTCTACCTTTTCCTAACTCTAATATGCCGCTTCTACCTAACTCTATAGCTGTGGCCTAATAAAAGAAGAGACAGTTTCTAGTTTGTACAAAATTACCTTTTCCTGCAATGTTCGGGGATATGTCAGCAACTCTTTGCTTCTTATTGCTTTCTCGGGACTGGGATGATTGTACATCAGACCCAACAGGAGAGGATAATGGTATCTTCATCTTGGTTTGCTTACCCAATGTTGAAACTTGATCTCTCTTCTTGGGTGACCCAGTATCGAGTACTGGTAATAATATCACCAAAGATCCACCTTCAGCTTGTTTCCTCTCCTCCAACCCTTTTTTCAATTTCAAATTTCCTCCTTTTTGGGAAACTGAACGAGTTAACCTTGTCATGTGGCTTGGAAAAGTGTGTATATCTTCTGCTGGGGGGTTAAGCTCAACATCATTATTTGAATTCTCGATTACTCTATGAACTGTGGAACGTGTTAACCTAGTTGTTTCCATTGAGCGGTTCACATTTTTCCCCACTGTAGATTTTGTCAAGCGTTTCTCAGCACAAGCAGTATCTGATTTCTTATCTTCTGGTCGTTCATCAAGCGTCTGGTTTTTATCTTTGGTTGGAGTTTTTAGCTCCACGTGGTTATTTAAATTCTTGATTTCTTTCTGAGCGGTAGAACGTGTCAACCTAGAAGCTCCCACAGGAAGGTTCACATTTTTTCGTGATGCTGAGCTTTTTAAGTGTTTCACAGAAGAAGCAGTATTACATTTCTCATCTTCTGGCTCATTACGAGTCTGGATTGGCTTCTCCTGAGTGACTCGCAAATTAGCAGATTCTTCTGTCTGAGAAGTCTTCTTGGAAGCTCTCCTTTTGATCGATGCTCTCTTTTTGTTAGATGCCCCTTCCTGTGCAACATCAAAGTTCAAAGTACGAGTCACAGTCAAAACTGCTCCCCTGCTGTGCTCCTCGTTCTTGGCAGTCTTTTGAGATGCATCGACTAAGTCTTCTTGCTCCAACTCCACGTGGCAGATAGGAACATCTGAATTTCTTGGCCGTTCTTGCATCAATGAAGCTAAGGCGGCACGAGCGCCTAGAGGACTGAGATAGGCCCTATTGGACTCCTCCAGAGTGGCACGAGGTAGACATCCTTTTGCTTCTATGAGTCCTTCCACAGGTGCATGAACTGATCTGAAGATATCTTCTATTTGTTTTTCCAGCATTATGGGTATGTCGGTCTCAGGAACAGGACACGTGACAAGTGAAGATACATTTGAGCAGGTTAGGCTTTTAAAAGAATTCAGGAACGTTGCAACAGCTGAATGGTGGCTAAGTTTGGTTGTAGAGATTTTCATTATCGCGTTAGATGTGACATTCACAGTTCCATCCTGAGAATCGGTGCAAAGCCGTTTGATCTGAAAAGTACATCTGCAGTAGATTTTCTTTGTGTGCCTCCGGCTCACCTGCGAAATAAAATAAAATAAACTACCATAAAAGTATCATCAAACGAAATAACTATGTAATGTCCTTGAACCTCAAGCTTTGTACAGAGGGAATGTAAATGCCCTTGAACCAATCCAATTTTATTTTCACAGAGGGAAAAATAAAATGATCTATGTAAAAATGCCGTAAAATTAAATAAAACATTAGTAATGTTTTACTAATCTAGTATCAGAAGTCACTCACCACAGAAATGTGTGACAGAACCAGGAACCCAAGTTAGGTAGGGCATTTAATTATGACATCCAATTTTGGAGTAACTTTTAATCGGAAAACTACTTCTCATGGGCCCCTCTACTAGATAGGTGACAAATTGGCTACTGCCTATTGGTAGTTCGGTACACCTTTGATACCCGGTTTCCTCAGCATTAGGGAAAGCAAGTTAATGAGATTGAATACGCAGAGAATTTGTTGTTCTTATGCTCTAATCTGTTACCCCTTCTGTTTAGGATTCAATCTACTACTCTGTTGGGTAAGCTGGACACAGGTGTACAAAACTACAACTAGCTTTGTTAAGGTGCTAATTCATCAAACAAGTAAAATGAAAAGTCGACAAAATCTTAAGAGAATGAACAACAAAATATAAAGACGCAACCGCTGTTATACTAGATTTCCCGGTTTACTTAAATCTAAGGAGGAACGTTGTACATATAACCAAACTACCTCATAACACAGCAAGATTGGGACACTTGCCCCAATCCCACCCAGATCACCAATCTACCTTACAATGATCTCCATCCTAGATAATGTATGGGCTAGAGCCACCCTTGGGGGTATCAAGGGATTTTAAATGAGCTTCAAACTACAATGTAAGCACAATAAATTCCAAAAGTTGATTACAAGTAAACATTTAGCAAGAAGTATACCTTCTCCACCTCGCAATCAAAGAAGAGGCTCTTACTTTGTGTCTTTAGACTAGCAAGAACATGATCACCTTCTTTAATATGAGAACAATCATCACCTTGAAGAGGACTGGAACGGAAACGAAGACGCGCTAAAGCTTCTTCCTCCGAAAATATAACTTCCTCCTCAAACTGGCTTCCAAAGTTGACAGTAAGACCGGAGGAAGTAGAGCTATCCGCACTATTTATACACAAGTAATCACCATTCGTAAATTCATTAACCCATACATATAAATAGCCACATTTGAGAAACACCAAGTAACATAATTTAGTAATTTGATTTAGAAAGGAAGTTCAGTATAAGGGACAATAAAAAATTTGGGGGTCATTAAAACAATTACTCATAAAAGATTCTTCATAAAAGATTTACTCAAAATACAATTCATCGCATTAACAACTTAAAAATAGCAAAATGCACTAAAACCCCGCAAAATACAGATAATAAAACATCGTCATCAAAACTCTCATTACTATCCAGTGGTTCATTTGCATTCTTACACAGAACACAGATGAATCATCATCATCGCCATCATCAGAACAAGAATCTGATATGAGAAACACTTACAGATTAAGTAAAAAAGACAAAACTGAAGAGATCAAAGGAAAGACATTGAGAGATCACCTGAAGAAAACCTGGCAAGGATGCCAAGAAGAGTCTTCTTTGCGCTTGGCCTCAAGTTCGAAATCACTTGCATCAGCTTTAGCCATAAAAACTGTGGATGGATTTCAGTCTTCCCTCTAATCTCTAGTCTTTGGAGTTTGTCTTTAAGGATTGTGAATATCAGTGCACTTCTCTCATCAGTATTTGATGAGATGAGACTGTAAGAATACTCTCTCTCTCTCTCTCTCTCTCTCTCTCTCTCTCTCTCTCTCAGTCCCATTTCGCACGTGCGGAAGAGATGAGTTTATTCCAACCCTCGTCTTATACTATTTTCCGGGTAAAACCATTGCCCACTGGTTTCTACCACCACAAGTGCCAACTGTTGATTTCTTATTCAGTGATTTACTTACGCTAAACATGTGCTTTACCATGACCTTAGACTTAAGAGTAGTGGTCTCAGAGTAGGAGTACGAGTCCATAAACGTCCAATTTTTATAGCTGAATTTGCTGAAATCCTTAAATGAGGGTGGGAGAATGGGAGTAAGACATTGGACAAGACTTGAATGGAAACAGGTAACCTTTATTATATAGGTCATCAAAACCCATACATCATTACCTATCAGGGCTGCACGAATGACAGCAATTAGCAATACAACGCAAATGCAAAGCACGAGCACCAGCTCTTATGGAGCCTTCTCATTAGAACTTTCTAACTGTACATGAGATGATACAAGATTTTTGGGGTCAAAGGAATGACCAGAAGATTACTGCCATTGATAGTAGACAAAAAGAGAATTTTTCCCTGGTACTAATAGAAAGGAATGAATGACAGAGAAGCGAGATATTTTTGCGTCATTTCAGAGAGGGAGGACACTGTCAGAGTCGTACATCCCAGCTAGAAAACAGACAAAAATCCACAGCATGAGGAGAACAATAATAGCTGTCCTTAATACTTGCTCACAGCTAGTGTCGTTGAGGTGAACATCGGCATAGTAAGCATGATCCCCAGCTAAGGACAGAGACTCGTCACTTGCGAAATTTCCGTCAGCGACGACCATTCCAGAATCTTCCATCCAACGAGTGGCCCAGGAATCGTAATTATGATGATTTGAACACTTGGGACACGTACATTGTCCACCAAGATATGATGGGACGTTTTGGAGGTACTCCAAAAGAACTTTTTTGTACATATCACCTTCAAACCTCAACTTCTTACGGGTCGCTGGTTTTAGAACCTGTAGGTAGTAATACATGTAGCTGTCAGAACTGCACGACTCCTAAAATATGGAGCTGGAGATGTATGGATGAAGAGTAAGGACTTTTACCTGAATGAAGGTCTGGGAGATCACTCGAACCACAGGAGGGAGCCGTATCACAAACAAACAGCCAAGACGATTAGGGTAGTGATCTTGCATGAGGGTAGAACAAGATCTCATCATTTGCATGGGAAACTTGAATGGAGATAAGCCTTCACAATCCAATATCACTGTAATTTGCCGATCTTCTAAGTTGATCAAGTGCAGGACTCCATGTTCAATTTGAGATACTGAAAAGGAAATCAGTTCCACATTGAAGGATCTTCCTGGGCTAAACTAATCAAGTGGTTTGTAAATCACCAGATTTTATTATCTTCCATTTTGGGAAAATAAGTAGCTCTGGACTGTGAGAAAGCAAATTTTTGTAAAAACAGGAAATCTGCAGAGTGCATACCAATTGCTTGAGCAAATCGAGGCCGATCTGAAGATGCTAAGCTGGAACAAGCGAGTCCCAGACGAACAATAAGACAAGGTCGGAGCTTCATATCATATCCATGCCAGTACACCAAGCGTGACCACATTTCAAGTTCTTCTAATGAAAGGATTTTATATGTCTCCCTCCAACGAAGAGTCTTCTTGATCGCTAGAATCAAGCATGACATATTACCATTAGCCGCAGCATAGAATCTATGAAGCTCATCCTCATTAAACCTGCAGCTATTAACTCTTATTCGTCACATACTAAACCCCTTAATTGTTTTATTGACGTCAAAATAAAATAAAAAGAAAGAATTCTCTTTCGGTGGTAAATAAAACCAATCAAATTACAACTAGATTATCATTCACTATGATTATGATCTCAAGTATGAAAGCACTGACATGTACATGAAGCATAAAACAAACAATAAAGCTTTAGAAAAATCATCACGTAAAAAACGGTGGTCTATATAACAGACACATTAAAGCTCAGAAAAGCAAATCACCTTTCTGGTAAAGTAATCTCCTGCTTCTCAAGCTCCATGTGCAACTGACGCAACCAACTTTCAGTTTCTTGACCTCCAGGAGTTTCATCACAAATGCTGGCACACAAATGTGATAAACATTCAAGAACGTCAGGATTGAAATGAAATATGAATACAGTGTTTTTTAAAATATAAGAGAAGAAGAAATGAAAATAAATGAAATGGGAGAAAAGAAAAACTTGTAGCCATGGCCTCGAAACATATACCCACTCACACATTCAACAACGAATATACAATAACCTCTACAAAAGTACAAGTCTAAAAGGTTTCATGTACAATTCAAGTTATACACCAACAAAACTCCATTTATTATAATACCTGGTATCCTCTGTTGGTGGTGTATCGGATGACTCTGGATATGGTTGAGAGTCATTGGGGTCATCATTTTCCTCTTCAAAATACTCCGACTGATCAGAGAAAGTTGTTGCAATTGATAGGAAAAATAATGGCTTTGACAAATTCTACACAGACAAAAAAGAAGAGTACTAACACAATTAGATACCAAATCCTTCAAAAAATAAGAAGAAAAAAATCAGTGTGACATTGTGGAATCATGTTCTTACTCCACATACTATAGGCGGAAATGTCCAGTAAGCTAAATGTTGATCAAATGATAACTACATGTTGAAGTGTAATCTAGGTCGTATCTTAGTAAATCTAACAATGTCATGTCAAGAAGGCAACCAGATAAACCAAACCTGCATTCCCATAACCAACCCCTTAAAAGGAGCCCATCTCTCTATCCACTTTAAAGGAGGATAACAAAGAAGCTGAAGCGCCTGTATACCACGCCAAGCAAATGGACACTTAGCCTTTGACACCCTTCTAATCACCTCAAGACCAGCAACTTTTAATAGAAAGATAGCAATTTGACCAGCATATTCGTTTCTTAACCCACCATTATTCAGCAAAGGCATACGTTTCAATCTCTTCGGAACAGATGCAACTAAAGATTTTCCTGAATACCTTTTACTCGAAGAAGAAGAAGAACTGCCTGGCACTTGCAATTTCTTGGTAGAAGATGAAATACTGTCTCCCATCTTTTTCCAATAATTAAACCAAAATTCACAAACTGTAAATATGAATTTGGAAAAATTTTAATTGGGAATCAGAATAAGAAAAAATTATATTATGAATTTGATAGAACGATCTAATTTTGTTTACCTGGACTGGATCCAAATAGAGTAAAGGTTTCTTCTCATGAAATTGGGGTTTCTCTATTCAGCTGATTGTTTTATGATCTGAAGTTAAAATCTCATCTCACTTTTTTCCTCGTGAGAAAATCACTCAGACAACTAAACCACAAAAAATGCTAAACACGAAGCAAATAATCGAGGCACGTACTTACTTGCGTGCCTTGCAGCTAGGCCTGTCAATGGATGCTAACGTAACGGAAATAGGCTCTGCCGCTGCCGTTTCCGTTAAAATTTAGCGGATATCCGTTACCGTTCATTTCCGGCGGAAATAAGAAATTCAAAAGCGTTACCGTTACGTTTGACTTACCGGATAACGGATATTTTTCCGCTGCCATCCGGTAAGTCACAGGACAGCCACAAAACAGGCTAAAAACACAGAGAAGTTACAGAACAAGTACACATAACAGCTTTAAAATCCAACAAAACATGTTCTAAATCCATGCCACACCAAAAAAAGACATACAGATGTTCATGCCATTGCTACACAAGAAAACAAGTTCATAATCTTCATGTTTTTTTTGCAAATGCATTCCTCCTCCATCTCCAGATTCTCCTCTGCCAAGTCTCAAGTGCCAACTGCATCTGCAAATGCATTTACCTTACTCCTTAGTCCTGAACTTCTGTATTTTGAAAGAAAAATCAAAAGTGTTAGACATTTTAAGCTGGCAATGTCATTGTCAGTGCAATAAGCCAATAAATTGCAAAAAAAAAAGAAAGCTTAAGATGTACCTGTAACACAACTATCACTGTCACTGAGAGTGAGATCTGGCATCCAATCACCCAAACAAATCAAAGCTTCAACAAGATCTGGAGCTAATGAACTCCTGTGAGATGTGAGAACTCTGCCACCAATACTAAACATAGATTCTGATGCTACACTTGTCACTGGAACTGCCAATACATCTCTTGCAATCCTTGAGAGAATTGGGTACTTAGGAGCATTATTCTTCCACCAACTTAAGATATCAAACCTCATTTCTTCAGTGGTTGTGCCTTTAGGAAGAACTGGTTCTGCTAAGTATGTCTCCAATTCTGACTTCTCAACCTCAAACATATTGTTTTCCATAATGAAATCATCATAACCAAATTCATATGATGTTGTTGTACCTGCAGAGCTCTCAATTGCAGTTGAATGCATTCCAGTATCGAAGTAATCTGGAGCTGTAGTGTTAGTTTCATAAGCACAGAAAAGAGCATTGAGTTCAAGCTCAAATTTGTTATAGTGACTTTTATAGTGTTCCACACCATATACTCTCTTCATAACAAACTCCACCCATTTAGATTTGTACCTAGGATCCAAAACAACTCCAATTCCCATCAAAGTGTTACTTTCTTTCCAGTAGCTATCAAATTTCATCCTCATATTCTTGGCCATGTCTCTGATATACTCATGCTCACTTGATTCCCATAGCTTAATGCATCTATTAACTTCTTGAACCCCGTTATAATACAAATTTGCTGTGGGATACTTAATCCCAGCAAATTTGGTTGAAAGGACATCAAACAATTCCAAACATTCACATATGTGTACTCCTTGTTGCCACTCCTTAGAGGTTGGTAGTATCTTGAAGTCATCATCCAAATCAGCTAGCCTAGCAAAAGCTTGTCTAAAAAAAATTGCATCCTTTAGCATCTTAAAGGTGGAGTTCCACCTGGTATCCACATCTAAACCGACAGACCTTGAAGCAGGAAGCTTAACTTGGGAAATTGCACATTCAAATCTCTCTTTTCTAGCCTGACTTGACTTGACATATTTTACACACTCTCTAACTGCATCTATAAATGGAGCAGCTACTCTCATTCCCCACCCAACAATTAAGTGCAATATATGATTACAACACCTCATTTGGAACATATTCCCATTAAGAACTAAACAGTCTTTGCTATCAAGCCATTTCTTCAGCTGTTCCATCATAACATTGTTGGAGCTAGCATTGTCAGCAGCTACAGCAAAAAGCTTATTGTCTATGTTCCATTCTAGACACACTGATTTCACTACAGATGCTAGAACCTCTCCAGAGTGTGGTGATGGCACTAAAGTATATGCTAGTGTTTTCTTAACCAGTTTCCACTCCTCATCTATGTAATGCAGTGTCACACAAAAATAACCATCCTTTGTATGCTTACATGACCACATATCTGTTGTTAAACTACATTTAGATGTAATATTCTCAAATTGTTCTTGTAATTGCAGTTTGAACTCAGTTGTTAGTCTCATGATGTCTTCCCTAACTGTATTCCTAGTGTAAAGCTTAGCAGTAGGATTCAAAGACTTAACAAACTCTCTAAAATAAGGATGCTCAACTATAGTGATTGGATAACCATGTTTAGCAATCATTTTGGAAACTAGTGTCCTAGTAACAACAGGATCAAACTTCCAATTTGCTAACTTGGTTTGAGCATTACCTGTTTTGAGAGAAGTAATCTTGCTTTGTCCTTTCTTATTGTCAGGCTTTTCTTTACAGATTTTGGCATGGTAATGCAAGCGGCTGGTTCCTTGGTTACTGGGAGCAGGTATTCTCTTGTGACAGTGTTTGCATTCAGCTATCAGTACCCCAACCTCCTTCCCACCTTTTACTGTCTTCTTTCCAACCTTCCTTTCAAAATCAACCCATACATCAGACCTTACTGAGCGCATTTTTTTCTTCTCTTCAACTATAACTGGGTCTTCATCTACTTCTACATCTTCTTCTTCTTCTTCTCTAGGACGAATTGCAGGTGTAATAGAAGCAGGTGTTGAATTCACTCCAGAAGCTTGAACTTGGTTGGATGCAGCAGCAGCAGGTAAATGTGATGCAACTGAAATAGAGACATTTTGTGAAGACCCAACATGGTTTGATGCTCCTCTTTCGCTTTGGGACATGATTAATTTCACAAATCTGAAACTGTGAACCCTAATTTCAGAAACCCTAAATTGAAATTGAGTTTTGAAGATTGAAATTAAATTCAAAGGAAATTGAAGAAGAGAACCCTAGTTTCTAATCAGTAATCACACAGAGAAGATGATGATTTCTAAGGCAGAGAAGACGATGCTTGATTCAGCATCCGTAGTTTCTCTCTTTTTCTCTCTGAGAACTTCTATGTTGTGTCGAAACTCGAAGTGGAGAACAGAAGAATGAGATGAGATAAACCAAACAATACATAACGTATAAAAATTTACACGTGCAGTACGCACGTTAGCGGATAACGGAACTAAACCTAACGGAAATAGGCTCTGCCACTACCGTTACGTTAAGAAGGGATTATCCGTTAGCTTATCGGTACCGGATATCCCTCTACCGCTATGTCGGATGGTAGCAGTAACGGCTAACGGACTATCGGTATCGGATAACAGAAAATCGGTATCCATTGACAGGCCTACTTGCAGCTCATATCGGAACGAGTCGAGTCGGGTCGGTTCAGACATGAAGACACGTGTGCTAATGTTTATACAGGTGGCATGTCCAAGGAAATGCATGAAATACACGTATCCCGAACTGTCTTTAACTGATTTGATCAATTTCAAACACTAACTATTTTATTTGATCGAGTATTCGACAAAATTTAGATCGAAGAATAGAAATTTCAAAATCATCAGAACTAAGGAAAAAAAATGAGTTCGAAACTGAGTCCAGCATTTGCGTACACAGTTGTATATGTGAAAGACGTAGCAAAATCAGTATCTTTTTATGCAAACGCTTTTGGTTATAATGTCCGCCGGTTGGATGAATCTCACAGGTAAAACTTTCTAACTTTGGATTTCGTTTGAGAATAATTATTTTTTGAGTATGTGATTTGTTGTTAATTTGATGGTTATAATTTGTGGAAATTATGTAGATGGGTAGAATTGGAGAGTGGGCAGACTACGATAGCGTTTACACCAAAGCATCAGCACGAGACAGATGATTTAACGGGAGAAGTTCAGGACACAAAGGCACAGAAAAGGGAGGCTGTTGAGGTGTGTTTTGCTCATGAAGATGTGGATGCTGCTTGTTGGAAACAAAGCACTATAATCAAATTACACAAAGAAACCGCTGAGTCGCGTACTAGGTCGCTATCTTTAAGGTGTTTCGCGACTCTGCCTCTTGATTGTGCTAGCAGTCAGTTTTTTGTCGAAACCCTATGGGATAAAACAGCTTATCTCTTTCGATTTCTCTGCACTGAGAAATCGAATCAATAATAACTCTTTCAACAACACTTGCTCAGAAAAACTTGACGAAATAAAAATAACGTTCTATATATTTTCTTCCAGAAACCAGTTTTTTTTTTTTTTATAATCAAAAAGAATCAATGGAATTAATGGAAAATTAATTTTCGATTAAATGCCAATTAAATTTCTTTGTAACAGCAAAAAAACGGCCGTATTAAAATTTCAACATTAACTGTAATTAATCATGATATAATTATCTTAATACGTTTTGAAAATTTAAGTTAAAAACAGCAAAAAAATTGTTTCTGGATCAGCAGACCTCCCAAGACCCCCAAGGCCCCGCTCCCGGACTAATGTAATATAATATATAGTATAAATAGTATATACCCTAGTGAAATTGTGTGGGGTGGGAATTGAACCCATGCCTATAGTGTGGGAGCTCAAAACAATGCCACCATACTATCTCTCTAACTTTGGCATATTATTACAAAACTATGTTTTTAAATATATACCCCAACAATCCCCCACTTATATTTTAAAACATTGATCAAGTGCTATACAGTTGTGCATAAGCAAAGGTGCCTTTCGACTTGAACCTCTACATAGTGTTGAACTTTCTAAGTATCAGGTAACTAGAGTGACTCTCGTCTTGAACTCTAACTAATAATAGATTATACAACACACACAACTATATCTTAGAGTAAAGTTCTTAATTTTGCACATTAGGGCCATGTGCTTATCCCTTTCTTAACGAACGATCTAGAGAAATGCCCAAGTTCTCATAGAAGGCGGCCACACCTTCACATTCGTATAGGTGAGTCTATCAAGGATACTCCTGTATATCCCACTCTTAACTTAAGAGCTATAGACATCATTAAGAGTTTAAACACTCAACCTGTTTCCCACTTCAGGATATCATGCTATGGGAATGCATGACTCTATCATATTATTTGTAACTTCGTCTAGTCCCTTTGAACCTATTTCTAGGTTGGGTATCCATTACAAATGACTCAACTTCTCACGGGCAAAAGTCCCATACTTTTAGAGATATTCCATACCTTTTCTCTTGCTAATCCTTTCGTCAAAGTATCAGCTATATTTCCTTCAGACCTTACATGATCTACTCTAACAACACCAGTTGTGAGAAATTCTCTAACTGTGTCGTGCTTTCGACGTATCTGTCGATTCTTACTGTTATTATAACAGTTCTCTACTACTCCGATAGCCGCGGTACTATCGCAGTGGATCAAAGTGGCTGGTATCGGTTTTTCCCATACTGGAATGTCTGATAACAGACTCTTCAGCCATCCTGCTTCTTCACTAGCTGCTGCTAGTGCCATCAATTCAGCCTCCATCGTAGATTGGGCTATAATTGTCTGTTTCTTTGATCTCCAAGATACAGCGCCCCCAGCAATAGTAAAAACATATCCACTGGTGGCCTTGGAATCATCTGAAAGAGTATTCCAATTAGCATCGCTAAATCCTTCAAGGACTGCGGGATGCCTCTTATAGTGTAATCCTAGGTTTGTGGTTCTTTTCAGATACCGCATAACCCTCTCAATAGCATCCCAGTGTTCCAAACTAGGATTACTGGTAAACCTGCACAGAACTCCCACTGCATATGCAATGTCTGGTCTTGTACAATCAGTTGCATAACGCAGACTTCCAATTATACTAGCATATTCAGATTGTCTAACACTTTCTCCAGTGTTCTTAAACAATTTCACATTAGGATCAAACGGAGTACAAGCAGGCTTACAATCAAAATATTCATACTTTCTCAGAATTTTTTCAATGTAGTGAGATTGATCCAAACAAATACCACTACTAGTTCTAGTTATTTTGATTCCCAAGATTACACTAGCTTCACCCAAATCTTTCATGTCAAAATTCGAACTAAGCATACCTTTAGTTTCATTGACAACAGATAAATTGGAACCAAATATCAGCAAATCATCCACATACAAGCAAACAATCACACACACATCATTCTCAAATTTATAATAGATGCATTTGTCACCCTCGTTTATTCTGAAGTTATGTGAAATCATTAAATTATCAAATTTCTCATGCCACTGTTTAGGAGCTTGTTTTAAACCATAAAGGGATTTTTCTAGCTTACATACTTTCTGTTCTTGTCCAGGAATTACAAAACCTTCAGGTTGTTCCATATAAATTTCCTCTTCTAGTTCACCATTCAAAAAGGCAGTTTTAACATCCATTTGGTGAATAACAAGATTATGAGCAGCGGCAACAGCAATCAAAACACGTATAGATGTTAATCTAGTAACAGGAGAATAAGTATCAAAGAAGTCTACGTTCTCTCGTTGCCTAAATCCTTTAGCAACCAGTCTAGCTTTGTGCTTCTCTATTGTTCCATCAGGTTTTAGTTTCCTTTTCAAAACCCATTTACAACCTATAGGCTTACAACCAGGAGGTAAATCTACTATACGCCAAGTTCCATTAGACATATGAGAATCCCATTCATTATCTACAGCTTCTTGCCAGAAACTAGACTCTGCAGAACTGAACGCCTCTTGTAAATTAGAAGGTTCTTCCTCTACGGCATAAAATTCAAAATCAGGATCTCTTGTGTCAGTCCTAGCTCTTTTACTTCTTCTAGGTTCAACTTCAGTGATCCTAGTTTCTGCACTTCTAGGTTCTTCTAATCTATGTTCAGAATCAGCACTAGGTAAAACACTAGATAAAGAACCCCCACTATTACCCCCACTATTTCTAGATTTAAAAGGAAATCTCTCTTCAAAGAAATCAACATCAATAGATTCAATAATAACCTTATTATTAATATCAAAGAACCTATAAGCTTTACTGTTTTGAGCATAACCAATAAAAACACATTCATAAGCTCTACTTTCTAACTTATGTCTTTTAGGATCAGGTTTTCTAACAAAAGCTAAGCAACCCCAAACTCTAAAATAAGAGACATTAGGTTTTCTATTTCTCCAAAGTTCATAAGGAGATATCATGGTTTTATTATTAGGAATGCGGTTCAAAACATGGCAAACAGTCAGCAAACATTCACCCCACCAATGAGAAGCACCAGAGCTAAGCAAACAAGCAACAGTCAATTCAGTAAGAGTACGATTCTTTCTTTCAGCTTTCCCATTCATTTGAGGATTATATGGTGCAGTTCTTTCATGTATAATGCCATTAGTTTGATAAATTTCAGTAAAAGGAGAAGAATCATATTCAGTGCCTCTATCACTACGAAATCTCTTAATTTTCCTACCAAATTGATTTTCAATTTCAGCAATAAAAATCTTAAACTTTTCAATAGCTTCGTTCTTATGGCTCAACAAATAAACATAAGTATAATTAGAACAATCATCAATGAACGTCATGATATACCTCTTGCCATTTCTAGTTAGGATACCTTCATATTCACACAAATCAGAATGTATTAAGTCTAGTGGTTTCGATTCTCTTACAACAGATTTATGTGAAGTCTTGGTTATTTTTGCTTGACTACAGTATTCACATTTTTCAAAATCATTTTCAGAAAATTCAGGGAGGACACCTAACTTACTCATGTTATTTACTAACTTTTTACCCACATGACAAAGCCTTCCATGCCAAACATTAAAATTGCAAACCATATAAGCAGAAGAATCAATTTTATTCATAGCATCAACATTAAGCTTAAACATTCCATCAGTAGCATAACCCTTTCCTACAAAATTCTTATTCTTAGTTATAGTGTAAATATCAGACCCAATAGTTTGATACAACCCAGCCTTGTTGAGAAGATAGCCGGAAACAAGGTTCTTTCTCATTTCTGGAGTGTGAAGGACATCTTTCAGCATGAGTGTCTTCCCAGAAGTAAACTTCAACTCTACCGTACCAGAACCTTTCACCATAGTGCTGTGGGAGTCTCCCAATAACACTTTCTTGTCCTTGGTTTCAGCATAAGTCTTAAACATGGACCTATCAAAACAACAATGACGCGAAGCACCACTGTCTATCCACCACCCATCAGATCCACCAACCATGTAGAACTCTGGATCAGAGACCATGGCAATTATAACGTCACCCACAGCATTAGCTTGTGCGTTATTCTTTTCCTTGTTAAATCTGCAATTCCTAGCCATGTGGTTTGGTTTATTACAGATATAACAAAGAAATTCAGAATGGGAATTCTGTCCATTTTTCGATGGGTGTTGGTTCTTGTTTTGATTAGGCCTTCCTCCTTTCTTCTGGTTCGGGTTAGGTTTCATATCCCTTTTCTTAGGTTTTAAATTCGGATGAGTCTTATTGTTAGAAACAATGAGAATCTCTTCCTTCTTATCTTGTTTCCGAGCTTCTTCCTCAACCCTGAGCTTAACAATCAAACTTTCAAGAGAAAATTCTTTAGTCTTGTGACGCAAAGTATTACGAAAATCTTTCCAGCTAGGTGGTAACTTGTCAATCATTACAGAAACTTGAAATTGTTCATCAGTTTTCATACCTTCGGCCACAATTTCGTGGTAAATTTTTTGAAGTTCATGAGCCTGTGCAACAACTGATCTATCATCCACCATTTGGTATCTCACATACCGGCTCACAGCATATTTCTTTGAACCCGCTTCCTCGGTGTCATATTTTTTCTGTAATGCATCCCATACATCTTTAGCAGTTTCAAAAGTTGAATAATACTCATATAAATCGTCAGATAATGCATTAAGAATGTAGTTTTTGCAATCAAAGTCATTATCGATCCATTTGTCGATGGCCTTTTGTTTTTCCTCGGGAGTTTGAGAAACAACTTCTTCAACACCACCGGTAGGAGGTGGATCTGTAGCAGCACCACCGCCAGCAGCAACAGCAGCAGTCTTATCAGCAGCAGGTTCCAGGGTTCCAGGATGAACACTCGACACAATCATATGCAACTTCATCAGTTTGAGATAAAAGAACATCTTCAGCTTCCATCTTCTGAAATGCAACCCTTCAAATTTGAAAGGCTTGTTGGTATCATCAACGCGCTTCTTTTCATTCTCCATAGCAGAAACGTACACCTTAAAATTGTTGGAAACAAAGCACTATAATCAAATTACACAAAGAAACCGCTGAGTCGCGTACTAGGTCGCTATCTTTAAGGTGTTTCGCGACTCTGCCTCTTGATTGTGCTAGCAGTCAGTTTTTTGTCGAAACCCTATGGGATAAAACAGCTTATCTCTTTCGATTTCTCTGCACTGAGAAATCGAATCAATAATAACTCTTTCAACAACACTTGCTCAGAAAAACTTGACGAAATAAAAATAACGTTCTATATATTTTCTTCCAGAAACCAGTTTTTTTTTTTTTTTTATAATCAAAAAGAATCAATGGAATTAATGGAAAATTAATTTTCGATTAAATGCCAATTAAATTTCTTTGTAACAGCAAAAAAACGGCCGTATTAAAATTTCAACATTAACTGTAATTAATCATGATATAATTATCTTAATACGTTTTGAAAATTTAAGTTAAAAACAGCAAAAAAATTGTTTCTGGATCAGCAGACCTCCCAAGACCCCCAAGGCCCCGCTCCCGGACTAATGTAATATAATATATAGTATAAATAGTATATACCCTAGTGAAATTGTGTGGGGTGGGAATTAAACCCATGCCTATAGTGTGTGAGCTCAAAACAATGCCACCATACTATCTCTCTAACTTTGACATATTATTACAAAACTATGTTTTTAAATATATACCCCAACACTGCTTTTAAGAGAGCAGTAGAGAATGGGGCAATACCAGTTCATGAGCCTGAAGAGAAAGTTTGGGGACAAAAAGTTGGATATGTTCGTGATATTGATGGAATTGTTGTTCGGATAGGGAGTCATGTTAGGAACAACCCAACACCACCATCTTCTTGATTTAAACTAGCTCTAATTTTAATCTGGCCTTCTTTCTCTATCTATATTTCTGATCTGATATGATCCTACTAGTATCAAGAAATGATTAGTGGCAACAAATAATTAAGCTGTCTTTGTTTTTTTTTTGTCGGTGAATGAATCTTCCTCATTGTCCTAATGGAGATTCCCTGGAGTACGCGTATTTGCGAGCAATTTTGGAGCAATAAAACTGGTCTATTTCAGAGGTTTCATTTGATTAAAAAAAAAATCAGGACAACCTTTGTACCCTCTAAATCGCTGATAGTTAAAAGGTGTTCGTTCTGGGTAACTTTAATACAAGCAGGTGGTTGGTTCAAAATAGTGATGAACACCCCTTGGAAAAGGATCGAAGTGGACTGGATCAAAGATAAACAACTTTTGCAACAAGGGAAACCCTTGGCTAGTTACCGGTACAAAACTTAAACTTGTAAAATTGTCGAGGCCTGAGGCAAACCTTGATGTACAACACATACTTCCACGTTTATGTACATACATTTTCTGCTCAATATGGAAGCAATAGTTCAAAAGACACCAACAGAACTGGGTAGTCACTTGGTGCTCCGGAAACTTTTGAATAACAGGACTGGGTGGTCGCTCATGCTCCAGAAAACTAGAGACAAAACGGAGAAACCTACCCCTTCTTGTGCCTCTTCATTCTTTCAAGGGCGCCAAGTTTGCTGTCACTCTCCCTCTTTCTGGCATCCCCATCTTCACCCACCTCCTCTGCTACCTTCTGTGCCAAATCCCCAAACACCGCAGCAGGGACATCTCTTTGTGCGATTTCAACTTCTTTATCGCCCTCCTCCTCATCATCATCTTCAGGTAATTCAATCGCATCCTGGTCTGCAACAACCTTCCTCCCACCATCTGGTGTACGGATGACACCAGATTGTGATTCAACTCCTGCACTTACAAAACCCAGTCTTCTAGTACTGTTATCTTGAGCTGCAGGTGCTAACTGCCTCTCAAGGTTAGCCATTTCATCTTCGGGGACTCCAGCACGTTTGAGTGTGTCCACAGTTTCCTCAAGGTTCAACCTTGAATCCTTCTGCATTAAATTCTCTGGGAGAATGAAATGAGTCTGCAGGTGGAAGATGAAAGTCAGAAGACTTGAGTACACAAAACTGGAGAAACAATAGATAGACCTACATCGAAAGAAAAGAAACAACGCCAAGACGTGTGCCACAAAAACCAACATGTGAATGATAGGAGCCACAAGACATGCAACCATTCAATATTATTTCATCAATGTAGATGAAGTACTAACCTGGCTGTAACTAGCAGAAACACTCCTCTTTATTCGAAGCATTTCTCTGAATGTATCCTCATTCCCGTGCTGCACCTCAAAATCATGCCATCTACTCCAGAAATCATTGTCTGATCGTGGATCAGCAAACTGTGATGAGAAAATGTATATAGCACGAGCGCGATCAATTTCTCCTAAACTCTTCTCAAGGTCTGCATATTTCATGCACATAGTCTTGACATCTTCACTTGGCAACCCAGATTCTATGGCTTGCTGCAAATTGCAAATTAAACCAAATGAGAGAAACATATATGATGAATTTTGTGTAGCTGAAGTTCTACAAGGAAAACAACCAACCTCATATATCTCCCTTGTTTTAGGAACACCAAAAAACTCCGCGGCGCGGGCTATGTAAATCTCATACATTTGCAGCTTCTCCTTGTCAGGTAAAGCTTTTGCTGCTTGGTCATAGACTTTCATCGCGCGCTTAGCAAGACCGTGTTCCTCTTCTAGTTTTGCATATTGCAAATACAGTGGCTTCGCATTATCAGCAGGGGCCTAAAAAAAGAGAACAAAACTAAGTAATTAGTATCCACGCATACAGAATTAAGAACAGAGATCCACCTGGCAGGAATGCCAGTGTGGGAAAAATGGACACAGATTGACTTACACTGGTAACTTATCCATAGACTCTCAAAAGAAATGAGGAACTTTGGAAAAACAAACCATTCAATGAAATAAATATTAAGATATGTGGATTGCCGCAAATCAAATAAGAATTCAGGAATTTGGAAAGCAGTCTCCTCCAAATCCATAAGATGAGATTACCACGTATTCAGGAATCGCAGATAAGTATTAAAATGATTTTTTTCTTAAAACACGTGAAGGTCTCCGACAAAAGAAAATCTCTCCCCTAAAAACAATTTACCACATGCTTTCAAGATACGCATAAAGAAACAAATTTAGAAAAGGATAAAATGTAAACTTTAATACCAGAAAACAGGATACAAGCAAGTAGAGCAGAAAAGACGAAACCAAATAGACTATGACACAATGATGGGGGGTGTTACTGCCACATACCATTTCAACTGCTTGCTCAAACAACTCCCTTGCCCTTTCCAACTTTGATTTTCCGTATCGTTTGACAAATTTGGAGAGATATGTGACCCAAATATCCTTAACGTGTGGATATTTAAATATCTTGACTCCTCTTTCATAAACTTTAAACGCATCCTCGAAGTATCTATGCTCCTGCAGAAGTCAGAAAATCAATTTTGGTTGTTAGTTAAAACATTAAGGAAAAACAAAGAATATAGCAGCTAATTATTTATAAATCACATACCTCCAATAAACTTGCATAATTTATTATAATTTGTGGTGTAGCTATTTTCAAATCGAGTATCCGCTCATACACTGCACGGGTGGACTCCAGAGTTCCCAAACCCTCCTCTAGATCCACATACAAGGTCCACAACCTCACGGATTTATGCAACTTCATCTGCACTGGTTCATTACCATCAGCAGCAACTGCGAAAACAAAAAAGTTAAAAATTAGTACAAATTATCACCTAGAGAGGAACATCCTACATATGATAATGCATGCATTTCACACATGCAATTGTCCAACCATATGAGATGCAACGAGAAACTCAACCATAATCGTGCAAAAGAAAATGGAGACAAAAACAGAGCTATACCACTGCATCAGCCATTACCAACTGAATTTTCTTTCTTACATAAAAGGTTAGTCAGTTTATTTTATAGAAGGAAAATTTAGTCAATATCAACAGGCAATTAAATAACACAACAGTTTGAATTGTCCACCTTTGTGATTCATTTGAAATGTCAAATGATGCTAGTTCCAAGTTTACCAGAATGTGTATCGTAAACACACAATGTTCCAGCTTTGTTTACAAAACCCATGTTTAAGAAGATTTTTCATCCGACTCACACGGTCACACCCATGCTCTAAAAATATTGTAGATAAAAAATAGGTGAATAGGAAAAGCTAGAAAATCCATCCATTATGAGGTCTTATTAAAAAGGATTGCAGCTCAGCAGCTATAGCTCTTAGAGAATGTCAAAAAAAAACTGAACTACATAAATACCAATTTGCCAAAAGTATATAGCAGAAGAACCAAAAGCGCTTAACATGTAATATGATGGTTACCTCTCCGTTTAACCTCCACTGAAGGCTCTGCTGTTGCACGTCTCATTAGCTCCCGTGCTCCTTCCAAGTTTTTGTGCTTCAGTTCCATTTCGGCCCATTCACACCAAACACTGGCCAGATTATCTACCGTTTTGTAATTAACTTGCACTGCCTTATCAAAGATCACTCTTGCATTTGCAATATCGTTGTGCTCTACATACAGCTTGGCGAAAGAAATCCATAGAGTGTGAGGCTTACCAACAGCTTTCATGGGATCCACAGTTCTTACAGCTTCAGTGAACGTCAGTATTTGCTTTGTCGGATTACCCTCGAAGAGCTTAACCCTTCTATGCCATTGTTCAACATTATGAGGATTTTGCCGCAGAAGAACACTGTTAGCAAGCTCAGGCCTTCTATCCATAAGATGTTCTAGTCGAGCTAACCTCAAATCAACATCATTATCATCATTACACCAAAACCCATGAAGAGTTTTGTATGTAAACTTAGCTAATGAAACTTTAGTATCAAAACGTTCATCTTTCTCTTCCTTATCCTGATTATTTTCTTCTTCATCACCAATATCTAATGACTCCATATGTGCAGCAAGTACACTCTCTTCAAATCGAGAATACCCATCAAAAATCACACTGAAATCTCTAACGGTTACCACAGTGGTCATTCCCTCCTCAAATACATCCCTCGCCTTCTCAAACAACCCTCTACGAATATAATAATCCGCC
Source organism: Papaver somniferum (assembly GCF_003573695.1). Taxonomy (NCBI): domain Eukaryota; kingdom Viridiplantae; phylum Streptophyta; class Magnoliopsida; order Ranunculales; family Papaveraceae; genus Papaver; species Papaver somniferum. The sequence continues at coordinate 91,092,751 of NC_039368.1, read as the reverse complement.
AAAGATGTCCACAACCTACCAACCTCATCAGTAAACTTCCTAATCCCACCTCTAATAATTGCATCAACTTTCAAACCTGACACCTCTGTTGCATGACTAGTAAGCAAATTACACAATTCAAGCCACAACTGATGTTTCGTCTTCCCTTTAATACTATAAAACCTATCATCATTCAAAACCCCAGCTAATCTTTCAGCAGCTTCTTGCCATAACTCAGAATTCACCAAAAACTCAATAAAATCTTCAATATGAGTCGGATCGAATTTCAAATACCTCCTATAAACCCTAAGTGAAGTCTCAATCGGAATCCCTCTCTGACTCACAAAATACAGATAAGGTCCCCAAATTCTATCATGTTGGGTCACTGGTAATGCACATAATGCTCTATCAAAAGTTCTACGAGTACGGGTTACTAGTTTCTGTTCAGTTAGGGTTTGCAAATACATTACCCAAATCTTTGGCATCTTATGCATAGTAACTAAAGCTCTTTCGAATGTATTGTTCAAACTCTCATGCTGAGAATGCGTTACAGGCAGATTTCGTACTATCTCTAATCGTTCTCTTAGATAAGCATACCAGAGTTTGTAACTACCAGGTAAAGCTTTTAAAGCTCGTTCATAAATTACTGACCTTTTTTTGAAGGGAGATTCATTGCGAGCAATTAGATATCTCCACCATAGCTTTAGACTGAAGGGATTTCTGAGAATTTCTTCTTCATAGAGGAGATCATCTTGGCTCGGATATAACTCCAGAGGGATCGACATTGAGCTGATGGGGTTGATGAGGGTGGTGAAAGTCGAATGATTTTTGAAACCCTAGTCTTGGAACGAGGAAGAAGAAAGACGGTGAAATTATACTGGTGGGTTTATTTCCACACCACTTGCATTGGAAAACAAACTACTGGCAGTAGTTCAAATTTACCATGCTACAGAAATTCTCAGAAACTAGTAACCCGTAATTCCTAGGAATATGTGGGGTTCTCAAGTGGACCTAATTTGCGGAACAGCTACGGGCCACTTCGTAGGAATATGTGGCCCATCCAATTTTCTCGCCGCATCTTAAGAGCGTGGCATTTTGTGGCATTTTTGTGGGCCACTCAAAAGGAATTAGGGGTCAACAATTTACACCCATCTAAGGGCACTTAGCAGGGATACCTATAGGATTTTGAAGTTACATATTTGACCTTCCATTAATAAAACCAATTAAAACCTAATCAAACACATTTGAACCCTTGTTCTTCCTCTTCTCACTTACTCCTGATTGTGGAGGAAAAACTTCTTTTCCCTCGTTCGTCAAATCAAAACATCGTAGTCGTCGCGAATCACCAAATCAAACATCGACGATTATTTTTATAAAACGATGGGTATAACTAATGAACCCCAAAGAGCTCGAACTAAAACGTTGCTCGCGGTGTCTATCCAAAAATTGGAATTGCAACAACAAAGAAACAAATTGTTACTGAAACTGGCGAAGAATGCGAAGAAGATGCAGTCGCGGATGTAATTGGTGGTGGTGAATCTAATAGTCAAACACTCCGGAAACTTCAAATGGCCCCAATTAGGTAAAGATTCTATCATTTTTTTAGGTTTATATCGCTTTAATTCGACGATTCGATGAAAAAATTCTAGGGTTTTTGGTTATTTACCCAGAGTCGGGAGATATGCATGCTTATTAACTTCCGAATATAGTCGTTTTCTTCATTTCTTAAGAATATAGACAGTATTCGGAAGATGGATTTATAGTGTAACTTCCGAATATGATTGGTCATATCTTCTTGTGAATAAAATGGATATAATCGGTAGGTTAGATAATTTTTTGACTTCCGAATATGTTGATGTGGAGACACAGTAATCGGAGGTACACTTACTACCGAATATGTATTTTGAAAAATTCTCATAGATTGTGATTTAGGCAAAATCCCATTTTGGGGACAGTATATATTCAGAAGAGAATATAATGTGATATACTTCCGATTGTAAAATGTTGAAACTGAAATAATTTTGGGGCCATATTGCATTCGGTAGAAAATATTAATAATTACTTTCGATTATATAGGCTGAACAACTTAGAGTTTCTTGAACTCTAATTGATGAATATTCGGTAACAAATACATTTGTTTATCTTCCGAGTGTGATGTACTCGGAAACATAATGTTGCCTTTTACTTCCGATTGTTTACGTTCGGGTTTTATTTGTGTACTTTTTCTTCCGATTGTATAGTTTGTAAACGTTGTTCCTTATTTTGTTGTTTAGGCAAAGTTGAGCTAAACAAGCCCACAAAACAGGCGAATTAGGGCCTCGTTGAGAAGGAGTAAGAAATTGTCAGCTAGTGCTAGGAGAGAAAGGAGTGCCAAGGGAAATTCAAGTGCTCAACAAGTTGTAGAACCAAGTGCTCCACAAGACAATCAACAAGGTGCAGAACCAAGTGCTCAACAAGGTGAAAAACCAACTGCTCCACAAGGCAGTGAACAAGGTGTAGAACCAAGTGCTCCACTAGTTACACCCCAACATGAAATTGAAATAATTAATCCAGTGCCAAGAGTACAAGAAGAAGGACAACCAAGTGGTACCCAAGAAGAAGGACAACCAAGTGGTACCAAAAAACCTAAAAAAGGAGGAGAAGGTGGAAAGAAGAAAATTGCTAAGAAAGCATCACACTTGTCCCTAAACACTTGAAACTCACATTGTTCTCATGATCCATTAAACCCCATGCAACCGTAAACGTGTTTTTGTCCGAAGTGTGGCAAGCAATGTTCAACGACGGCATGTTATATTTGTTTGTCTTATAAGTAGCATCTATCAACAAAATTTGATGAAAGCATTGAGCCAATTGGATCATTTCGGGATGTGTCAAGAAAATACGAACCACTTTACCATCCTTTTCTTCCCTTCTCAATGTAGTCATGTAACTCCTCTAACCACTCTGATTGTTGCATGACCGTTCTACCATCCCATTCCGTCCTTTTGATCGTAGTAAGGGCCGACTTAATTGTAGACAAATAAGACAAGTTGTTGGGGTCGTCCGCCTTTATTTTACTTAAGATCGCACCTGCTTTTTGGATCCGCATAGACCTCACCGTCTCCATTTCATTTGGTTTTAGCTTGGAAACCATTACATGTCCAATTAGAGTATCCGGATCATCGTGGTTGTGACAACCATTATCAACTTTAAACATTTTCCACTCTTTACCTTCCCTACCCTCGGCCATATAGAAGACAACCTTAAATGGGAATCCCATCTTCTTTGTATTGCTTCGATATTTCCTCTCTGTGTTCCTTACGTACTTACTATTCTTTCCCTTGTGACTCTTTCGCTTCCCACCTCGCTCAGAAATCATTTCAAATCGAGTTTCACCCACATGATTGTTTTGAACTACCACGCACATCTTCTCTTTTGCCTTGTTCATAAGCCATTCCCTTGCCCCCGCCTTACTTGCAAATATCTAAACGCGTATAGCAAAACAAATATCATAAGCATAAGCATTTAACATACATAATTTGAAGGAAAAAAATGAAAGAATAGTAATGAGTATACCAAATCGTTTGCATAGCGTAGGGAAGTATCGGGCTCAAATATAAATCATCAACAAACGCTACAACGTCCTGCATGAGGAACCAACAAGTTTTACTATAATAATCGGAATCCATGTAGTAAGTTTTCCTACCGATTATTCCATAATCGATAGAATATTGTTTACCTCAAACAACCGATTTCAATATAAAAATGTAGACAGTTAACTGAGTACAAAAAAAGGAATAATCGGAAGATAAATATATAGTACAACACCCGAATATCAAGAATCAGAAGACAACAAAATTAATATACTTCTGATTTTCAAAGATGAAGAATTACATTTTTTACAAGTTTGCGAAAATTTTATTTTTGGGCCAATAATATATTTGGTAGTTAGATAATTTTACAATATTACAGATTGTAAAAGATAAAGAATACTGAGTTTTATAATTTTTGAGGAATTTGTTTTTGGGTCCATTATTATAATCGGTAGTAAATATACTATACATAACTACCGAGTGTAGATATTTTGGAAAATCAATTTGGGGGTTTTCGCATATTCGGCAGTAATCTACTATCTTGGAACTACCGAATGTACATATTTGGTACTCAGTATGTTATATTCGGTATATATGTATATACATTATCTACCGATTCTGGGTAGTTCATGACATTCAATGCATGAAGGAATCGAGTTTTCTTGTTTACAAACGCATTCAAAGTGGGTATTTGAGTTTCTTAACACAATACATGTATGTTTGATGCATCATTAGCTTCGATCTCGGGTGATTCTCCGTTTTCTTCCATGAAAGCGTCGTCTAGGGCTTCCTCTCCACAAAAATTTGGATCATTCAACATATAACAGAATCGTCTTCTCTAAACGGTAGTGAACCTTCAACATTATGTTCTTCATGATGATTCTCACCTTCTTCTTCATATCCATCCATTTTTGTTGTTTATTTAAGAAAAAATGGTTTTTCCTTTTTTTCCCCTTCTTCTTCTTCTTCTCTATAACTCAAAAATGAAAAAATGAAAATAAAAAAAAATGAAACAATTTTCCTTCAATTACATCACCCCATTACAGTCGGACCAACACTCCATATTTGATCTACTAATTGTAATCGGAGGAACCAAATACTCTATTATCTACCGATTATGTGAGGGTAATTTTGTCATTACAAATTACGCAAGATAAGGGTTGGCTTCAATTTACGTTTGGGTGATCCATTTTTGTTTTATTATTGGCCCCTAATTCCTTTTGTTTTGAGTGGCCCCTAAAAATGCCAGGCTTAAGAGCCGGTCACTGTTTTTAATTTTTCAGCGGTGCGGCTACGATTTGGTCGGGCCACATACTTCAAGTATGTGATCCTTCATTAAATGCTGGCATGTTTTACGAAATAGGAAAACTTGAAAACCAATTTTATTACCCAACTGTTTATCTATTTTCTTTTTTCGCTTCCTACTTCTCAAAAAGTAGAACGGTTAAGGAGATTCGAAGGGGAAGCTTTTTATGTTTAATAGGTGTCAAAAAAAAGTAGTCGGGACGTTTTTCAGGGATTTAGAATGGGCTAGTTTTTAGGAAGCTAAATTTTTGTATCGTTTTGAGAAAAAAAGTAGCCGACTTTTTAGTTTTGAAACCAATTTTCATATGTGTCGATAAATTAAGAAGTGCCACATACTTTTGACCCGACCTCATCGTAGCCGGGGTGCCTAAGTTGGACAAATGAATCCTAATTTGGGAAAATTTTGTTTTTGGATCTGAAGAGTTTTTTTCTTCTTTTTTTTGTTATATACGAGAAAATCATTTATTAAAAATCAAGCATGAATAGTTTGTTTGTCCTTACATCCTAGAATGTTTGGAGGAAAATTTCATGAAACTCAAAATCAGTACCACTAGCTTTAGTTTTCTAACCTGAATTATATGTGGTGCCATTTTGTTGACGCTTAACAGTCTTACATGTTTAAAATCTATTATTGTAAAAGAAATTTAATGTCACGAATAAGACCACGGTTTTACAAGTGAATATTGGGTTACTTTTTATTAGCAAACTTAATCAAAAGCTCATTATCAGACTCAAACACCACCCTTACGTAGCCCAAATTAGTAATCTAAATTATAGCTTCCTTCAAAGCAAGAAATCCCTACTGCTTCACCTTTTGATCTGGAATTAATCCTCTATCAACATGTTTTTTTCTTGCTCCATAACAAGCTCTTGTAAAATATTGAACGGCTAGTCCAATTCCAGTTTGTCCTACGTCTTTAATTAAAAAGCGTTTATATTTACTTTATCAACATTTCTATTTGGTGGATCCGATGATAAATCCTAACCTAATTAGAGTATGCAGAAGGGAAAAGGAATTATTTCTCTCTTGATTACATTGGTTTAAAAGGAGTAAAATCTCTGCAATAGTAATAGTTTTGTTTGGATTCAAATTTTGGAAGATTAGGGAGCACTTATCTTCCCAAATCATCCATATTGTGATCATCTATAAATACAATAAGTACTCATATAGACTGTTAGAACCCACCCGTATAGAACCTGCAGAAAAACAACTTACAACCCAATTAAAGAATGATGAGAAATAAGAACATTCCGTACATAAATTTTTTAACTCACATTTATTCGAGCATCGCTCGGTCGAACTCACAAGTTGGATATCTCAAGCATGTTGTCGATATTAGTTGTACAAAACTATATCTTGATTTCTAGTGTACTAAATTCAAGTCTAGGAGTAGGATTAGGGCATGGTAGTTCGATAAAGGACATCATCGAACACCCTCGAAGATTAAAGACTGAAAAACAAACGAATACATTTGCCAGAACTTCATCAACAAGAGGTATGTGAAGACTGACTTATCCTATTTGAAAAGGAGAGGGTACTAAGTACACCACCAACTTTTTCGTTCAGCAACCAATATGGACAAAACCTTATATAATTGCAATTGATGTATATTAAAGATCCTTGAACAATATGTATATAGAGTCTTTATCTTTATCTTCCACAATCAATATGTCTAGAAGATCCATGAACCTGATTGTTTAGAAGAGTGCTTGGACGATCCAACAAATCAATATCCAAGATTAATCTAGTCGTTTCCAGATCAAGAGGATTCGAATTCCAACAAGTACGAAACTTGCAATCTATCTTTCAAGATATGAATTCAACAAAAGTGAATCTCGGTTCTGATCTCAATTAATAAAGACTTAAACTAACTATATTGGTTATGTATTACTTGTGTTATTTCTATTATAAAGATAAAACAATATATGCGGAATAGGAATAACACAACATTGCTAATTGGGGGTGTCAGATTACTAGGGAGGGTACCAAACTCCATATAAGACAGAAGACTTTCTAATTTGTCTTATATAGGTTTTGGTACACTACCCAATAAACCGGTACCCCTCATTAGCAGCCATGGAAAAACACAAGACACCAGAAGTTTTGTTAAAATGAAAAACTGCACATATGGAAAAACCTCAGACATCGTCTTGCTTTGAACACCAAACTATATTAAGCCACTAGAAACACTAGCATGCTATCAGACTTCGGACTGGAATGTACTTGAGACCAAATTAAACCTCCAAGAAATTCAGCTGCAGGTGTGCGTTTTATGTCTCTTGAACCTCACCAGACTCTACGCAATTGATTCCCTTAGCTGACATTCTTTACATATTAAGATATGCTTCAACCAAAGTGAGGAGTTTTGATACCAATTTACCTCTAATAGATAAGGCTATGTGATTTACCTTTTGATATTATGATCTAGGTTTGGAAATCTGCTTGCAATAGACAAAGTCTAGCAAACCTCACGAATCCGGAACACTTACACTCAATTAGCTAAAAAGCATGGATTTATAACCACCTATCAAGAACAATCCAAACAAATCAAAAATTAGTTTAGATATCTATCTTGAGGAATCACAAAGTCTGAGACGAAGAGAATTTTTTGATTCTATCTATCTCATTCCTAATCTAAGATAACAAGAACTTCAGGTAAAAGATAGTCGGACCTAACTTCACGAATCCCTAAGTGAAGTCTTTAGGTTGTAACCTAATTATGTTTCTCATAGGAAACCTAGATTTTTATAGGACGTCTATAGCAAGAAACTAGGACACATAAGTGCCAGGGATTAAGTAGTCTTGTTGCATGTCTGTTTATAGATTTCCAAGGCTCTAGGTAGCTTCAAGCTAAGATAACTTGAGATCTAAGTAAACAGTTTCTTAGTTCAGGTGAAATTCTTATTAGGAGTTCATGTAAGCATGTGAGAAGTCCGCCTTGAAATTACACAAAAGAGTATACATTATGGTCCAGGGTTATGAAATCGTGTACAATGATAGTTCGTATTGGAAAATATGTCTTTTGAACTTTCAAACATAACTCGTGTCCATTAACACTCAATACTTAAACCATGATTCAAAATTACATAGTGATTTAGTGAACAAAGTTGTCTTAAAAGTGTTTATGAGAGTTGTAGCAAAGACAAACGTATTTGTGCAAATAGTTTATGAGCATATGTGTAATTATATACTGGGTAGGTATGTCTAGGGGTATGCATACCTATGGACCAGTCCGTGAACTGAGGCTACTGGGGTATGTGTACCCTTATCCATTCACGAACTCAGTTCCCAAGGGTACGTGTATTGGGTACGCGCACCTCCCTCCTATTTACGAACTCCTTAGGATACATATATTGGGTATGCATACCTTCCCTATTGCGGAACTCAGATCACTAAGGTACTCTTACTAGATATGCGTACCTACCATGTGTCTAGAATTTTAGTAAGTTCTGAAAAACTCTCTTTAAACAATTTGAAATATTTGAATCGTCGTAGACAATAAATATCATTGCCTTGACAATTTCGAAATGATTAACTTGAAACAATAGTTTGTTAACAATAAATTGTTCTTCACCAAGATTGTTAAGGATCTACGAACATCCTTTGCTTGAATCATATTTCGAGAGATTTACCAAGACAAGCTTGAATCGAAATTTCTTCTTTGCAATATTAAATCTACGAAAATCATACGATATGGTCTCATAAGATAGCATGGTAAATCCTGTGAGTAAATAGGATGGTTCAGTCTTCACATGCCTCTTTGTCGAAGAAGTTCTCCCAATATCTTTGTTTGATCTTCAGTCTTCAATCTTCGAGGGTTATTCAGTAATGTCTAGATACTCAACTACCATACTCTAATCCTAGTTTAAGACTTGACTTTAATAAAGTATAACTCAAGATATAGTTTTTTACATCTAACACTGACAACAAGCTTGGGATAGCAAAACTTACGAGTTTGCCCAAGCAATGCTCTTACACTATTAACTCATTGTATCTTCCGTTATATCTTATGAAATTATGTTGTACGATTTTAGTAGATTTAATATTCGAAAGAAGAAGTTTCGACTTCAATCTTGTTTTGTTTAAACTCTCGAAATATGAATTAAGCAATGGAGGTTCATAAATCTTTAGTAATCTTAGTCAAGAACAATTTAGTGTTCACAAGCTATTATTTTGTAAAAGTGATCTTTGAATAATTTCCCGAGCAAAAAAAATACACGAACTGTTTAGGAGTATGTAAGAGCATTGCTTGGTTGAACCCACCAAAAGTTGGTATGTCAAGTTTGATTGTCATATTTTTCGTTCCAAAACTCGAGGCAGCTTGATTTGATTACTAGAGTCAACTTCGTTAGGTTAGACTAGAAATAATAGAAATGTTGAGACTTGCTCGTGCTACTCTGAAGAACCCGAAGATGTATCGACATTAATGAACACATCATTTTTCCATGCGAGGTCAGTAACACAGACTTGACTTGTTCCATTTCTATCTTTGTTTCTTTCAAATCAGTTCAAATTGAAAACATAATATACGAAATTTGTTTACATGCCTCTAGTATTGGTGACTTGATCATTTTAGTATGATAAAAATGTGAAGGAATGTTATACTGATTTTTTCATAAAACTTTGGTACATTATCATTATAAAGTATAGTTTATCTATTTGACTTTGTGGATTCGACATAACACTATTTGGTAATTCGTTATTATTTATTATGTTGGACTTTCAGGTTGATTCCATACCTAGAAAACTGTGCTCAATTACATGGATTATGGAACTATACCTGCGAAACTTGTTTCGTATTTGAAAAGAATCAAATGATATATTCTATGACTAATCCCTTAACCAAGGATCTTTACTATGATTGATTCTATGTATCTCTAGTAGGACTGATCCCATACCAAGGATCGGTCCTAGTGGATCTCTAGTAGAACCAAACCTTAGTTTAACCAAGTTTGCGTTTTCGATTTTTCTGTTACTTTAGGCATTGCATAGCTACCGAAATGTATTTGGTTAAGAAGGAAAGTTCACAAAATATCGGCATAGTATTTGAACATGTGATAAACTTTTGTTACTTAATGTTCAAATATTTCCCTTGATACTCAAGAAAATATCCCAAACCTAAATATTTTAAATATTGATTTGATATTTGGAACTACATGCTTTCCATATCCCGTAGGATAAACATATCTCTTGTTGCTATATTAGTAAAGTATACGCTAAATGCTAACTAATATTAGTTGTCATCAGAGAGACATTTCAGTATGAAAGTTGGATTACAATTGAAAGAGAAAAAAAAAACATTTATTGAATATTTTTCCTTGTTTTCCAAACAAACCTTGGAGTAAGACTCAATAAATTGTAGCTTGGCTCGCGAAATATAGTCAAATAAGGCTACAAGTGGATATTAAATCAGTGAAATTCTTGAAGTATTATGTTAGAGCATAGCTCGGTTGAACCCACCAAGTGTTGGTATGTCAAGTTTGGTTGTCATATTTTAGTGAGCCAAACCTCATTTAAAGAGTCGCTTGATTATGTACTAGAGTCAACTTCGTATAGGTTAGCTTGAAGGTATTAGGATATGAGACATTACAAGTATTGCGAAGAATTGAATAAGTGAAGAAGTAAGGACCTACAATGATAACATCATCCTTCCACTCGAGGTTAGTGATATTGACTTGAACTGTTTCATTCCCTAACGTATCTTTCAAGTCGTGCATATTGAAACAAAACTGCGAAGCATGAATGATTATACTCTAGTTAGACATAGTATTAAGGAATACAATACGAGGTTTATTGCTTAACCATTAAACTTTGTATATAGACATCGGCATAATCGTTTGAATTCTATTGTGATTATGTATGGGTATAAGGTGAAGATTTCATCCTAGGAAACAATGTTTTACATTTGTTTTAAGGAAGTAAATTCATGAACTTGTTTTGTGAATCGAAAGGGAAATCGTCGGGCATTATTGCTATTGTTATTCATTGCATATCTTTTGAACTACCAATATGTGTGATTAGTATAACCGCTCATGACTTGTTTATGTTCTTGGTAAAACTATTCACAAAGGCCTGAATTTTGTATTGGTATGACTTTTATTAGTGAAACCGATCTTAAGTAATCACCTGAGATGGTATGATCGATTTAGTGTTAAGGGTATGGCCGACTCTGGATAAAGGGGAACCGATCATAGTAAGAGGTTCAACCTATCCCAACTCAGACGAGTTAAACCGATTCTGACTTTTCTTTTTAAATTTCTCAAAAACTGAATTGATGGGATTCGATCCCATGTCCTGGGGTTCCCTTAACATTCACCTGAACCAGCGAGCTAGTTGCTTGGTTGTGTGATATTTACATATATTATGAATATAATTACTTTTATATCACAAATCTTCCCATTTCACCATTGAAAACACATTTTTTATTATTTAATGTGCGACGATTCTACACCGAACTCACATTAGTAAAACGAATTACACACGTACATGTGCCGTTCCGAATTTCTACCGAATCATGAACCGTTGACCGATTTTTTGACCGACTTTGATTTTTACAAATCCGAATAATACTTGTACGTTTGTCGTTCCGTACGTATGACGAATTCCGAATTGCTAACTATGCTATGGACATGTGCAGCAAGTACAGGTCATATACCATATATACATGGGGAACCGACCCTAGTATCTAGTCAACCGAATTTTGGTAACTAGTGTGACTATGCAAAGTACTCACATGGAGGTAGAACCGAAACTTGTTTTGGTAGAACCGTGAAACCCATGTTTGGTGATTGAGTGTTCTTGATCAATCACATAGTTCTTGAAAGTCGGATGAACCAATTTTAAACTTGTTTGGAAGTGTGGAAAATCAGTATCAAGATTTTAAGTATGAAAGAGGACTTACAAAGGAAAGATGTCGACATACTTTGAACATGTGCAGTAACGCTTATCTTTAATTGTTCAAAGTTATTCCTTAATAGCTAAAGGAAGATAATCCCGGATCGAAAAATAAATTGAGAATCTTTTATATAAGGTTTTTAATTTTATTTTTGGAAAATGAAAATTAGTAATGTGCATTTGCTAGTTGGAGATTTTCTAAGAGATTTTCGGTCATTATTTGGACAAAGCATTTCCAGGAATTATGGAAACCGAATTTGGAATATATTGCATATCTCGAGAAGATTTTCGGTTTTGGAAATTCCTTGGTGTCCAAACTTCTTTGGTCTATAGATATCAAATTTTGCATTTCGAGCAAACTAATCCTCAGAAACAACAAAACTACCTCAGTTGTGTTGTTACTGGTGAAGACGCCTATTCGGAGAGGAGACTAACCTAATTAGGCGAAATCTCTTACGTCCGCTCAGTTTAAAGACTTTTTTGGGATTGAGAAGCTCTATTAGTACCGTTGGTGGGAAACTAGATAATTGCGGTTTATCTTTTTTTTTCGATTGATTTGATTGACTAACGGCGGTTGAAATTTGATTGCACCTAGTTTGTTTATGCTTGATAATCTTCTCTTCTGATATAAGACTCACTCAAACTAGATCGAAGTTTCGACAGGGATCTTTAGACTGTTTGTACATCTAAATACGTCTTGTGATAATCCATTGTTAACAGACTCCGTTATGTGCGTGATTGATCACAAGAGATTCAAGTTGATTGTGTGAAGGTGTTTATTGAAGATCTAAGAATATTTGAAGACGAAAAAGATTTCTGATTTGGGTTCATAATCTTTGGTGTGCACAATACTTTTCTCGGTATAAGAGGATCCAACTATAATCAGTTTATCCTTGTGGTAGGTTAGATTGATTAGTTGTGTAGATCGACATCAATACAATTCTTTGTGATTAAAAGTATTGGTTACAAAATCTTAACAATTACTTTGGTAGTTGATGATAAGATAAATCTAAGAACCTGATAAAGGAGTTTATTGAGATAAATAGAAGAGCCTTTTGTCGAACTCACATCACTTGGTTGAAAACAGTTGATACCAAACAGATTTGTTGTTCCTTTACTGTTTGGAATACGAACCAAAGTAGTTGTTCCAAGTACGTGACTTATTACAAGTCGGAGGCGTGGGAATACAGACGGAACTAGGTGAACTATAGGTTTAGTTTCTTGGTCTCAACTATACGAAGTTGGTTTGATTTTGTGTAGCGGCTTAATCCTGAGAGTATTCAATTCTTGACAAGGTCCCGGGGTTTTTCTGTATTTACGGTTTCCTCGTTAACAAAATCTTGTTGTGTCATTTACTTTTATTTTCCGCAATTATAATTGTTGTTATTATAATTTAAAGTAAATTACACAAACGTTAGTTCCTATTTACTTGATAAGTAATCTATTGTGTTTGGTTAAGTCCGAACCTTTTATCAAGTAAACATACTTCGTTGTTGTATTGTCTCGATCTCGTATCCATAGACGATCACACTAAGTGTGAACTGATTAGTTGTATTTTCTCGACTCAGTCCATAGACAATCACTTTCGGAGAAATGACTTATAGGTGGAAAAGTTTTAGTTTGGGGTATATTTGGGTACCCTCGTATTTTCATCCTATAAAATCAAATAGCTTTCACATGCTCCTCCACATGTGCAAATAATTGTGTGGTTAGCGGTTCAAAATATTGTCTACATAATCGATAACTTAAATCAAAGTAGTTGTGACATTGAGGCAATAACCTATTGCTTATGCTTCGTAAGAGACGAAAATACGAATCATTTACTGCTAGTTGCAGATATACAAGATATATTTAGGATTACTTTGGTTGAAGATTCAATTCCAGCTGGATACATAAGGATTCAATTCAGAGTCAGTTCGTTGCTTAATTAGACGGAAAGCGGGAAACGTTATTGAAGAAAATCTGGCACATTGTCCCTTTTGCTATCACCTGGACAATTTGATTTGAAAGATTCCAATAATAATTACTAAATTAGAGCCGCAATGAGCATATTTTAATAAATTTCGTCAAGGGAATGATATATACAGGTTAAAAGAAAACTAATTCAAGCTTGTTATATTCAAGGACAATAAATTTAAAGGAAATTTACGTTGTAATTAAACTATAATTGGGTGCATTTAACCTGTCAAGTGGTCCATTTTGTTGTTTCTCTTTCTTATTAATAATTTAAACTTTTCTCGTTTGGCCTCCGGAAGAAAAGAAAAACTTGTTGATCCCCTTAACCATGGTTTTTAGACTCGTACTAGTCACAAGGCAAAGAATTCCCCAATTCAAGTATAGTTGTTCATCTAAATCGAATCTATTATGAATAGTATGATTTACTTCTGACTTTTTCTTATTAAATACGATTCACCTCTTATTAACAAAAATTTTACAAAAACGTTTCTATGACGATTCGAATATGCACCTAAGATATGTAGTCTAAGTGTTGGACCACTGCACTACTAGCTCATATTTGTTTTCTAAAGAATATATTACTAACATCATTTCTGTATCCATCATAATATATTTTCATTTATTTATTTGAATTTATATAAATTCATCGTGAATCAGACATACAATTAGATACCTAAATACGAAAAACTATTCACTTTGCGATTTAATACCTTGCTCTAGGATATTAAATGTCCCAATTAATTATGTTCTTTAAAAAAATATAGTAAATTAAACCCAACCGACTATTACCTATGATGGCAGGAAATTCTTTTAAATTTAGAATAAATGTTGAAAAGGAGAGGGTACTAAGTACACTACCAACTTTTTCATTCAGCAACATGTATGGACAAAGCCTAATATACTTGCAAGTAAACCAACTTAATGATCCTTGAAAATATGTATATAAAGTTTATATCTCTATCTTTTCTCAATCAAAAATACCGTGAACCTGATTGTCAAGAAGAGTACTTGGACGATCTCAAAAATCTCAATCTAGTCATATTAAACACATTCAGATCCAAATTCTGCCAAGTTTGAAACTTGTTATCGATATTTTAAGATACAAATTATACAAGAAACAAGTCTCTTAATCGATCATTATTTTATGGACGTATCTACTAGAATTGAATATGTACTACTTGTGTAAATCATATTATAAAGATACACAATATAATGCAGAAAAGGAAAAACACAAGAAACCAGGAGTTTTGTTAACAAGGAAACCGCAATAGCATAAAAACCTCGGGACCTCGTCTATATTTGAACACCAAATTGTATTAAGCCGATACAGACACTAGCCTACTATCAGAATTCGAACTAGAATACATTTGAGACCGAATCCATCCTCCAAGCAATTCAGTTATAATCGAGCTCCTTACGTCTTTTGAACCTCGCAAGGCTCTAAGAGCGTCCACAATCATCATAGTAAACTAAATACTAAAACCAAACTAAAAACTAAAAAAAATTGGTTTGCTCCGTGATGGCACTTTACGACGGAGGAGTAAAATTTGGTCAAGCGTATGTTTAATCAATTCCCGAAAACGAGCGCATGTATAATCTACGCTTGAGTGGGGCTAAATATTATTAACGTCTGATATGGGACGGAGATGTAATGTGCGCCTGTTATTAGGAGGAGGTATAAAAGTACGCACAAGTGACAGGCACAAATTATATCAACGCCTGATGGGGCGCATGTTAGAGATTCAAATGGTGTGAATATTATATATTCGCCTGACGTGGTGCTAAGATTATATTCATGCCTCATGGGGCGAAGATTATATGTTCACCTATATTGGACGGATTTTAAATTTATGCCTGAGCATCAAACGGTAATTATACTTTCGCCCCACCTCGGACAATTATCATACATACGCCTGGTACCAGATGCATATTTGATCTTCGCTCGACCAAATATAGTTTTACTCCAGATTTCAGACCAAATTTACTCCAAAACCCTAAAAAAATCCACCAAATATAGTTTTACTCCACTCGATTGTGATTGGTTTTTCAACCAAATTTAGTTAAGTTCCATCATTTACTCGTCCATTGTGGACGCTCTAAGCAATTGATTTCCTTACTGACGTCCTTTACAGCCTAAGAGTTGATTCAACCTAAGTGAAAACTTTTGATACCAAACTTCCTCTAACAGATAAGCCTATTTAATTTCCTTTTAGATTGAAGATCAAGGCTTGGATATTTGTATGCAATAGACAAAGCTAGCAAACCTCACAAAATCTGAAACACGTATACTCAGTTAGCTGAGAAGCCTGGATTCTTAACCATCTCTCAAGAACAATCTTGAACTAATCAATTAAGAATAGTTTTCAGATGTCTATCTTGAGGAACACAAAGTATGAGACAGAGAGAACTTTGTGACTTCTATCTATATTTCCTGAAAGAAATTACGAGAACCTCGATAGAAGACCTGAAGAATGTGAAGAAGTAGTGAACTACAATGACGTCATCATCTTTCCACTTGAGGTTAGTAATACTGACTTGAAATTGTTTCATTCCTAATGTATCTTTCAAGTCATGTTGTATTTAAAACATAACTGCGAAGCTGTATATACTGTACATATTGTATAATACTCCAGTGATATGACATGATCATAATAGTATGATCATAGTATTAGGGAATTAGACTACGAAGTATAACGCTTATCTTTTGAACTTCGTAGATATAACATCGACATAATCCTGTATATATTGTTATAATTACGTGAATAGGTGAAGATTTCATCCTAGGAAACAATGTTTTACATTTGTTTAAAGGAAATACATTCATGAACTTTTTTTATGAATCGAAAGGGAAATCATGAAGCTTATTGGTCCGGCTATTCATTGCAAATCTTTGGATGACCAATATATGTGAGATGTTAGAACCGATCTTAACTAATGTTATGTATCTAGGTATAACTAATCACAATGCCTGACTTATGATTTGGAATGAATAGTTTTTATTAATTGGTGTAACAAATCCTAAGTAATCACCATGTGATGGTATGATCGATCCTTGTAATTGGTATGACCGATCCTAGTAATTTATGTAACAGATTCTAGTAATTGGTGTGACTGATCACGAGTTGTAATTGATTTAACCGGTCCTGGTAACTGGTGTGACCGATCACAAGTAATTTCATGTTTATATTGAACCGATCCTTGTAACAGGTGTAACCGATCCTAGTGACTGGTGTGACCGATCACAAGTATTTCCATAATTAGGTATAACCGATCCTAGTGATTGGTATAACCGATTGAAACCATGTATGTGATTTGGTATTTGATCAATCACATAGTAGTCTTGGAATACAAGAGAACCAATTCTAAACTTGTTTGGAAGTGTGGTATAACCGATTCCAAGAATGCAAATCCATGCAAATATGAAATAAGAATTTGCAGTAAAAAGATGTCAACGTACTTTGAACACGAGCAGTAACTCTGATCATTTATTGTTCAAAGATATTCCTTACTACTCAAGGTGATCTTATGCCGAAATAAATTAAGAATCTTTTAATTAAGATTTTTGGTTTTATATGCTTTAATTACCAGCAATTAAATACATATCTCTAAAAAATAAAAATTAGTAATGTGCATTTACTGATTGGAGATTTTCTATTGAAAGATTTCGGAAATATTGGACAAGCATTTATTGGAATTTTGAGAACTGAATTTTGCCATTCATTGCAAATCTTGAGAATATTTTAGGTTTTGGAAATTCCTTAGTGTCCAAACATCCTTGGTCTATAAATACATAAGTTTGAATTTATAGCAAACTATCCTAAGAGCCAGGCAAACTTCATTTCTTGTTGTTTCTGGTGGACCCCTCTATTCGGAGAGGAAAGTATCCTAATTAGGTGAAATATCTTACGACCGCTCGTTTGAAGACTTCTGTGGGATCAAGAAGCTCTACGAATACTGTTGATGAGAAACTAGATAATTGCAGTGTTATTAGTTTTTGATTGATTTGATTATATAACGGTTGTTGAAACTTTGATTGCACCTAGTTTGTTTATTCTTAGGAGTCTTCTCTTCTGATATAAGACTCACTCAAACTAGATCTAAGTATCAACTGGATCTTTAGAACTATATGGAGATCTAAAGACATCTTGTGATAATCTATTGTTAACAGACTACGTTCTGTGCGTGATTGATCACAAGAGTTTCAAGTGGTGTTGTGCAGGTTATTGAAGATTAAAGAATACGAAGAAGATGAAGAAGATTTCTTATTGGTTTTCGTATCTTGTGAATCTGTGTGCACAAACCTTGATCGGCTGGGATCCAACTAGAATCAAGTTTCGATTGATTAGCTGTGTGAGATCAGCATTCTCAATGTATATCTTTGAGTTTTATTTTGATTGAGTGTGAATCTATACTTGACTAGTTCGGTAGTTAAAGTTAGATTGATCTAACCAGACAAATGAGGTTATTAGATTAAACAGAAGAGCCTTTGTCAACGACTCATCTATATCTTATAGAAAAGATTGATTAGAGTGGTTACCAAACAGATTCTTCCTTTGTTGTTTGGAATACGATCGAAAGGACTTGTTATTCACGTGCGTGACTCTAGAAGTCGAAGGCGCGGGGATACTGAGGGAACTAAATAGCTAGGGGTAGTCTGCTTGGTCTCAATTATACGAAGTTAGTTTATATTTTGTATAGCCGCTTAATTCTAAGAGTATTCAAAACTGTACTAGGTACGGGGTTTTTCTGCATTTGCGGTTTCCTCGTTAACAAAATCTTGTTGTGTCTTTTACTTTGATTTCCGCATTATAATTGTTATTATAATAAAATAAAACACACATACTATTAGAGCACTGCTCGGTCTAACTCGCAAGCGTTTCTATCTCAAGCTTGTTTGTCAAGTTTAGGTGATCAAAACTATAAGTCTTGATTTCTAGTCTACTTATAGCCATGTCTCGGACTAAGATGGAATGTGTAGTTGAGATTTAGGCTTCACGACGTTTATCGATTGAAGACAAAGATCTACTGAGGAGAGCTTGGAGGAACTTCATCGACAAAAGTTATGTGGAGACTAAAACTTATTTATCACTCAGAAGTTTATTCTATTCTATCTCCTGTTGAGACTAAGTCGTATAGCTATATAGAATTTTACATTATACACATTTGATATCTTTCTCGAGATAAGTTTAAATCACTTATATCTTTCTCGAAATATGTGTTGAAATCTTTTTTCTTTAGCTACGTTCATCATTATTCTTGAAGAGTTTAGTTGGAAAAAATTTATTTGTTGGAAACTAAATAATAAGTCAAAAGATGATCATGTGATAATTGCTTTGAAACATCTTACATGATTTGTGTGAGACAGTCATTTGATGTCGACTCGGAATATTTCGTATTGATCATTCGATCACTTGAAAATTACTTATAAACTAATAGTTTGTGTGAGACAGCTTTGTCGTCTTCCAAGGATGTTTCAGTGATTGAAATGGGAGTTTAGAACAATTAACCATTATCTGGATATAACACAGTATGCATACCAGTATGAAAACTGTTGTGGAATGATTCAGGTCCGGAAACCAAGTTTGCATACCAGTATGCGAACGGTTCTACCTGAGTTAGTTCCGGAACGACCATATGCATACTGGTTTGCGAACTGTCAGACATGACCAAAGTCCGGAACTTAAGTTTGCGTACCCGTTTGCAAACTTAGTTGGTTTAAGTTCTAAAATTGGTTAAGTATGATTTCACACTCATGAACAAATACATTTATAAATAAAGGAATTCAATATTTGCAAACCGTGGCTTAATGTTCATGAATTGATTCTCTTGAATCAAATCCGATTTTGTTTCAATTGTGTCTTGTATACTTCTATGAGAATATAAACAATTGAACAACTCTATGAGTAACACAATTAGATTCATTTGATTATCATTTGATATAAAAGTGTTAGATGATTGTGGTTAATACAAAAGTGTTCATATGGCTAACTTTGGTTAACTATTGTTGAGCCAACTCAATATACACGTTTAGGTACGGTTACCCATATCTAAATGAAGGTATATTTCATTTGTGTTTGACAAGCTAATACCATCTAACGGTGGATAAATATTGCTCTGGTTTTAAGCAAACTTAGCTTGAATCTTAAATCAGGTTTTCATCTAACGATGAATATTAATTTCTTTGTTTCAAAGCTATCAAACCCTGATTTGAAGACTGTAAGGGAAAACTCTAGCAACTACTAATCCCCACACCTCTTGTGTCATACTAGTTGCGTACTAGAGTCGATTCTCCTTTAACCTAGGTTTTTCCTAAAACCATTATAGGTTAACGACTTAAAGACTTCATTGGGATTCTGAAGCCAGACCCAACTATTCTCCATGTAGTTGTGTGTCTGACCTTACTTGTTTTATCGTATTGATTACTATCTTCGATAGGTAAGATATAAAAAGTAATCACAAAGCTCTTCGTCTCATTCTTTGTGATTCCACAATAACTTCTTCTACTACCATATAGTTAAGTTATTGTGAGGTGATTGATGTTTCTAGGCTGTTCTTCGGGAATATAAGACTGGATTATCAATTGGTTCCTGTTCACCTTGATTTATCAAAAGACGGAACAAAAAGTTCGCAGGTATTTTTCTGGGAGACAGATTTATCTATCAGAATAAACTTTTCTGTGGGAGACAAATTTGTCTCTTCGAATTTGTGTCGTAGCAACTCTTAGTTGTGGGTGAGATCAACTAAGGGAATAAAGTGCGTAGAGTCCTGATGGGATTCAAAGGCGTAAGGAATGCGATTGCACCTTAATCGGTGTGAGACTTGGTTACGGATTAACTACATTTCAGTCCGAAGTTAACTTGTAGTAGGCTAGTGTTTGTAGCAGCTTAATACAGTGTGAAAACTGGACTAGGTCCCGGGGTTTTTATGCATTTGCGGTTTCCCCGTTAACAAAACTTCTGGTGTCTGTGTTATTTCTTTTACGTATTATATTTGTTTATATAATTGAAATATCACAGGTTGTGCATAGTTCAATAAACTGTTGAATCCAACCTTTGGTTGTTGATTGACACTTGAACATTGGTTTTGATACCGTTCAAGTTATTTCTCATATCAACCAAGGCTCATATATTTTTACCTGTTCGATTGCAAATTGTTTTGATATATATAGATACAACTCTTGGATATATTTCCTTGATTGAGTATGATTGTCTAGTTGATTCTCACGGATTATATTGGAGTTGTCCATATAGATTGCTGAACGAAATATTGGGTGTGGTTGTGATACTCCCGCTTTTTCACATACATTAACTCCGCATTACTTGATAGTGATCCTACAGAGTTTGGGTATTACCGAACCTATTATCAAGTAACATACTTCGTTGTTGTATTGTCTCGATCTTGTATCCATATTCAATCACACAAGTTATATTGTTGTTATATTGTCTCGATCTCGTATCCACAGACGATCACAGGAAGTGTGAACCGAATTTTCATATTGTCTCAACTCTGTCTATAGACAATCACATTCGGTAGAGTACTTATAGGTTGAGACAAAATGATTGTGGTGTATCTGGGTCCCCTCATATTTTCAATTGGTATCAGAGCAGGAAAACACGAAAAGATCTAACAATCTGTGGTTGGTATGATCCAACCTATAAGAATTGAATCTAATGGCTGATTCAGTTAACGTAGTTGGGATATTTGATATCCTCGAGGTCCCATGGTGGAAGACACAAATGAAACATAAGAAACTTTCTTTGCTGGAACTGTTTTAAATTTTGTTAGAAACTTACGGGTTCTCAAGAAAATGTCTCTTAGATCTAAGAGACAACCCACTGATTTCCTCATGTGATGGATCTTTCAAACAAGGAAATCAATATAATTCAACAAGGTCCCATAATGTTGACTTGGATGGGTTACGAAATATCTCCTTGGTTGCTTTTGTTTCTCACTATGAACATATCACTATAAGAAATTTTCATACTAAAATCTTAAGATTCGTGAATCTTACTTTTGGTCATGTATCATCAATATTCACATACAATCATGTTGGATTAGATTTTAGAAGCTACCATATGAAAAGCTATTTTCAAACAGATAATCAAATAACTCGAGAAGTTACTAATAAAGTAAGAATTCTTACTGTATTAAAAACACAGTATTGTAATAAAATCCTAGTACAATATAATATAAGTTAAGAAAATACTTCAATCTTATGGATTTAAGAAAAAAAAGTTTTTTCTCTACTTCTCTATGGAAAGTAGTCACATGCATTCTTCACACAATGGATTCTTTGAAACTGGTGATAGGCTAAAAGGAATCAATAACCTTAATAAGTTAAGTTATTCGATGCTTAAAATTTCCCAAAACATAACATATAACTTATGGTTCGGTTTCAGGGCCCATGGACAAATTCGGGTCTTAAAAATCCATGTGTGGATCGGTATAACGTCAATCAAAACGGCTTGTTTCCGAAAATATGTTTTCTTAATAATAGATAGATTTTCAATATCGGAATAAAAACTTGGGTTATTCTGCAAGTTTTTGAAATATTTTCGAACAAGATAAATATTCTGATTTCTCAAATATTCATCTTAAAGTTTTTACAAGTAGGCTTTCAAAGATGATATTGAATGAAGATATGAGGAGTAGATTGACATCTATGATTCTTACCAACAAACTTGCTCACATGTTTGAAGGAAAGTGTTATCAAATTCTTTATATGGTGAATGGAATAGTCTGCGGGGAGTTTGTAAGTGCTCACTGTCTTCACAAGATTGAAAAATATCTCGATTCTTTAGAATCTGACATACTAACTCTATGCAACAAGACGTGCCACCATTCAATTCAACTCACTTCCTATTCAAGGGTTCATGCATCCAGTTTACTTGATAGTGTACTAGACCTAATCGGAAGAAGAGTTTTGCTTAATGAAAGAGTTGATGCTGAATGGAAACGAGTACTCTCCTATAAAGATTTACTGAAAACATCCCATGAAAACTCCTCAAATGATGTCATACATCTTACTAACATTCTTAATCATTACGAGGATGTTTCGACGGAGTTCCAGTCTCTACTCGACGAGATTTCATACTAAAAGGAATTTTCGCTAAGTGGTTTAAAAGAACTCTTGCAAGGAAGCTAGTAGAAGACAATAAAAAATAAGATTAAATTATTATTTAGAGAAAAATAGACATCAATGTTTTGATTTATTTCAATTATTGAACAAGGCCTATTTTTGAATAAACTATAAATTATTTATGAATAAAATTATTATTTTATAATTTTTGTTGTGATAGTTTCCTTTTACGTAGCCTGTGAATGAATGCTTATACTTTTGCTATGTGTATTCGGTTTATGAGATGTATGATCTCGGTTTTCATTAATCTTAATATTCGATCTCATATGAATGTAACCCTTATGTTTACATGAATTGTGCTTAGCATAACATATGTGTTTCGGGTTTTCAACTTTTGCTATTGGCACGCATTAGTTAAAAACTTTTCAACCTTTCTCTGGTAAAGGTTGCTCTTGTTGTTGTTATTTTGTTCTTGCGAGAGGATGACAACACACTAGGGGAGAGTTCTTATTTGGACTTCCGCTTAATGATATATCTTTCTGGGGAGAAGAAGCTGCGGAATTTGAGTTAACGAATTTGTTCGTTAGTTGTTTTCATGTTTAAGAAAAGCCTGTTTATATTGCATATATGTTGCTTTTCCTTAACAAAAATTTCGGGACAATTGATATGTTCCATCATATTGTATGAATGTGTGTGTGATTCAATTATTTCCGGTTAAGAAAAACTGTGTCAATTTATTTGGCTTATTATTTGGTATCTTCTTTATTGTTTGGTATCCAGTGTTTTTGCTTAACGAAATTCGATGCAATTGCGGTTATATAATGTTTATGTTTGTTTCAATTGCTTCCGGTTAAGAAAATAACCGCGCAAGTCAATTTATTTTGGTTTGCATGCATTTTTTATGGCTTAACAAAATAAGGGATAATTTGTTTAGTCCAAATTGATTCCGGATAAGAGAAACTAAGTTTATTATGATCTTATGACTGGTGTGACTGATCACAAGTATTTCCATAATTAGGTATAACCAATCCTAGTGATTGGTATAACCGATAAAACCCATGTATGTGATTTGGTATTTGATCAGTCACATAGTAGTCTTGGAATTCAGGTGAACCAATTCTAAACTTGTTTGGAAGTGTGGTATAACCGATTCCAAGAAATCCATGTAAATATGAAATAAGTATTTGCAGTGAAAAGATGTCAACATACTTTGAACACGAGCAGTAACTCTTATTATTTGTTGTTCAAAGATATTCCTTAGGACTCAAGGTGATCCTGTGCCGAAATAAATTGAGAATCTTTTAATTAAGGTTTTTAGTTTTATATGTTTTATTACCAGCAATTAAATGCATATCTCTAGAGAATAAAAATTAGTAATGTGCATTTACTAATTGGAGATTTTCTATTGAGAGATTCGGAAATATTGGACAAGCATTTATTGGAATTATGAAATGAAAACCGAATTTTGCCATTCATTGCAAATCTCGAGAATATTTTCGGTTTTGGGAATTCCTTGGTGTCCAAACATCCTTGGTCTATAAATACCTAAGTTTGCATTTCTAGCAAACTATCCTAAGAGCCAGAAAACCTTCATTTCTTATTGTTTCTGGTGGACCTGTCTATTCGGAGAGGAAATCATCCTAATTAGGTGAAATCTCTTACGACGCTCGTTTAAAGACTTCCGTGGGATCAAGAAGCTCTACGAGTACCGTCGGTGGGAAACTAGATAATTGTAGTGTTATTAGTTTTTAATTGATTTGATTGACTAACAGTTGTTGAAACTTTGATTGCACCTAGTTTTTTTATTCTTGAGAATCTTCTATTCTGATATAAGATTCACTCAAACTAGATCGAAGCATCGACATGATCTTTAGAACTGTTTTTAGATATAAACACATCTTGTGATAATCCATTGCTAACAGACTCCGTTCTGTGCGGTATTGATCATAAGAGATTCTAGTGGTGTTATTCAGGTTATTGAAGATTAAAGAAGATTTGAAGACGAAGAAGATTTCTTATTGGTTTTCGTATCTTGTGAATCTGTGTGCACAAACTTTGATCGGCTGGGATCCAACTAGAATCAGATTTATTCGATTGATTAATTGCGTGAGATCGGCATTCTCAATATATCTCTTTGAGATTTATTTTGATTGAGTGTGAATCTATACTTGACTATTTCAGTAGTTAAAGTTAGATTAATCTAACCAGACAAAGGAGTTTATTAGATTAAACGGAAGAGCCTTTGTCAATTACTCATATATATCTTGTAGCAAAGATTGATTAGAGTGGTTACCAAAAAGATTCTTCCTTTGTTGTTTGGAATACGATCCAAAGGACTTGCTATTTGCGTGCGTGACTCTAGAGGTCGAAGGCGCGGGGATATTGAGTGAACTAAGTAGCTAGCGGTAGTCTGCTTGGTCTCAACTATATAAAGTTGGTTTAGATTTTGTATAGCGGCTTAATTCTGAGAGTATTCAAAACTTGACTAGGTCCCCGGGTTTTTCTGCATTTGCGGTTCCCTCATTAACAAAATCTTGTTGTGTCTTTTACTTTGATTTTCACATTATGATTATTATTATTATAATAAAGTAATACATTAACTCCGCGTTACTTGATAGTGATCCTATAGAGTTTGGTTATTACCGAACCTATTATCAAGTAACATACTTCGTTGTTGTATTGTCTCTATCTTGTATCCATGGTCAATCACACAAGTTATCTTGTTGTTGTATTGTATCGATCTCGTATCCATAGACGATCACACGAAGTGTGAACCGAATTGTCGTATTGTCTCGACTCTGTCCATAGACGATCACATTAGGTAGAGGACTTATAGGTTGAAAAAAAAGATTGTGGTGTATTTGGGTACCCTTGTCTTTTCACCTTTCACTAATTTCAGATCACCACGGTATGTGAACCGGGTTGGTGAACCGTCTCATTCTGAACTTAAGGTTCGCGAACTGGTTCATCAACTTTCATGTATTCAGGAAACTCAGATATCTATGGTTTGTGAGATGGTTCGCCAACCTATCCCGAAACTAAATTACAGAAGTTCTGAATTTCTCTCTTTGACGTTCGAAACCTTCCCAAATGATAAAATCGTTGCTTGGGAAATTTTCAAATGATCCACAATATTAATTCTTGAACAATAAATTGTTTCGAAATAATATTGCTAAGGACCAATAAACATCCATTGCTTGAATCATATTTCGAGATGTTTACCAAGACAAGCTTGACACGAAATTTCTTTTTCCAATAAATCTATTAGAAGTCATACGACATAGTCTCAAATAGATAGAATGGTATAGCTTGCGAGTAAATAGAATGGTCCAGTCTTCACATACCTTGTTGATGAAGTTGTCCAACTGTCTTCGTTGATCTTTAGTCTCCGAGGGCGATGTCTGATACTCAACTACAAACTTCTATACCTAGTCCGACACTTGACTTAGTAGACTAGAAATCAAGATATAGTTTTGTTCAACTAACATTGACAACAAGCTTGAGATAGCAAAACTTATGAGTTCAACGAGCAGTGCTCTAACAAATGTTATATACCCAAACTTTTTTTCAAAAAACTTTATTTTAAGGGCTACATGATAAAATGTAATAGGTTATTATGAAGTAAATCGAATAACTCCATATCCAAATAATTTCGATAATAACTAAAATTCCTTCACTTAATTATGTTTTAATGATCTGAATTAGTTGCGTTAATTGAATGTTAGTTGTTAAATTAGATTAGTGAGAATTAAATTATAGATTAAAAGCTGAGTGAATTTTTAAATAATATGTTTTTTTACCTAAACCCATTATGAAAATGCTTATGAGGCAAATGAAAAGTCAAATGAAGTGTATGAAGATTCTAATGCTGCAACTACTCATGTACATTTAAAATGCATACTATCTACATCAGAATCTAACGTAAATAATGCGTTATACATGATTGCTGCAAATACTCATGTGTATCATTACTTTCTTTATCCCAGAATTGACTAGGTTGAGTAAACATTCCAGCAGTCGGATGGGAAACTCAAAAACAACTAGCCGATTATGGATGGTGTTCTTCATATGTGAATTAGACGTTCAAAATCGGCTAGGAATTAATATCTCGACCTGGCCGATTTTAATGTTTTTGAGCTAGATCAAAATATTTTTTTCTAGCCGATTCTATAGCTTAAAATTTGTTGCGTGAAACCGAAATAAAAAATATATTTTTCCCAGAATTGGCTTTTATATGGTTATGCAGAAAAGTAAATATCATCCAAAATCGGTAAGAATATGTCATGCAGAAAAATAAAGCAAGATTTATTTATCCAATTATATCATCAAAATTCGGATAACAATTTGGGAAGGGTGGGCTTCCCCACCTCTTCCCATTCTGGAGAACAATCTGGGAGGGCTTCGCCACCTCCTCCCCATTGGAAAGGCAAACAAAATGTGTAAAGATAAAGAAATTACTGACCTCTTCCCAATTCTGGATAACAATTTGGTGGCCCTTTTTTTCGAAAAAAAATACTATCACTTTTCTATTTAGCCGAAAATAGATCAGAGCAATAACTCTCTTAAAAAACGGAGAGAGTAATAATTAAAGAATATAATTCAGTCATTTCTCAAATTTTAAACACCCCTTACCCACTATCATAGTAAAAAACCCTCTGAATGTGCTATAGGGCCAGTACCAACTAATACAAAGTATATCAGCCAGCCTGTAAATGCCTATAAATAGTAGGTACACTAAGTGCCAACACTCTCTTTGCGGGGAGGCCTGATTGATCATATAGAGAACTAAAAGACTTGAAGAAACCCAAATACCAAAGTTTTCATTTCCAAAACGGTGACAAGAGAAAACAAAACAAAAACACCCTTAGCATTACATCCCCTACTTCCCAAAACACACAGTAGGGCTTGAGCCCAATGTTAAGTAAGTCATCAAGAAATGTAACTAAACTTGAAGCACACAGAAGACAAGATGAGAGAACGATAGACAAGATAGGTTGTAGCAAAGTGATAATTTACGCGTTTTCCGTAATGCAGATAACTCTTCACTAAATATACTTAACTCAACTAACTCCTCCCCCCCCCTAAATGAACGAAATTATAAGACTCAAGACACTGATAACACCTCCTCAATCCTGAACTTTGCCACTACAGCTGTAAGAATACTTGAGATATGGGAGTCCTACACATGGTGGTGCGATCAAAAATCTTCTTGTGATCGTCTCACAATGCGGCTAACTTTCTTTTTAAAATCATCTCTCTTATCCCTCCATTCTTTCTGCAAATTACAAACACACATCAGAGATCAAAAAATGGATGTGGTAAGAGTCAAATCTTTTATGTGGTTGCCTATTGTTGTACTTGGAGTACACTGAAGTCATCTTTTATCTTTATCAGATAATTAAATCATAGTAATATTGGTGAATACTGCATTCAGCTAAGCTCAGATGTAAACTTAATAATTAAATAAGTACAGGGAACAAGAAAATTCTAGAGCACAGAATATGAAACAGCAATGGTGGGACAATATGTCCAGAAGACTGGCGTCAAGTTATAAAGTTACGAACTCACCGCAGCTTCAACATTTGCAGGCGATTCATCATTAGGACTTGAAAGCATGGATATGATACTCAAAACTATGCTTTCGACCTGCATTCAAAATAGTCTCAGAGGTATACATAGGTAAGAATATATCATACAGAAAAGTAAATATCATAAATTTTATGAAACAAAAGTTAAGGAATAATGGAATGACGTTATATTGCCTTGCACTGGATATACAGATAAATCCATGCCATGCAAAAACAACATTTGCTAGGAAAGTTTTATACTAATCGCAAATTATTTTATCCAGGAAGTTTACTCGATATAAGAAAAGGGTAATATGTGGTATCTTGCAAAGTTAATTCTCTGCCTATATGATCATTCCCCTTCCCTGAGCCCTCTAAAGCAGCTTTTATTTTGACGAACATAAATGCGTACAAACTAAACAAATATCGAATGGCATTACTGTTCTCGTAATTACTAATCTGTTTCTGTTTTTTGTATAGAACGCCTACCAGGATTTTTTGTTGAACTGTTGCCAAACATGATCCATATACTTATAACAAGAACATGTGTAGCTCGTAATGAAGGTACTAGTAAGTTGGTGTTTAGAAAGTGTAACTGTGCATGAGTCTAGCATGTGATAAATGCAAAGCGAAGTGGTGAAGCCAACAGAGGTGTTCAAAAAGAAAACAATTAGACAGTTGATGAAGCACTCTTTGAACACAAACTGATCGAGTGAGTGACAGATGGCAAGATAAGAGTATTAAGTTGTATAGGCTAACCGTCTCTCGACGAAGCTAGTATATATCGAATTAGAGGAAATACATGTATACAAAATGAGCATATACTGAAAACATAGACATGTAGTCTTTTTGCAGCAAAGAAAGACGACGTATACTGCTAACATGGGGCCCCAATGCTACTAAGATCGCACTAAAAGAAGGCTAAAAGAGGAAACCTCAGTCGACAAAATAGCAGTTAAGGTCAGAGCTCTGCTGGTTTTAATAACAACAATGTTGGTCAGCAGCAATTTCTTCATAAGAATGGAAAGAAAAGAAATCATACCGTATGAACTGGCATCCATCGCTCACTTGCAAGTTCATAACCATTTGGGTCATCACCCGGAGCATGAAGAATAGATATGCAGACTCGCCCATCAGGATAAACTGCGTTTCATGAAGAAGTCAAGAATAGTTCCAAATTTTATATAAACAATTTACCAATCAGAAAATTTACTAACCATTAGGATGCCACATTTCTGAAGTAAACTTTACTGTTGGAGGGCTGTTAGGATAATTAGCAGGAAAGGTCATGATAGCATTAAAATATCCTCCATCACTACAAAACATACAGACTCAACCTCGTTATCAATTTGATTGTGATAAAAAACAAAAGTATTTCAAAATCTGCAATTAAGCATATAGATAAACCCTTATGAAACCCACTTGAAAGGGGTAAAACAAAACCAAATCCAATCCCCAAAACAGCTACCACTACAAACCAATTGGAATTCATACATGCATAATCAAGTTTAGACACACACCCGAATCGTGAGAACAAAACAAATACATGCAAAAAGAAAAAACAAATTGAAACTTTAAATTAAGAATAGAAAAATAAACTCACTACAGAGTATCGGGAGGTCCAATAATGGTGACACTCCATTCAAAAATATTGTCATCCTTAACTAATCCAGCAGAAAACCCATCAACTGGATTTTTCATAAGATCTACAAACACAAACAACAATCATGGATCATCATCATATAATAAACAAAACCCTAGAAAATTCTAATTGATTTAATAATTCGATCTAAAATAAGAATAACCAAAACCTCTGAGCTGTTTCTGAAGGAGAAGGCTTGCTTGGGTTTTTCCAGCCATTACTAACCGCGAGCCTGATGATTAAAAGTGAGATAAAAAAAAAAGAAAAAAAGAGGGAGCCTTTTTCTGGCTTTGCGTTGAGCGTATTATTTATATTCAGAAGGCTGCGCCGAGAATTAAGAGTAATAACAATTTTAGGGAGCAGGGGATGGGAATGTAAACCGACTCGTTCGGCTAAATCGAACACAGAATCTTGTATCTCTTTTTTTTTTTTCTTTTTTTTGTGTTAAAAGATTGATCGATCTTTTCGATTAAGATACCGAAACTTTTAAGGATGCGTGTGTGCTTTGTGGTCTGTGGGTCCCACTAAGATATTCGCCGAAATCGGGTTAGCATGTGCTCAATTTTGGTTTGTTGGATACTGCCATGCAACACCGT
Organism: Papaver somniferum; assembly: GCF_003573695.1. Classification (NCBI taxonomy): domain Eukaryota; kingdom Viridiplantae; phylum Streptophyta; class Magnoliopsida; order Ranunculales; family Papaveraceae; genus Papaver; species Papaver somniferum. Next base: position 91,062,160 of record NC_039368.1, on the reverse strand, counting down.
TATCTGGGATGATGATTTTATTTTGGGTAAAGACATTAGAAGTAAATCTAGGTCACCCCATATCTAGATATTTATATTAATACCTAAACTATCCTCTTAATTAATTTTAGATTATGATTAGTGAAATGATTTAGTTAAAAATAATTAGTGAGATTAAATAAAAAGATGGATTTTTTATTAGATGAGTAGAATTATTGAGAGAGTAAAGTTAGAGAAGATGAAGGAGAAAAAACATGGAAAATAATATTTTTTTCCAATTCATTAGGTTTGGGTATTCAAGTGACGAAAACTCATCTGATTCTTCATCTCCATCCTCTCCTAGAATATTTGTTAATCTTCACAATGATCCGGATATGAGTTATTTCTTAGATGGTGATTCTATTCTTCCCCAAACTCAATCTGAAGATGAAAATGATGGATTTTATCAACCACAACAGGAGGAAGAGTATTTGGGTGTCCAGGTATGCTCCAAACTTAGATAATGTATGTTGAATTGGTCAAAACTTTCCTAAAAATGTAAAATTTTCAATTGGATTTTGAACGGTTCGGTTACCTTATGTGAAGAAGATGTAACCGAACTCCTCTGAAGGTGTAGTTCGATTCCATCGTGTGAAGAACAGGTAACCGAACTCATCTGAAAGTGCAGTTCGGTAACCTGGTCCAAACACGCAGGTTACCGAACTCTCTATTAATGGAAGTTTCTAGGATTACTAGCGTTATGTTCGGTTAGTTCGCAACAAATTAACAAACCGAACTTTACGTAAACATTAGATCTAACCTAGTGTACAAAGTTCGGTTGGTTCGCAACCAAATAACAAATAATTAACCGAACTTACGTACAAATAAGAGTTAACTTAGTGTACAAAGTTCGGTTGTTCGCAAACTGCATGTTTACGAACTAGATAACCGAACTTTACATAATATAAGAGTATACTAAGTGTACTAAGTTCGGTTGTTTCGCAAACTCGAGACAACATCATAAACAACCGAACTTAACAAACAAACAAAAAAATATGAAGTTCCAGGGTTCTATTCGGTTACCTAGATAAAATAGGAAGTAACCGAACTTTTTATTTGTAATTTGTTTGGTTACATGTTAACTTTGCTTTAAGAACCGAACCTGGAGTTCGGTTGCTGCGATAAAATGTACAAGTAACCGAACGCTAATGTAATTCCAATTGATGTTGTTACATTTCTTGTAGATGGAATGCCAACCTATACCAATGGATGATCAACCTTCTCCGGTTAATATGTTGTTCGAAGATACATCTCATCACTATGCTAATGAGTTGGTATTTGACTTACCTATTGATGCGAAAAATTGGGCTAGAGAACATGCTAAGAGAGTCAAGTGCGTCTTAGTTTTGAATGGAAAAGAAAGCCAAACTCGCTTTGAAATGGTTTGTGAGAGAAGTCGAGATCCCGATGTTAGTCACAAGAGGAAGGGTTATGAGTATAAAGGAAAGACGACGAGGAAGAACACAACATGCTCAAAGAAAATTAAATGCCCGTTCAAGCTAGTATTTAGCAAGAGAAAATTAACGTCAAAATGGTTTCTAGCTATGGATAAGGTGGTAGGTCGTCATACCACCCTCGTCCGGAAGATCTTGAAGGACATGCAATTGCCGCAAGGCTCACTCCTCAAGAAATGGAAAAAATTGCTAAGTATAGGAAAATGAGTATTCCACCTTCCGTTATGCTTCTCTTATTAAAGGAAGATAACCCGGATAATGTATCATCTTTGTCCACCATTTACAATGCAATTGAGTCAATTAAAAGGAATGAATGGAAGGATAGACAAGTAATGCAACAATTGTTTTTTTTTTGGCTCAAGAGAAAGGCTACGCGGTTCAAAAGAAGGTAGGTCCGGAAGAAGAAATAACTCATCTCTTCATTGCTCATCCGAAGAGTATTCAATTGGCTCAATCCTTCCATGAAGTTCTTATAATGGATTGCACTTACAAGACAAACAAATACGAGATGCCATTGTTGAACATTGTTGGTCGTACGTCGACGAAGTCACCATTTACCATTGCTTTTTGTTTTCTAAAGGACGAGCAAGAACCAAGTTACACATGGGCGCTACAAAAAGTGAAGGCGATCTACCGAGATGACGATATCCCCGGGGTTATCGTGACGGACAATGAAGTAGCATTGATGAATGCAATAGAGAAAGTATTCTCATTGGCACATAATATGCTTTGTACATTTCATATATGGTGCAATGTGATGAATAGGTGCAAGCCTCAACTTTGTCCACCTAATAGGAAAGGATTGGAAGAGATTAGTAAGCTACCGGAAGATGAACAAGAGGATGCAAAAGAGGCATTCGATAAACAATACACCATAAATCACGCTAAATTGGTTGCCTTCTCCGGTGAATGAGAGGCATTGACTTGGTCTCTCACCGAAGAAGAGTATTATCTAAATCTTGCCGAATTTAGAGAACATTGGCTAGCCCCGAATATCCGGAGGATATAATAAAGTATGTGGTGGAGCAATGGTTGGAACCGCACAAAGAGCGCTTTGTTTATGCTTTTACCAACAACTATAAACACTTTGGGAATCAAGCGATAAGTTTGGTAGAATCGGCTCACCACCGGTAGAAGAAAAATCTCTTTGGATGTGTCGATAATTTTGTGGTTGTGTTTAACGCAATGGAGAGTTACTTCAACCGCGAGATTGGGAGAATTAAAGAGAAGTTTCAAAAAATACGCATCATGAAGTACAAAAAGATTGTAGACAAAGGTGGTAACATCAAGAAAATGGAGGACCTTCGGTTTTTTAAGGGACTCCACTATAATGTTTCACGTGCTTGCATTAAGAGGTTAATGGTTGAGGTGAATTTGATCGACATATGGGGAACCAAGCTGGACGAGGTGTGTGTTTGTAACATGATGAAGTCCATGGGACTCCCTTGTTGCCACATGATAGCTAAGTATGAACATGGCATAATCCCTTTAAGCGATATTGATCCATATTGGCAAAAATTAAGTTTTGTCCCTCCTCCAAAGGGCGATGTCGGAGAAGATTTTGGTGACAACGAAATGGGAAGAATCGTGATCGAGATGTACCGGAACATGAACAAACTCGAAAGGCAAATATTTTGGGATGACATGCGGCCAATCGTTTATCCGCACACTTCGGAGAATGTGCAAGAACCGAATAAAGGCAAGGGCAAAGGTAGGCCAAGAACCAAAGAAACAAAAAAACAAAAAAACAAGTAAGAGAATATGCAAAGGTGTTGGCTAATAGGAAAAGTGAAATGACCCCTTTTACTAGAGATCCTTCGGGGCATGAGAATACCGCGGCGAAGTACCAAGAAGATACTAAGAAAAGGGGTAGGACTATTATTGAAAAGGGCGAAACAAGTGAACGGGATATGAAGAAAAAAGGATCGATGTTACACTCACAACCAACTCCACCTACTCAATCGGAACCTATCCAACCAACTCAAAGAGACGTGAAGCTTAAGGCTCCAATATGCCGCATCCAAGAAATGAGTCGACCAATTGATGATACACCACCTCTTGTTGATAAAAGGTACTTGGAAGATCTACCTCCTTACATATGAACGTACGTCATATCCACCGATGACGTCCCTCCGGATGGTAATTGTGGTTTCCACGTTGTCGTACAACAACTAGGGCCTTTCACTCAAGGTGCCAAGCTATATAATGATAATCAAATCACTTATGTCCGGCAAACGTTGTTGATGAAGCTAGAGGAGAAACTGGAATTTTACAAGACAATGTTGTCCGATGGGGATGCTAGTCTCAATGTGCAGTTTGTTAGGTATCAAATCCGTCTCCATGGGGGCAATCCAACCACAAGGGATCATTGGATGAGCATTCCAATATGTGGGCACTTGATCGCCGACGCATTCAATTGCGTGGTTCACTATTTCTCAAAAGGTGTTAGCTTCACATACACTCCGAAAACAACCATATGTGTCGAGCAACTTAAATGTAGAAGAGTGGTGATTGTGTTGGTTAATAACAACCATTTTATAGGCCTCCGATTAGAAGACAATTGTCCATTGCCTTCGATATGCGGAAACTCTTATTGGCCTGGTTTTAACCCCGACACAATGTTGGGTTGGTGCATTATGTATGAGAATAACATGGATATGTGGAAAGCTTTGAAGGATTCCGGGAAAATTATACACGAAGGGTCAATTAGCCTCGAGGATGATTAAATGCATCATTAATTAAACTAAGTATGCTTTGAACATCATATTATGAATTAAAGATTGTGTTTTTTGGAATTTGGTCTTATTTTTGGATGTATTATAGTGTATTACAGTGATAGGTTCGGTGATATTCATGTATTTGAGATACCACCGAACAGGCAGTTCGGTTGTTTCCGCATAATTACAAACAAACAGAACAGGGTGTTCGGTTTGTTCTATAACTTGCACAAACCACCGAACGTGTAGGTGGACAAAGCATTTAGACTACTTCAGATGCTTAAAAGTTCTATAATTTAGTTAAAAATCATAGAAAACCAAACAATTAATTAAAATACAACACCAACATAACAAACAAAAGATAAGGATGATACTAAAGCTAAAATTACATAACATTTAATATCCGAAACGCGTTATGAAAAAGTCTTTAAGGATGCGGAAATGATCTTCATATTTGAAATCCTTTCTCTTCCATCGTCGCCATTCATTTTTTGTTGTTAAAACAATTTCCTCATATGTTTCACCCCTAAGTCGATACCGCCTTACAATCCGATATAAAGCTATAAAATCCACAACTCTCTCTCTTTAATCTTATCAAATCGAATGAACAAAGCTATATGATCACGATTATGAGGGTTTGTTGTGTCGGAGCAAAATTTCTCATGAATTTTCCCCCAATAACTTTTACTCATAATACCATTCATTCTTCGTTCTTCACCCCTCTTTGGATAATATAGTATGTAGTTTCTGCAAATAGAAAGATTTTCATCTAGAGTAAATTTAGGACTAGTAGCTGCCATTTTTAGAAGATTTTGAACCAAAATGTTAAGTAAGAGACACATATATATATCATTGAGGTGTATAACGTCTAAAAAAATAGCCGTTATTTGTGTCAGATCAAGTACACTTTAATTTCAAAATTAATGTTACAAAATTTCGTAAGCAACCAAACTATGATATCTCACAGTTCGGTTTGTTCGCAAATTAGCGATACAACCGAACTCAAGCTTTGCAAAAAAATCTAGAGTTCCAGTATAAGGTTCGGTTACCTGGTAAAAATGGCAGGTAACCGAACAAATTAGTTCGGTTGCCTGGTAAATTTGTGCAGGTAACCGAACTTCAGCTGGCTATGTCTGGTTTTGGAACCCCTCGGTTCGGTTATATAACATTTTTCGCAGGTAACCGAACAAATAAGTTCGGTTGTCTGCAATTTTTTACCAGGTAATCGAACCTTTCACTGTAACTCTAGATGTTTTTGCACATCTTGAGTTCGGTTAAATAGCTAAGTTGCGAACAAACCGAATTGTGAGATACCACAGTTCGGTTGTTTACGAAATTTTGCGTACTAACCGAACTACCTTTATGTTTCATAAAAAATTTGATGTAATGAAAAACATATGAGTCTAATAGCCGAACTAATCCATTAAAACACAATTAGAAACCAAATTATGAAATTCATTGACTAATCCATATAAGTAATTGTTGGAAGCACACGATCATAAGAAAACAAACTACCAAATCAGCAATAAAGTACCAAATCCTTAATAAAACAGTTTTCTAAACCAAACTACTAATTATTACAATCACTCATTGGCGACGACCGCTACGAGAAACTTTTCTAGTCTTGCATTTAGGATATTTAGCTTGTCCTTCGTCACTGACTCACTAGGAGTGTCATCTCCACTGCTTTGTTGTTCAACCATCCGACTTGAACCTTCCCCTTCTCGGAAACCCCTCTTCACTGGCATGGTCTGGCTTGGATCAACAATGTTGGCTGAAAAAATATTAGTCTATTGGTTGTAGAGGTCTGTTTTTTCTCGAGTGTTCATCGGCTCTCCACTCCGGATTTTTGCCATCATTTTCTTCAACAATTTAGCATTTGTCTTCACCTTTGTTCAATCAAATGCATAAATAACTATTAATTTTCAATATTTTATAACATTTTGAAAAGCAAAAATAAGAGTAAATATCTTACCGCCGAATTCCATAGGATCAAGACCTCATCACCACAGGTAGGGATAAAATAAAGGTCCATTATAAGCCGCGACAGGTGAGAAATCATGGGCACAACATCTTCCTCTTCTTCATCTGATTGAAGGGTGTATGGATGGAAAACCACATCTTCAACTGTTGCATTATCCAATGTCTCTCTCAACCTCAACACCTTGTTTTTCTTACCCTTGTCCTGTGAGTTCAAAAACTCATATTTACCAGCTGTAGTCTTCCTATAAGGCCAAGGAGTGTGAGCATAAGACAATTTCAGTTTAGGGAAGTGGTCGTACACCCAAACTTATGAGAAGAAGCCACAAATGATTCATTCAATTATCAAAAACAAAGGTCAGTTTGTTGGCAAATATATTTTGAAACACACAAAGGATAATTTAATGGGGTACCTGAACAAGGGTGTATAAGCCTCCAAAAAAACAACTCTTAAGCCTCGAAGATTTTCTGAGCTCCGCTTGAACGAATGAAAGAACCGCAATGCCCCAACTGTAGTTGTTCACTTCATCAAGGGGGTCCAATAGCTGGAGGTAATGGGCATTTACCACGTGACCTGAAGTGTCGGGAAACAAAATGGTTCCTAATTGATATAACAAATAAGCAGTCACATGGTGCTTAGTCTTCTCCGATGTCATCACCAACTTACCTTGAGCAACCAAATCTTTCGTCCCTCCAAACTCATCTATCAAGGTTTTCATCTTGATATTTTTCAACTTCTTCTTGAAAGACCGGTCTGGGTTGAACTCATTATACTCATCACCTTCCTCGGGCTCTTTTGCATCTCGTCTAAACTCACACTGTGCCTTGTCATCGTTCCATCCTAGACACTTTTCCACCAACTTTTCAAGTAGTTCATAACTCATCGAGGGATCGTATCCATCTCGAACACTTGTACCCATAATTGGTAGGCATGTGATTCGATGACAATCATCCGGAGTTATTGCCATCTCGCCAAAAGGTAGATGAAAGGTATCCGTCTCTGGATAAACCCTCTCGGCAAATGCAGAAACAATGACATCATCAAATTTTTGGTGCACATGTTGTATTGCATTCCATAGTACACAATCAAATACCGCCAACCTAACCTCATCACACTCATCCTCTATATTCCATATCCTATTCTTTTGACGTTTCAAAACACGAACAACATTATTAAGATCCTACAAAAACAACATCAAATCTTATATACTAATATATAGCGAAAAATATATGTCAAAATATAATAAAATGACTGAGAATTCTTGATGGTTAAGATTCAATACCTTTTTCGCAAAGATCTTGGTTGCCCATGAGTTTTTGTAGCCAAACAATACCTCCCCTCGATCTCTTGGAGTACCATAAGTTGGGTTATTTGGCGTCAAACACAAATTGTCATCAGGAATGTATACATATATAGCACAAGGCTTTTTAGGCGTCTATATAGGTTTTTTCTTAACTCCCTCGGCTTGTTCCTCTTCCTCTTCACCCAAGTCATCTTTATTATTTCCATCCTTATCTCCATCTCCCTCATCTCCTTCACTGTCATCATTGTCATCCTCATTTCCTTCATCTTCTTCAGCAGGTGGAGCTTCCACAATCTCTTCCTCATTTCCTTGATTATGTTCTTGATTGCTCATCTCTTCCACAATTTCTTCATTAACTTGTTCGATTACATTGTCAACATTATCTCTATTGACATCGTCCTGGATGACAACATCCGGTAATGACCCACCTCCAAACTTAGCATTTTTGGCTCCACGCTTATCGGCACCTAAGTGTTTTTGGCCTCTAGGCGTGGGAGTTCTCAAATATTCCAGTAATGGTTGGTTGGATTTCTTACCTTTGCCACTAATAAAGAAAACAAAAGATGTTAGGAAGAATTCACGTAAAAAAGACCAACTCAAGAAAAAAATTCGTGTTCCAGGGTAGAGTTCGGTTACTCCAACATTTTTGCGAACAAACCGAACTCCACATATATATGTAATTAGGAAAGAGTTCGGTTTGTCCAGGTTTTTTGCGAACATACCGAACATATTTGACAGAGTTCGGTTATAAAATAACTCAACATAATGGGAAAAACAGTAGAGTTCGGTTACATGGTAGTTTCAAAATTTTTAGCGAAACAACCAAACAGATTGGAAAAAGTTCGGTTATATGGGTACTAAACATATAGGGAAAAAAAGAACAGTTCGGTTACATGGAATTTTTCTTTTCTTTTGTAATACGGGTAGAGTTCGGTTACATGGCAGTTTTAAACATTTATGCGAAACAACCGAACAAAGTTGCTAGAAATCGGTTATATGGGTACTAAAATTTTTAGGAAAAATAAAACAGTTCGGTTACATGGTTGTTTTTTTTTTGGTAATATGGGTAGAGTTCGGTTACACGTTTAAGACCTAAGAAGTCCATGTTTAAAGCAATCTGACTATATGGACAAGAGTGCAATCTTGATAAACGTACCGCCAATATTTGATGGATCGAATTACTTATGGTGTAAAATTGTTATGCGTTTCTTTTTGTTAGAGCACTGCTCGGTCGAACTCGCAAGCGTTGCTATATCAAGCTTGTTTGTCAAGTTTAGTTGATCAAAACTATATACTTGATTTCTAGTTTACTTATATCTATGTCTCGGATTAGGATAAAAGTGTGTAGTTGAGCTTCAGACTTCACAACGTTCACCAGTTGAAGAAGAAGATCTACTGAAGAGCTTGGAGGAACTTCATCAACAAAAGATATGTGGAGACTAAAACTTATCTATCACTCAGAAGTCTATTCTATTCTATTTTCTAATGAGACTAAGTCGTATAGCTATATAGAATTTTACATTATACACATTTGATATTTCGAGCCGAGTTTATCTCGCTTATCTATCTCTCGAAATATGTGTTGGAAGCTTTTAGCTTTAGCTAAATTCATCGTATTCTTGACGAGTTTAGTTGGAGATAATTTATTTTTTGGAAACTAAATATTAAGTCAAAAGAGGATCATGTGAAAATTACCTTGAAACATCTTATATGATTTGTATGAGACAATCATTTGATGTCGACTTGGGAAGTTCCGTATTGATTGATTAATCACTTGAAAATTACTTGAAGCTAGTGGTATGTGTGAGATTACCATTGTTGTCTTCCAAGGATGTTTGAATGATTAAATGAGAGTTTTATAACTACCATGTTTGGATATATCATAGGTTGTATACTAACTATGTAAGTCTAGTTCAGGTCCGGAACTATTGTTCGGGAACTCTGTTTATGAACTGGTTTACCTGTGAAAAGGTCTGGAGCTTATGTTCGCGTACCATGTTTGTGAACAGACTAGAGAAGGCCAAGTCCGGAACTCCTGTTCTCGTGCGCTGTTTGTGAACGGCTGGACAAAGCCAAAGTTCGGAACTCTTGTTCGCGTACTCAGTTTGCGAATAAAGCAGTTATGTTCTAAAATCGATAAAGTGTGACTTCTCAAATAATGGCATTGGCTGCACAGGCTGCACTTGCAATCCTAGGCCACAAATCTGCATATTCCTTTCCAGTAGGAGAACATGTGTGTATTACAACCACAAACAACAAGCAAATACATAAGAACTACATTTGAATTCAGGCAAAAATAAGAGAAGGTTAATGAGCAAACTTTCTAAATACAGATATCAACAGTCTCACAAATAAAATCATGTGACAATTGAGACAATTTGGCAATAATCTTAATCAACAAAAACATGCTGGCCGTGAGGTTTCCAAACTGATAGGTTGAAGTTATACCAACTTGATAAAATCAGGTGAGGTAACGGTCTCTTATTTAGCGACCCAAAGAACCAATTCATGTAGAATCTACTGCGGCTAATAGTAACGCTTGCATATGCAAATGGAATTCCAGCTATAGATATACACAAAAACCTGTGTATACCAAGGATAGCCTAGAAACCCCACTGATTGATGGGCCAAGTTTCTCACGACATAATGAGAACCAATGCAACGAAATAAGAATTAACAGATAAACATAATTCTCTTGATGTTCTTGGCTACCACCCAAACTGCACTATTGTTTTCGGATATACTTTTTACATTAACCCAAACTACACTATTGTTATCCAGCCAAAATATATTGAGTATGTGTATGCCATCTTGAAGTAAATATACTTATTTCTTAATATGCAAGAGAGAACAAGATAAAAGAAAGCTATCAACCTTCCATTTCTCCTTCTGGGTTTGCAATAAGTCCGCGACAAGAAATGAACTTCAAGCTTCTAGCAGAGAATCCAATATGGCTGCAACATGCAACAAAAAAGTAAAACAATAAAGTAAGTACCAATACAAGAAAAGTAAGTACTACTAAAGAAAACAAAAAAGAAGAAAAAATAATATATTACCTTCTGCATCTTCAGCATTATCATCAGGTATATAATCACATATAAATCAAGAGAAATAGGTTTTTGTAAATAGCTTTGTGTACAGTGCAATGCCTCAACTGTCTTTGTAGATAAAAAAAGCTCTCCATGGAGTAAGCACGCGCTTCCCAGTGCTAATAGCTGATTGAGAGGCAATTGAAGACACATGCATGACTAATATATCTCTTGCCATATATGAGAGTACCTTATACCTGTTTGCATTAACCTGCCACCAAGCTAATATGTCAAACTGGCCATCTTGATTTACTTCAGGCATTCCACCATTCATCACATCTGTCAAGTACTTATCCATCTTTGTTGTTCTTTCTTCTTCAACATAACTTGGGTTTTCCCAATGTTGTCTCTTCCTTGATTGAATTCTAGCCTTCAAACCTTGAGATTGCACACTAACTGAATTAGCAACTATTGGAGCAACACTAGTTGGCCCCTCCTCATGAACTGAATACACTTACTTATACTCTTCAAAGAGTTCCTGAAATTCTAATTTCACCTTTCTCATAACTCTTTGAACCTCCCATAAATTGTTCTCATACAAACAATTAAGAGTAAATTCTAACCCCTTTTATTTCTCTCTTAGATCCAAAGTTTAGCAAAAAACATAATAGAATTCATTTTTTCATACACGCCCCAATATTTATGGTACTTAGAAAACATAAGAAGAGAAACACGTTCAATAAAGGGATCTGATGCTACATTATTTGTAAAGTCAACTAATTGTTCATGGATGAGTAACAATTTCCATAAGAAAGTATGAGTAGTGACTTGTGTAGAAGCAGAAAAATTGACAGTAGCATCGAAGAATACCTTTAAACACTTCACAAGACCTCTAGCATATTTCCAATATTCTTTATAAGGAACATGTAGACGAGGAATCTTTTTCTTCTTATTCTTCTTTTTTGCCTTATTCTTGCTTGTTGGATCTAACTCATTAACCTCTTCTTCCATATCCTTAACCTCTTCTTCCATGATATCATCACTAGCTATAGCTTTATCAATATCAGCATCACTAGGTAAAACAAATTCCTTGTCTTTCTCAAAAATAAACTTCCGTTGAAAGTCCTTATCAATCTGTTCTAACATTGCAGAAACTTTTTCATATTTTTCAGCAGCATCTAACATCAAGAAAGTGTTATTCCATCTGGTGTACACATCTAAAATTAGTGCTTTCGTGCAATCTATCTTTGCTAAGGAAGCACATTGTTTAAAATTTAATACCTAAAAGGAGAACTAAGAATATATTTTACAACTGACCTTATCCTTTTAACTGATTCATTAAAGAGCCGGACTACATCTTTTATGACAAGAGGAAGAACATGGGCTGCACACCTCACCTGATAAGAAATATCAAGAAAAATTAGTCAGTTATAGAATTCACATTTACAATTAAAAAAAGTAAAGAAGCTTGAGAATCTTACATGTAAATATTTGGCTATAATTGGTGATCCTGTCCAGTTAGTAAAAACTTTATTCAAATGATCAATAGCTACTGTGTTGGCGCTGACATTGTCTAGAGTGAAACTAAATACATCTTCTAGACCCCTATCCTTCAAACAATGCACCAACTTCTCACCGATTGCATTACCCGTGTGACCTTCAACTTGACAAAACATGAGTATACTCTTCCGTAGTCTCCAGTTCCGATTAATGTAGTGAATAGTTGTCAAAGATACCCTCTGCTTAGATGTCAAGAAGTAAGTTTTTTATACATAGATCTTTAACATATCCATATAAATTTATATACGTCCTGGAACCTTCAACCTAGGCTCTGCCACATGCATCATTGCCACAAACCCTGACCCTTCTACTGCTCTAAAAGCTATTTCATCCTTAATTATCCACTCAACAAGAGCCATTCTTAACCTATCATAACTGTAAGTATGACTAACTAGTTTACCATCCTGACCTGGTTTTGGGGGTGGCATCAACAGAGTTTGTTGTCCCTTATCTTTCTTCTTGTTAGGATATCTTGTACATCTATTCAAATGCTTTCATAATCCAGAAGTGTCTTTTATGTCATTAGCAGCATATGTTTTGTGGCAATGATGAAACTCAGCTTGAATTTCACTTATCCTGGTCATTTCCAACCAAACATCAGATCTCACTTTGTCGTGCTTTTTTTTTTTTGGTATCACTAACTTCAGATGTACTTTTTGGCGAAGCTTCAACTTCATTTGTGTGAGATGCAGCTTGAGAGGATGATCCAACTTCTTTTTGTGGATTTGTACTTGTAGGTGGAGTTTCATTTGATGTGGTCATCTAACACACATTAAACAGAAACACAATATTAGACTTGATGTTATAAGAAAACCCGAAAAACAACACAACATCATACTAGTAAAGAGGGATATGTTATCAAATATACACAAAAATAATGATGTTCAACATTAAAAGAGGGATATGTTATTGCCATGTAAAAGAGTAAAGTATACATTATGTAGATAGAACAAAACTAAATTGCAAAGAAACTCAAATTTATGAGTATCCGTACAAAAAAATCTAGCTAAACCATGCACATATTAAATTTAAGTTGATATTCAAATTTCAGTACCACTTTTGGTGCAAAGATCAAACTGAATAAAATAGACTATTGTTGGAGAGCCAAACTACTACCAATATAGTCAGCAAATATATTATAGTCCTGAATCCTGATTAGCAGAACTACATTATGCCATTGCCATGGTAAATCAATCATTGGAACTGGAAGAAATTATTTAAACCCTAACCACGAAAACGGTAGAAATTGATAAAATTTGACAAAATTAAACAGAACCCATTGGATAAATTGCTCCTTTGAGTAAGTCTAAATCAATTTCAAACCCTAAATCAATCCATGAGAGTTACAAAGATTGAAACAAATCGAACAAGAAGAAAAGTATTTAAACCCTAACCGTGAAAACACTAGAAATTGATAAAATTAGACAAAATTAAACAGAACCCATTAGATAGATTGCTCATTCGAGTAAGTCTAAATCAATCTCAAATCGTAAATCAATCCGTAAGAGTTACAAAGATTGAAACAAATCAAACAAGAAGAAGAAGAATAAGTAAAGTACCTGACTCAGTCAGAGATGGTGAAGAAGAAGAATAAGTGAGGAAATCGAACTCAGTTAGACTTAGAGATGGTGAATCGGTGATAGTCTTATAGATAGACGAGAGTAGGCTGCTCTTCAGAGAAAAAAAGAAGAAGAAAATCGATGAGTAAAAGTTACTCTCGATAGATAATAAGATTCTCTATACGTAGGATGAATGGATATGAATTAAAATGATCAAGATCTCAATGGATGATATTAACCGTTTTTTTGGTCGAGTACAAGCCGGTATTCCCCCAGAACCAATACCCGTACCGGTCTACACCGGTTCTCACATTTCATTCCCGGTCCCTGTACCGCCCACAACGGTTCCGGTTCAGTTCCGGTCCCGGTTTTTCGGTTCCAGACCGGTTCTTATGCAGCCTTAATCAGGATTGATTGATCATCATATTTGATCTAGAAGTATTATATGAATATGGATAAGTTATAAGTGTTAGTATTGTTAGAGAATTGCTCGGTCGAACTCGCATGCGTTGCTATCTAAGGCATGTGTTGTCAATGTTAGTGATCAAAACTATAAGTCTTGATTTCTAGTCTACTATAGCTAAGTCTCGGAATAAGATAGAAAGTGCAGTTGAGCTCAAGGACTTCATCCCGATTCATCATACAAGAAGAAGAACTACTCAAGTAACCGGTGGAACTTCTCGACAAAAAGGTATGTGAAGACTTGAACTTATCTGTCACTCAAAAGTCTATATACTCTATCTCCTACTTCTTGAGAAAAAAAGTCGTATGCTATATATAGACTTAGATTATACACATTTGGTATTTCAAGCCGAGTATACCTCGCCTATCTATATCTCGAAATATGTGTTGGTAAGCGTTTCGCTTCGACCATGTTTATCTTTACCTAGTGACGACAGTCATGATATGTTTCAATCACTTTGAAAATTGTTTTGACGAGAAATGGTGTAATAACTATATAACGTCCTCTAAGAATGTTTCAATGGTTTGAATGAGAGTTTATATTACATAACCAATGATGGAAATAAGTATTATTGTGGAAACACATATGTGCATAAGTCCCATCCCTTGAACCAAAGTTTGCGAACTTTGTTGATCAAGATAAACCGGAAGAATGGCTTGTTTCCAAGTCCGCAAACTCAGTCCGCGAACTTCCGAACTTCTCATCCCGAGAAATTCTGCTGGAGTTGACAAACTAGTTGCGTGAGTACTAGTCCGTGAACCCAGTCCGCGAACCGACAGAAAGTATTTGCCGAGATTTTCTGTTGGAGTTTGTAAACTCTGCCCAGTTGCTTAAGTCCGAGAACCTAGTGTTCCAACTTAAGAAGGTTATATATCTGAAGATGATTTCTGAACTAAAATTTATAAAGAATGCAATTTGCAAACCGTGGCTATAAAGTTCATGAACCGTTTCGAGTGAATCAAATCATCTTTGCTTCAATTGTGTCTTGTGTAGTACATAAGATTTCCTTGCAATTGAAAAACTCTCTAACTAGGTCATTTGAGTCATTTGAACTAGTTACGGTGAAGAAGAATATGGTTGGTATGAAATGCTCATATGGCTAACCTTTTGGTTAACTATTTTTGAACCAACAATGTACACGTTTGGGTACGGTTAACAAACCTAGAAGCGTGCATTTCATTTGTGTATAACAAGCTAAGTTTTTGATTTAACGGTTGAGAAATATTAGCTTGAATCTAAATCAGGTTTTCATCTAACGATGGATATTGTTTGCTTTGTGACCAAGGAGAAACCCTGATTTGAAAGACTATATAAGGTGACATCTAGCAACTCCGCAAAACTAATCCCCACACCTCACGTGTGATACTAGTTTGCGTGCTAGAGTCGTTTCTCCTTTAACCTTTGGTTTTCTTCTTCTAAAACCAGGTTAACGACTTAAAGACTTCATTGGGATTGTGAAGCCAGTCCGATACTACTTTTATCGTAGTTGTGTGATATGATCTTGCATCTTCTATCGTACGAGTACAATCAGATTAATTGGCTTGAGATTGATATCTCCGATATGCAAGATATAAAAAGTAATTACAAACATCTTCGTCTCATTGTTTGTGATTCCACAACATCTTGTTTCGCTACCATATGATTAAGATTGTTGTGAGGTGATTGATTTATATAGGATGTTCTTCGGGAATATAAGACCGGATTATCAATTGGTTCCTGTTCACCTTGATTATTATCAAAAGACGGAACAAAAACTTTAGGGTTTTTCTGTGGGAGACAAATTGATCCTTTGATAGATTTGTCTGTGTAAGACAGATTTGTTTATTGTCAAAGCCTGCGATTTTGATTCGTAGCAACTCTTAGTTGTGGGTGAGATCAGCTAAGGGAATCAAGTGCGCATTATCCTGCTGGGATCAGAGGCGTAGGGAGTAAAACTGTAGCTTGGATCAGTGGGATACTGATTGGGGTTCAACTACAGTCCAGTCCGAAGTTAGCTTGGATCAGGCTAGTGTCTGTAGCGGATTAATACAGTGTATGTTCAATCTGGATTAGGTCCCGGGGTTTTTCTGCATTTGCGGTTTCCTCGTTAATAAAATTTTTGGTGTCTGTGTTATTTCAATTTCCGCATTATATTGTTTTATCTTTATAATTGAAATAATACAGGCTGTGCGTTAGATCATCAATTAGAGTAATCCAACCTTTGGTTGTTGATTGTCATTGATTGATCCTTGGATATTGGTCTTTGGTACCATCCAAGTTATTCCTTGTATTTTATCAATACTCGCAATCTCTGTTTGAGGAAATCAAATCAAGAGAGAGAGAGAGAGATATAAACTCGTTAATGTACTTTTAATTGATTGAATATTGTTGTTTCTCTTAAAGGTATACTTGAGTTTGTCCATACAGATTTCTAAATGAAATATTGGGTGGTGTTGTTAGACCCCCGCTTTTTTAATTGGTATCAGAGCAGGCAAACACGTTCATTACCTTACAAGTCTGTGTTTGTAGCAATCTGAGTCTGAGGACAGAATCTCTTACGCATACCAGGATGCCTCCTAAAGCTTTCAACTATGTCAGTTGTCTCGAAAATACCTCAAATGATTGTTCCTTAGTTGATTCTTCCGAATCCCGAGGTTGGAAGATTGTCTCATCTTGTGTTGATCACTCTTCCTCCAATGAGACGTTGGACACAATGGCGAAAGCTGAAATGGAGCTCACCAGAATCACAAAAAATTCTACTGAGTTTGTTGATCTTCAGAATCATGATCAACTCATCGATGAATTTAAAAAGTCTATTGATCGAGAACGTGTACTCTATAACATTATTGAGTCATTCTCTAAGGATATTGAGAAACTTCTTCAAGAGAATAATCCACAGCGTGAAAAGATTTGTGATCTTGAAAAGGTTATCAAAGAAGGCTCAATTAGAGAAAATTTTTTGATCAAGACGCATTCGTCTGATCTTGACGGACTTCGTGTTGAAAAAGAGAAGCTAGATGCATCACTTTCACTAGCCTATGAACAGTGTATAACCTTGGAAAAGGAAAAATCTGTCTTAAGGAAAAATTCTTATGTTCCAACTGTTCCTCTTGACATACAGTACATGAAGAAATATCCTCCAAAAGAATATTGTGTCGAGAAAAGTTTATATAACTTACAATGTTCTCACAGGGCTGTAAAGTTAAAACAGATGCCGTCTGTTGTGTCTTCTCCACGAACCTGTACTTTCTGTGGAAAAGGAAAACACTATGCTATTCGTTGTTTTGCCAGGAAGAAACAAATTTATAAACTTCGTAATTTGCTTCTTTCCATTGTCAATGGGGTAAATAGTCAGTCGACTACTGCAGTGAATCTCATACTCACAAAACACCAGACATCTTATAAAAATGATCTCCTTCCTAGGAATCATTACAGGACTTCTGTGCATTCTAGTGGTATAAAGTCTTATGCTGCTGATGAAAGCATGACCTGTGCTTATAAGAACAACTCTGGTGAATCTAAATCTAGAGTTTGGAAACCCATCTCGGAAAATCCTCTTGAACCAATCTCTTGAGGTCATAGACTCAGTAATCAGAAAGCTCATTCTCTTGAGCTTTCAGGAAGAGCTATGAGAAATTTTCCTAAAAATGGAAACTACCATGGGAAGACAAGAAATGCTGAGATCAGATATCCTGGTGGAAATCACAACTACTCTCTCAAAACCTATGGTGAGACTATGTCTCCCTCTGCTACCTAGTAGCAGAAAGTTCCATTCTTGTATCTAACTTGAGAGATACAAGGATGATGTTTGAGAGATGCTCAAGTAAATAGCTGAGTTTCATTAGTTTGTATGTTTGATATCTCATGATGTGAGTTTTTAGTATTTCCTTCCTTCTTCACCGTGACCTTTCTTTTTAGGGCTGGAAAATTTTTGAAAGCGACACAGTATGCAGTTTTCCTGGTTGGTTCCATTCTTTTGCGTATGGCTTAGTCCACGAACGTCCATATCTCCTCAAGGAAATCTAGGGTTTCCATCTAAGGTGTACACTAGAACATATATATATTTCATATATGCGTTCATTAATCTTCAAGAAAGGAACTCAATGGAAACTGTTCCCAAAGAAGAAGTTAACCCTACTGTAGAGGATGATCTCAAAAGAAGTGATCATGCTCAAGAGTTTGTTCTGAAGAAGATGCTTGAAAGTAAAGAGTATAACTCTTGGGTTGGAGAATCTGTGAAGGATTTAATTCTCGTTTAGAATGAAGTAAAGAACGAACTTGCTAACCTTCAACTGCAGATTAACCAGCTTATTGATGGACATGCAAAAATCCTTGGTACTCAGAATATCTTGATCAGGAATCAGAAGAAAGTTATTCTTGACTGCGCTAAGGCTCGACACCTTGTTCGCATTGTTGATCGAAAAACTAACGTTCTGACTCATGAACATGGTGTCTCTACGGTCAACAAAATCAAGGATATCAGTGACTCCTATTTCGATGGACCGTTCCAGAGGTATGAAATTATCAAGGAAAACTGAGTTTTATTAGTTGCCTAGTATGTATTCTTTTTGGTTTAGATGGAAGAATAACTAGTGCTTGGAATAGAAATGATTGTGACTACACATAACTATTATTTTCATCTTTTTTTTTTAGGTTTATTGGTATTAAATTCTAAAATTGTTTGGAGGATGATGGTTTGCAGTATTTAATCTTTATGATTTGTTATATTGCAATTTGTTATGGGATATTGGTGTTTACGTCCGTGAACTATGTTGTCCCATATTTTGTCAAAAGTAAAGTCGTTCATGATCGGTATTCATTTATTGATTTAAGGATGAATAGACTTTTGACATATACAAAAGTTAAGCCTATATTGTTAATTCTTTGATGGAAGATAAGTTAAAATATTTTGTGTTCAAGGATTATGTCTAATAAAAATCGTTATGCAAATAGTGATGGAAGTTAGAATGAATCCTTGTGTATTCCACAGTATTGATCTTCACTGATCCATATTTATGTAATACTGTGAGGCTCCGTAATGTGTCTTATGTTGAGCACGATACAACCAAGTTGATTAATTTTTGATTAGCTTTGTTGGTTGTTCCGTAAGGTACTTTATGTTGAGCATTTTTGAACTAAATTAATCATCTTGTTTGGTTATTTAGTTATTGCTCCATAAGTCTTTTTTTTTGTCGAGGAAAACAAATGACAATGAAATTGATTACTTTTGTAATTATTTTGGTTGCGTATTCCAATTATATTAATTATAGGTTCTCTTGTAATTAATCTAGTTGAGTATTTTCATACTCCGTAAGATTCCTCTCATGTTGAGTATATGAACGACTATCCTATTCATTTTCTAATGGTTATATTAGTCGTATGCTCCGTAAGTTCTCTTATGTCGAGCATATTCAATTAAGTTGATCACTTTTGCGTTTAGTTTGATTGCGTATTCAGATTAAATTAATCATGGGTTTACTTGTGATTATTTTGATTGATTTTTTGGATATAGAAAATCATTTTCATGGTGTTTGGTGTCCATAAAAATCCTTCTTTTCTTTTGAAATTAAGGTCGCTCTTGTTGTTCCCTTGGAAATGACATCAAATGGGGGAGAGTTCTTTTGAACTTGTGCTTAATGGTCAAATCATGAGGGGTGTGCGGCTGTGGAATTTTAGAGGGGTTAACTTGTATCTTTAAACTCCTTGATGAATGCTATTAGCTTCGGCTATATGATTTCATCTAAGCTAGATGGTATGTATTTTTTCTATTAGTCATTAAATGTCTCTTTCGGAAATTTCATTATGATCTCGTTATTGTACCTTTGCCAATTTTATTGACAAAAAGGGGGAGAATTAATATGTAGTTCACACTACAAATACATATGGTTTTCGGATCATTGTGTAAGGGGGAGTGGTTTCTATGTAAGATGGAGTACTAACTAAGGGGGAGTGATACATATCACCGTAGTATTATTGTTGAAGTTGTGATACAGTTGGACTTTGACACTGTGTAATAATACTATGACATTGTATAACAATGATCGAGACCGATGCTTTCCCATTGTTATAACTACGGATCTTCAACAACGGTGATGCTAAGCTTAAAACCTTTGGGATCATTGGAGTACTTGGAAGTGACGAAGATTTCGAGGAATGTTGAAGATTAGACATGTGGAATAGGAGCTACTAAAGTTTCTTTATCTTTTTTGTATTCCATATGTATTGGTAGTTTTGTCACTAAAATTGATAAAGGGGGAGATTGTTAGAGCATTGCTCGGTCGAACTCGCATGCGTTGCTATCTCAAGCATGTTTGTCAATGTTAGTGATCAAAACTATAAGTCTTGATTTCTAGTCTACTATAGCTAAGCCTCGGACTAGGATAGAAAGTGTAGTTGAGCTCAAGGACTTCATGGCGATTCATCATACAAGAAGAAGAACTATTCAAGGAACCGGTGGAACTTCTCGACAAAAAGGTATGTGAAGACTTGAACTTATCTGTCACTCAAAAGTCTATCTAATCTATCTCCTACTTCTTGAGACAAAAAGTCGTATGCTATATATAAACTTAGATTATACACATTTGGTATTTCGAGCCGAGTATACCTCGCCTATCTATATCTCGAAATATGTGTTGGTAAGCATTTCACTTCGACCATGTTTATCTTTACCTAGTGACGAAAGTCATGATATGTTTCAATCACTTTGAAAATTGCTTTGACGAGAAATGGTGTCACAACTATATAACGTCCTCTAAGAATGTTCAATGGTTGGAATGAGAGTTTAGATTACATAACCAATGATGGACATAAGTATTGTTGTGGAAACACATTGTGCATAAGTCCTATCCCTTGAACCAAAGTTTGCGAACTTTGTTGATCAAGAGAAACCGGAAGAATGGCTTGTTGCCAAGTCCTCGAACTCAGTCCGCGAACTGCCAAACTTCTCATCCTGAGAAATTCTGCTAGAGTTGACAAACTAGTTGCGTGAGTACCAGTCCGCGAACCCAGTCTGCGAACCGGCAGAAAGCCTTTGCCGAGATTTTCTGTTGGAGTTTGTAAACTCTGCCCGGTTGCTTAAGTCCGCGAACCTAGTGTGCCAACTTAATAATGTTATATATCTGAAGATGATTTCTGAACTTAAACTTACAAAGACTAAGGAATGAAATTTGTAAACCGTGGCTATAAATTTCATGAACCGATTCGAGTGAATCAAATCATCTTTATTTCAATTGTGTCTTGTGTAGTACATAAAATTTCCTTGCAATTGAACAACTCTCTAAATGGTTTATTTGAGTCACTTGAACTAGTTTATTTGAGTCACTTGAACTAGTTATGGTGAAGAAGAATATGGTTGGTATGAGATGCTCATATGGCTAACCTTTTGGTTAATTATTGTTCAACCAACAATGTACACGTTTGGGTACGGTTAACAAACCTAGAAGCGTGCATTTCATTTGTGTATAACAAGCTAAGTTTTCGATCTAACGGTTGAGAAATATTAGCTTGAATCTAAATCAGGTTTACATCTAACGATGGATATTGTTTGCTTTGTGACTAAGGCGAAACCCTGATTTGAAAGACTATATAAGGGGACATCTAGAAACTTTGCAAAATAATCCCCACACCTTACATGTGATACTAGTTTGCGTGCTAGAGTCGTTTCTCCTTTAACCTTTGGTTTTCTTCTTCTAAAACCAGGTTAACGACTTAAAGACTTCATTGGGATTGTGAAGGCAGACTGATACTACTTTTATCATAGTTGTGTGATCTGATACTGCATCTTCTATCGTACGAGTACAATCAGATTGATTGGCTTGAGATTGATATCTCCGATAGGCAAGATATAAAAAGTAATCACAAACATATTCGTCTCATTGTTTGTGATTCCGCAACATCTTATTTCGCTACCATACGATTAAGATTGTGTGAGGTGATTGATTTATCTAGGCTGTTCTTCGGGAATATAAGACCAAATTATCAATTGGTTCCTGTTCACCTTGATTATTATCAAAAGACGGAACAAAAACTTTAGAGTTTTTCTGTGGGAGACAGATTGATCCTTTGATAGACTTGTCTCTGTGAGACAGATTTTTTTATTGTCAAAGCATGCGATTTTGGGTCGTAGAAACTCTTAGTTGTGAGTGAGATAAGCTAAGGGAATCAAGTGTGCAGTATCCTGCTGGGATCAGAGGCGTAGGGAGTACCATTGTACCTTGGATCAATGGAAGACTGATTGGGGTTCAACTACACTCCAGTCCGAAGTTGGCTTGGAGTAGGCTAGTGTCTGTAGCGGCTTAATATAGTGTGTGTTCAATCTGGACTAGGTCCCAGGGTTTTTCCGCATTTGCGGTTTCCTCGTTAACATTTCTGGTGTCTGTGTTATTTCAATTTCCGCATTATATTGTTTTATCTTTATAATTGAAATAATACAGGTTGTGCGTAAGATCATCAATTAGAGTAATCCAACCTTTGGTTGTTGATTTTCATTGATTGATCCTTGGATATTGGTCTTTGGTACCATCCAAGTTATTCCTTGTATTTGATCAGTACTCGCAGTTTCTGTTTTAGAAAATGAAATCAAGAGAGAGATATAAACTCGTTAATGTACTTTTAATTGATTGATCCTTATTGATTCTCTTAAAAGTATATTTGAGTTTGTCCATACAGATTGGTAAACGAAATATTGGGTGGTGCTGTTAGACCCCCGCCTTTTCAAGTATGGCTAACTTCGATTAACTATTATTGAGCCAACAAGGTATACTCGTATGGGTACGGTTCATCCAAATCTAAATTTAAGTATATTTTATTTGTGTGTATCAAGCTAATACCATCTAAAGGTGGAGATTGATTGCTTAATTTCTAAGCAGACTTAGCTTGAATCTTAAATCAGGAGTTCATCTAACGGTAAATATTGAATGCATTGTTACTAAGATATCTTATCTTTGGTTGAAAGCAACCCTGATTTGAAAGATTATATAAGGGAGAACTCTAGCATCAGGGAAACCTTATCCCGACACTTCTGTGTGTCCTAGTTGTAAACTAGAGTCGATTATCCTTTAACCTAGGTTTTCCAAAACCATTATTAGGTTAACGACTTGAAGACTTCATTTGGGATTCGTGAAGCCAAATCCAACTATTTTCTCTGTAGTTGTGTATTATGATCTTACTTGTTCTATCGTATTGAGTTTTATTTTCTCTATGTGTTAGAGCACTTCTCGGTCGAACTCGCAAGCGTTTCTATCTCAAGCTTATTTGTCAAGTTTAGTTGTCAAAACTATAAGTCTTGATTTCTAGTCTACTTATAGCTATGTCTCGGATTAGGATAAAATGTGTAGTTGAGCTTTAGATTTCACGACGTTCATCGATTGAAGACGAAAAACTACTAAGGGGAGCTTGTGGAACTTCATCAACAAAAGGTATGTGGAGACTTGAAATCATTTATCACTCAGAATTATATTCTATTCTATCTCCTATTGAGACAAATTCGTATAGCTATATAGACTTTACATTATACACATTTGATATCTCGAGCTGAGTTTAACTCGCTTATATCTTTCTCGAAATATGTGTTGGAAAGCTACAAGCGAGTTAAACTCAACTCGAAATATCAAATGTGTATAATGTAAATTCTAAAGATGATTTCATAAGCGGCTTGTGACCAATGTCCGAAACTTAAGTTTGCATACCCGTTTGCAAACTTAAGTGGTTCAAGTTTTTAAATCGGTTAAGTATGATTTCATACTCATGAACAAATACATTTATAAATTAAGGAATGCAATCTTCGCAAACCGTGGCTAAAATGTTCATGAACTGATTCTTTTGAACCAATCCGATTTTCCTTCAATTTTGTCTTGTATACTTCTATGAGAATATAAACAATTGAACAACTCTATGAGTAACACAATTAGATTCATTTGATTATCAATTGATCTAGAAGTGTTACGATGAACAAGGTTAAGAGAAAAGTGTTCATATGGCTAACTTCGGTTAACTGTTATTGAGCCAACTCAATATACACGTTTAGGTACGGTTACCCATATCTAAATGAAGGTATATTTCATTTGTGTGTAACAAGATAAAGACCATTGATAGACGCATTTATGTGTCTAATATGTCTCTATTGTATGTATTGTTAGCGCTCAATTTTGTATTTATTGTGTTCTTTTATGTCTTTGTAGGAATTTTTAGAGAAATAAGCCCTTGCGGCGAAATGGGCTCAAAAAGCAGTGTTTTACACCCCGGAGAAATGTATCGTAGGCACCCCAGAAATGCATCGGAAGCATCCCAGAAATGTCCCGGAGGAACCCATAAAAATTACTATTTCCACCCAAAAATTACTATTTCCACCCAATTGCTATTCGCACCCAAGCTCCGTTAAGGGGCATCCATCTTCTCTTTAAATTCAAAAACAGCTTTTTCGCGGGAAAATATATTCAAAACTGGCAGATTTGTGATCGAGAAAATGAAGGTGTTTTAGTGCGATTCAATCGCTGAAATTTGGTGGGAAGTTGTGATATGGGATAGGGAACACATTGTGGGCATCGGATTCGATCGGAATTGGTTGGAAATCCTGGTTTGAGTCACGAGCTCAAAACAGAGCAATGTGTCCTGTAACACGAGTTTGATTGTGTGTTTGCCATGCATGGAGTGTTTTGGAGGAGTTCGATGACTTCGGAGGCGTGAGGAAGGTTAAATAGAGCGTGCAGGATCAAAGTTTACGTGTGTAGAAGCCAAAAATGGAAATTATTGTTAAATATGGGCAGCGAGCAATGACGGGATTAATGGGAGATTATACGGTGTTATGGTCGGATATTTTTGTTCTAAAACACTATAAATACAAGGCTAAAGAGTTTAGAAGAGTTGGAGAGTCTTTGGGAGAGTTTAGGAGCCGAGAAGAATCGAAAGAAAGTCACGCAGGAGAAAAGCTTGCTGCTGGTGCAAGGAAGAACACGAAGAACATAATACCCTCAGGGACAGTCGTTGGTGTCCCTTAATTGCGACAATACTCAATTCTTTTCCCCGACTTCAGAACAACAACACCTCTGTTGTATCGTTCTTTTTGAACGCTCTATATTTGTCGCAAACACTGTTGTAAACCATTTTTCTCCATTTTCTCTTGATTGTAAACAACTTTTGAGTATCAATGAATCAATTTGAGAGGTTTTTCATCATGAGTAGCTAAACCCAATCCCAGGGGTGACGGAGGAAGCCATTCTTCCAAAAGTTATGTGGTAAAATTTATTTAAATTTATTTATGCAACTCTTTTATGATTAATTGCACCGAATAAAAATGGAGTAAATGATTTTTATTAATCAATTGTGTTTTCTCTTGATGGAGTATGCTTAGTAAATTGCTTTTGATACGTCATGCTCGCGATTAACAGTGGATGTTTTCAAAATCTAATTTAGGCAATGATTAGAATCACAATTTCCTTTGATTGGAGTTATATTGTCTAGAATTGCATGATAAGAATTGTTATTGAATCACATAAATTTTGGTGAATGGTGGAATCCTGATCCCCGGTAAAAATTCTCTCCCATATTTTGTTAATGTTGTGCATATAAAATTATTTATTTATTTTTGTTAAGTCTAAAAAAAAATTATCCTTCACAAATACGAGAGTTTGAACCTTCACTACTACAACCACGAAAAATCTCATAATAATTTTGGCGCCGCCGACGCGGAATTGTGTTTAAGTAGAATTTTTTTTTAGATTTTTTTTTCTTTGTTCTTTTTTACGTTCTTTGGGTATTTGTATATGTGATACAGGTTTTGAGGCTTGGATCGAAAAGAAAAAGAAGAAGAAGAAGTTGTCAAAGATTTTTGGCGATTTCATAAAGACTAGGAGCAAAGCTTAAAGCAAAAAGAACGGAAAGAAGACGAAGGACTTTTTTTTTATTATTATTTTTTAGATATTTTTTTTTATTAATTTTTTTTTTGAAACTGTAATTAAAGTTTTTATTTTTGTAATCTTTTATTTTTGGACATTTTTTTTTCCGGACATTGAGCATTGGACATTATTTTTAAAACCCTACGGAAGGGTTATAAATTAAAAAAAAAATTAAATACAAACTGTTTGCAGGGAAGGACGACGATTACTATATCATCTCGGCCCCTCGGGTTCGCACACTGACAGCGGAGTCAGTGGCCCGAGTCGACTACAGCGGTTCTTCGCCCGTCTGGTACGGGAGGTAAACTTCTAAACACCCGCGAATCTCCTGCAAGCGGGTTTACTGTTTGCCTTAAGGTGAATATATGCTGAGGACTTGAATACGGATGTTTTAAATTCCTAGTAAAGGGCAAGGCCTGGCCAATACAAGATAAGGGTTCGGATTTCATCACCGTTCTCTTCTTGCCCGCCTTAGGAAAACGAAACCAAACGCGATCCTAAGCCTAAACTTTTGACTAGAACGAGACCTATAGGGTAACGAGCTTAATAGGAAACTCGTTCGAAAAATATTGGTTGCTCTTTAAGCACACTTCAAAGTTCATGATGGTTTCTGTGAGTTGAATGCGTGACTGCGCCGCCTTCTAATGCGGTGAGGCCTTGGGTATCAAATCTCTACTAAGCTTCCCTCGTCTCTATTCAACTTACTTTGACTCGGATTGATTCCAGAGGAGTTTGCTCAAATTGCAACGAATTCCCTTTCGAAAGATAGAAGCTGGTCTAGAAACAATCTAAGTGGAGCCATCATGCTTTTTGTTTGCTAGAATTTATAGGTTTGATTTGGTCGAGTCAGCCTTGTTTGTGATTGTGTAGAATTCCTCTTTAGTTTGTGTTTCCTCGGTGATGAATCCTTTTCAGGAGACGCCACCTGAGATGACGTTACGAGAATATATATCTAGAAATTCTCGTTATCAAGAGACGTCTTCGGAAATGACTCTTGGTGAATATATGCGTGGGCAGCGATATATGGATACTCCAACTTTTATTGAGGAATCACCTCTAACGATCTATGAGAAATATTATAAACATAGACCATGTAGTTGGGAACAAAGCTTGAGAATTCGTGAATATCAAAAATTATATTGTGATGATGATGAGGAGGAGTATGGTGATGATGATTATAATGATATTTCTAGTTCAAATCCAAATAATTTTGATAATTATTTACCTATTCAAAAGGACGAGGATTTGACTACAAATACCCCCGTTTTAGACGATGATTACGAAACCGATGATGGTTTAGAGGAACCAGTTTATCTTGAGAGTACTGTTTTCGAGTCAAACGATTTAGAAAAAATAGTCTTAGATGAACTCGTAGAGATTAGCGGGGATGAACCTGAATTAGAAAAATCAATCGCCCACTTTCAGGAATCTGATGACCTAGAAATTAGGGAGATTATGACCAGTCTACCTAGAGACGCCGAAAACTCTAAGTTTGGGGGTGATTATCATTCTCCATGTTCTTTAACTCTTACAAAAATCCCTCATGTGGGACTTGACATCAATGCCTCAACCATCTTACAAGACTATCTTCGTACTCGTTTTCCCGAACTTAATAATATTCAACACGAGTCTCAACTGTTAGAAACCCATCCTCTGGTTGATGAGGTTAGCCCAGGCAATAATACCAAGATTGACTTTTTATTTCTCACCAAAAACTTTTCTACCAATTGTGGGAACATATAAATTTCAGATGTGTCAATTATTAAGTTTTGAGACTAAACCTAATTACTTTAGGAGATTAGGGTCGACACATCTGTTTAAGGAAGACCACCACTCTCTTTGTGGTCAGCTGTGTAAGTCAAATCTGATTGACTTTAAGGATCCCCAGTTATTCAGGTTGTTATTATTTTTAATTGAGTTTTTCCAGACTTTTAAACCTTTCATAGAACCTGAACCTGAAACACAATGGGACATAGGTATCTTAATCAGGAAACTAGATAAGGGTATGCAGTACATGTTCATTTTCTTGGCTTGTTGCAGATTCCTTTTACTTGTGATAGCTCTATTTGGTTTCGATAACCCACAATTATTTCGGCTATTGCTATATGATTCGAGGTGATTAAACCTTTCTTAGTCTGGCTGAAGACTATAAACTTAGCACTTCTTGGGAGGTAACCCAATCTCATGCAACCCGGTAATATCCTTCCTTCACTCTTTTGCTTCAAATAGTAACTGTCTCTCCTTGTTCATGCTTTTAATTTCATCTTTACAACATTGAGGACAATGTTAATTTTAAGTTTGGGGGTATGAGAGAAACTTTTTAGTTGCAATAAATAAACTCCAGAGCCTAGAAATTTACGCCTATTAAGGATAGCACTAACCAATCTAAGTGGATGGAAACATTTTTGTTTTAGGAGTTGAAGAACTAATCTGACTAGATGGAAACATCTATAGAGTCTATTCATAAAAGCACAGAGCTCAGGTGTTAGAATTAACATGATAGTTTCTCCATATCTCGTCGAGTCCTTTTCACTTTCTATTTTTAGTTTTCTTTTATTTCAAGTGATTTGGTGGGGCACACGATTCAAGTTGTTACCTTTGCTAGGGTGAAATAGAGTGACTGAGTTACCTTTTCAAAAAAAAAAAAAAAAGACCAGACCAGTAGACCAATCGGAATAAATACTAACACTTGGATAGCAATATGTGTGTGTTCTCCCTGTCTCCGTCGCCTAAACAAGCGTGGAATGCAGGATCCACGGGAATCACCATGTAATCTGCTGACAAGAAACATGCGCTTCAGTCCACAAGGTCCAATCATGTTGTTAGTTCTTAAATAAATGTGTGTTTAATAAAGTCGACCACTGGTACCCTTGTATATGCCAGTTGTGTTGACCTAGAGTTAGGATTATTAACCACTGGTTCCCTTGTATATGCTAGTGTGTTAATATTAGTCAGACCGGTATCTCAGTCATTTAGGTTAGGTTCATCTTGGCAGAGGTCTTCAGACAGATATGGGAAACACCGTTCGCTTTTCAACCATCTACATTTTTCTTTTTCCATCTTCTTAATCTTTTCATGTGATTATTCTGACTCCGAGTATGATGTCCATCGTGAAACTATCTTAGTAGAGCTCTATCACTTATATGAATTTTAGTATGCTTGAGTGCAAACTCGTGTACAACAATTGGAATTTCGCATCAGGGTTCTTCCTCTTAGAGTCAATAATTGTATGACAACCAAGGAGGTTCTTTAGTGCTTTCCAAGGTTTTGCGTAGATAGCTAGGGTATGGAGTAAAGGTTTTGTGGGTATACCTCTGGTAAACCCTCCGGAGACAACACTCCGCCACTAGGGCCACCTAGGGGTTCAAATGATTTTCCTTTCTAGAATAAATTTGCTCGAGGACTAGCAAATAATAAGTTTGGGGGTGTTGATAGACGCATTTATGTGTCTAATATGTCTCTATTGTATGTATTGTTAGTGCTCAATTTTGTATTTATTGTGTTCTTTTATGTCTTTGTAGGAATTTTTAGAGAAATAAGCCCTTGCGGCGAAATGGGCTCAAAAAGCAGTGTTTTACACCCCGGAGAAATGTATCGTAGGCACCCCAGAAATGCATCGGAAGCATCCCAGACATGTCCCGGAGGAACCCATAAAAATTAGTATTTCCACCCAAAAATTACTATTTCCACCCAATTGCTATTCGCACCCAAGCTCCGTTAAGGGGCATCCATCTTCTCTTTAAATTCAAAAACAGCTTTTTCGCGGGAAAAATATATTCAAAACTGGCAGATTTGTGATCGAGAAAATGAAGGTGTTTTAGTGCGATTCAATCGCTGAAATTTGGTGGGAAGTTGTGATATGGGATAGGGAACACATTGTGGGCATCGGATTCGATCGGAATTGGCTGGAAATCCTGGTTTGAGTCACGAGCTCAAAACAGAGCAACGTGTCCTGTAACACGAGTTTGATTGTGTGTTTGCCATGCATGGAGTGTTTTGGAGGAGTTCGATGACTTCGGAGGCGTGGGGAAGGTTAAATAGAGCGTGCAGGATCAAAGTTTACGTGTGTAGAAGCCAAAAATGGAAATTATTGTTAAATATGGGCAGCGAGCAATGACGGGATTAATGGGAGATTATACGGTGTTATGGTCGGATATTTTTGTTCTAAAACACTATAAATACAAGGCTAAAGAGTTTAGAAGAGTTGGAGAGTCTTTGGGAGAGTTTAGGAGCCGAGAAGAATCGAAAGAAAGTCACGCAGGAGAAAAGCTTGTTGCTGGTGCAAGGAAGAACACGAATAACATAATACCCTCAGGGACAGTCGTTGATTAGTGTCGCTTAATTGCGACAATACTCAATTCCTTTCTCCGAGTTCAGAACAACAACACCTCTGTTGTGTCGTTCTTTTTGAACGCTCTATATGTGTCGCAAACACTGTTGTAAACCGTTTTTCTCCATTTTCTCTTGATTGTAAACAACTTTTGAGTATCAATGAATCAATTTGAGAGGTTTTTCATCATGAGTAGCTAAACCCAATCCCATGGGTGACGGAGGAAGCCATTCTTCCAAAAGTTATGTGGTAAAATTTATTTAAATTTATTTATGCAACTCTTTTATGATTAATTGCACCGAATAAAAATGGAGTAAATGATTTTTATTAATCAATTGTGTTTTCTCTTGATGGAGTATGCTTAGTAAATTGCTTTTGATACGTCATGATCGCGATTAACAGTGGATTTTTTCAAAATCTAATTTAGGCAATGATTAGAATCACAATTTCCTTTGATTGGAGTTATATTGTCTAGAATTGCATGATAAGAATTGTTATTGAATCACATAAATTTTGGTGAATGGTGGAATCCTGATCCCCGGTAAGAATTCTCTCCCATATTTTGTTAATGTTGTGCATATAAAATTATTTATTTATTTTTATTAAGTCTAAAAAAGAATTATCCTTCACAAATCCGAGAGTTTGAACCTTCACTACTAAAACCACGAAAAATCTCATAATCAATCATCTAACGGTGGAAAGATATTAGCTTGAATCTTTAATCAGGTTTCCTCTAACGATGAATGTTGGTTTCTTTGTTCCAAAGTTATCAAACCCTGATTTGAAGATTATATAAGGGAGAACTCTAGCAACTAGGAAACCTAATCCCCACATCTCCTGTGTGATACTAGTTGCGACTAGAGTCGATTCTCCTTTAACCTAGTTTTTTCCTAAAACCATTATAGGTTAACGACATAAAGACTTCATTAGGATTCTGAAGACAGACCCAACTATTTTCTCTGTGGTTGCGTGTTCTGATCTTACTTTGGTCTATTGTATTGAGAACTATCTTCTCTAAGATTTGCTCAAGATTTATCTCCGATAGGTAAGATATAAAAAGTAATCACAAAGCTCTTCGTCTCATTCTTTGTGATTCCACAATAACTTGTTCTACTACCATATAGTTAAGTTATTGTGAGGTGATTGATATTTCTAGGATGTTGACCGGATTATCAATTGGTTCATGTTCACCTTGATTTATCAAAAGACGGAACAAAACTTCGTAGGTATTTCTGTAGGAGACAGATTTATCTATTCAAATAGAATTTTCTGTGTGAGACAAATTTGTTTATCAAGTCTTCGACTTTGGGTCGTACCAACTCTTAGTTGTGAGTAAGATCAGCTATGGAAATCAAGTGCGTAGAGTCCTGCTGGGATTCAGAGGCGTAAGGAACGCGACTGTACCTTAATCAGTGTGATATTGGTTATGGCTCAACTACATTCCAGTCTGAAGTTACTTGTAGTAGGATAGAATCTGTAGCGGCTTAATAGAGTGTGGTGTTCAAATCGGGACTAGGCCCTGGGGTTTTTCTGCATTTGCGGTTTCCTCGTTAACAAAATTTCTGGTGTCTGTGTTATTTCTTTTCCGCATTATATTTTGTATATAATTGAAATATCACAGGTTGTGCGTAGTTGAATCAATTGGTAAATCCAAATTTTGGTTATTGATTGAAATTGATTGGCGCTTGGATTTTGGTGTTTGGTACCATCCAATTTATTTCTCATGTTGATCCGGCTCACATATTTCTATCTGTTTGATTGCAGATTGATTTGAGAAATTGAGATATAACTCTTGGATATATTTTCCTTGATTGAACCTGTCTGTCTAGTTGATTCTCTTGGTATTATATTGGAGTTAGTCCATACAAATTGCCTAAATATAATATTGGGTGTGGTTTTTAGATCCCCACTTTTTCACTAAGATTTACTCGAGATTTATGTCCGATAGGTAAGATGTAAAAATTAATCACAACAGTTCTTCGTCTCAGACACTTGTGATTCCGCAGTAACTTTTTATGTTAATCAGTTGAGTTATTGTGAGGTGATTAATATTTCTAGGCTGCTCCTCGGGAGTATAAGTCCATGGTATTAGTTGAGTTTCCTGTTCACCTTGATTTATCTTAAGACGGAAACAAAACCAAGAATAGACTTATCTTTGGGAGACAAATTTGTTTATAAGTATTCGAATTTGGTTCGTAGCAACTCTTAGTTGTGGGTGAGATCAGCTAACGGAATCAAGTGCGCAGAATCCAGCGTGGTTCTAGAGGCGTAAGGAACGCGAATATACCTTAATCGGTGTGAGACTAGGTTAGGGCTCAAATACATTCCAGTCCGAAGTTGACTTGTAGTAGGCTAGAGTCTGTTATATTTACGGGGTTCAAATATGGACTAGGTCCCGGGGTTTTTTTGCATTTACGGTTTCCTCGCTAAAAAAATTTCTGGTGTCTGTGTTATTTGTTTTCCACATTATATTTGTCTATATAATTGAAATATCACAAGTTGTGCGTAGTTCAATCACAGTTGATAAATCCGACCTCATTTGTTGGATATAACTTGATTGACACTTGGGCATTGGTCTTTGGTAGCGTCCAATTTATTTCTCATATCAATCAGGCTCACGAATTTCTATCTGTTCGATTTGCTGATTGTATTGAAAAAGATATAAAGCTCTTTGATATATTTCTTGATTGAGTCTCGCTTTTAAGTTGTTGCTGTCGGAATTATATTGGAGTTTAGTCCATACAGATTGTCGAACGAATTATTGGGTGTGGTTGTTGTACCCCCGCTTTGTCAATTGGAATCAGAGCAGGCAAACACGCTAAGACTTCACAAGTATGTGTTTGAAGCAATCCAATGTGTATCGACAGTAAAATCTCTGTTGACGAGTCACCAGTTTAAGATCTACCCAACTTCGAGTGTGTTCTAGAAACCATCGATGAGGTTGAGTGGTTTGATCTAGAGAAAATCATAAAAATCTTTGTCGAGAGAAACAACGATTGATAAGGAAAATTGATGGTCTTCATTGCGAAATTTACATCAAAAACTCTGATCTTCGAGAATGCTCTGAAGAGGTAGTTGATATCCAGAAGAATTTAGATGAACAAATCCGGATCAATACTGATCTTGTTGCAGATATTGCAAAGAGTAAGGACTTGAAGTCTTTCAAAGAATCTCCAATGGATTTGAGAAACTCCTTTAATTCTTCTTTGAAGGATTGTCGTAAGTCAGGAGATAAGCGAGGTTTAGGCTTTGTAAAACCTGAAGTGACTCAGAATTTCTCAGATGAATTTAGAGATGTTGGTACATGTATGTTTTGTGGTTCTTGTGATCATTTTCAACATACATGTATGCAATCTAAGAAAAGTTTAAAGGTTCTTAGTGATCTTCACAAGAAAGCTGAACAACTGTTTACTACTCTAAAAATAGGTGTACAAAATAACAAGAAAACCCAAATGGGAAAGTAGTGTTAGTACTCTAAAATCAACATCACCCTTTCAATGTTTCCTTGATAGTGGATGTAGCCAACATATGACTGGTGATCTTTCTTGGTTTATGAACTCGAACGATTTTGAAGGAGGACAAGTAACATTCGGATATGGGAGTTGTTGCTACATAAGCAAAAAGTGGACGATCAAACTACCAGGCATTCCTGAAATCCATGATGTCGTATACGTTAAAGGTATGACTGCAAATCTTCTTTCTGTTAGTCAAATTTGTGACTAAGTCCATAAAGTTTTCTTCAATGAGAATGATGTGACATTGTATAAAAGAGTGGAAAAGGATTTTTTTCAGGGAACTCGTGGTAAAAACAACTGTTATCTTTTGGATACCCAGTTTACTAATTGTTGCAATTTGACTAAGGAGGAATCTACACATCTTTGGCATGAATTTTTTGGTCACATCAATTATCACCTTCTAAATAAGATCATTAACAAAGAACTTGTTAGATATGTTCCCAAAATCAATGCTAAGATTGATGGTGTCTGTGGTGCGCGCCTGTCAAAAGGGTAAACAAACAACAGTTCCGTATAAATCATCACGAGATATTCTCATCAAAGCTCCACTTTATTTAATTCATATGGATCTCTTCGGTCCTATTCAACAACCTACTATTGATGAGAAGAAGTACGCTTTAGTTATGGTAGATGATTACACCAGATTCACTTGGGTGGTATTTTTGGCTCATAAGAATGAAACCCTAAGTGAATTCAAGATTATTGTTAATAAAATCCAGAACAAACAAGGTCACAATCTAAAGAAAATTAGAAGCAATCGTGGAACTGAGTTCAAGGACACCAAAGTTTTTGAATTCTGTGATAAACTGGGGATTATTCAACAATACTCACCACCCATTACTCCACAAGAAAATGGAGTTGCATAAAGGAAGAATAGGAACATTCAGGAAATGGCAAGGGTAATGCTCCACAACAAAAACTTACCGTTGAAATTTTGGGGAGAAGCTGTTTTTACAACATGCTATTTGATCAACCGTGTTTATTCACGGTTTAAAACCCTAAATACTCCTTATGAGTTGTGGTACGGTAAGAAGCCCAACTATCACTATCTCAAAGTATTTTGGCAGTAAGTGCTACATTTTAAAAGATCGAGAACAGAAAGGGAAATTTGATTCCAAAAGCGATGAAGGTATTTTTCTTGGCTATGCATCTGACAGTCGTGGTTTTCGAGTATATAATCTCCGAACCCATGTTATGATGGAATCGACAAATGTTATCATTGACGATATGAGAGATTTCCGTCATGATGACCCTTCTGCTGAATTGCCTCCAACGGAGATAATTGATAAAGTCAAAGAAATCTCAAAATTAGTAGAAGTTGTACCAACAGTTGCAGATCCTGACATTTGTAGTGACGAGGAGAAAACCCCTAGTCAGGGTATTCCTGTTGAACGTGAACGTGCTCTAACACGGTATCTCTAGTTTCAAAGGAATAATTATACTAACATTATTATTGGAGGAAAAGATTCTACAACTAAGATGAGAGGACAACTTCAAAATATTTGCAACTTCGGATCTTATCTATCGCAAGTTGAACCAAAAAACATTGATGAAGATCTTAGCGATCCCTTCTGGGTGAATGCAATGCATGAAGAGTTAAATCAATTATAAAGACAAGATGTATGGGAACTCGTACCTTGTATCTCTAATGTAAATATTGTTGGTACTAAATGGATATTCAAGAACAAGTCAGATGAATTTGGCACAATTTTCAGAAACAAAGCTAGACTTGTCGCTCAGGGATATTCACAGATTGAAGGTATCGATTTTGACGAAACCTTTGTTCCTGTGGCATGCCTTGAGTCTATTATATTATTATTAGCTCATGCTTGTTTTCTCAAGATTAAGCTATTTCAAATGGACGTAAAATCTGCATTCTAAGATGGATGTTTAAAAGAAGACGTCTATGTTGCTCAACCTAAAGGATTTGAAAGTTCAAAATTTCCTGATCATGTCTTTAAGCTACGAAAGGAATTGTATGGATTAAAACAAGCACCTCGTGCATGGTTCGAAAAAATAACCATTTCTCTTCTTAGGAAAGGTTTTTCGAGAGGTGGAGCTGATAAAACATTGTTTACCAAATGGAGTGGGAAGGATGCGGTTATTTCTCAAGTATATGTAGATGATATCATCTATCGATCGACCTCCGAGAAAATTGCAAAAGATATTCAAGTCTCTCTTGGAAGGGAATCTGAGATGAGCAATATTGGTGAATTAAAATTATTTTTAG
Organism: Papaver somniferum; assembly: GCF_003573695.1. NCBI lineage: Eukaryota > Viridiplantae > Streptophyta > Magnoliopsida > Ranunculales > Papaveraceae > Papaver > Papaver somniferum. The sequence continues at coordinate 91,026,131 of NC_039368.1, read as the reverse complement.
GATTACAAATTCAACAACACAAGGATGGAATATACTTATCTCAATAAAAGTATGCTAGGGATCTTGTAAAAAGGTTGGGTCTTGATAAGTCAACTCCAAAATTTACTCATATGCCCTACTGGTAAGCTACACAGAGATGACAAAGAAATCAATGTGGATCAGAAACTTTATCGATCGATCATTGGAAGTCTTTTATATCTTACAGCTACTAGACCTGATATTGCTTTTAGTGTTGGTTGTTGTGCTAGATTTCAGGCTGATCCGAAGGAATCTCATCTTGCTGCTGCAAAACGGATGATGAGATACATTCAACACATTATCGGTTATGGTTTATCTTATACTTTTGATACTAACACTGATCTTACTACTTATTCAGATGCTGACTGGGCAGGATGTGTGGAAGACAAAAAGAGTACATTAGGGGGATTTTACTATGTAATATTGAATCTTGTGGCATGGCATAGCAATAAGCAAAACTCACAATCCCTTTCAACATGCGAAGAAAAATATATTGCTGCAGGTTCGTGTTGTACTCAACTTCTATGGATGAAACAAATGTTTGTTAATTATGGAATTGACATTGGCATGATGAAGATCTTTTGTGATAACTCAAGCGCGATTCACATTACTGAGAATCCTGTTAAGCACTCAATAACTAAGCACATCGAAATAAGGTATCATTTTATTAGAGATCTCTATGAAAATAGTATTATTAACATGGAATTTATGCCTCCCGAACAACAATTGGATGATATTCTCACCAAACCTCTAGATACTGCAACGTTTCAACACTCACTGCAGTCTATTGGTGTTGTTTTGGTTCATTAGATTTCTAGATTTTTTTCCCCTTGATTTATCTATATCTTCTAGGCAATAAAAGCTTGAAGTTTCAGTGCAGTGTTGTTTAAATTTCGTATTTGTTTCTAGTAGTTGTATTATTTTTCTGTTAGATCTATGAAGTATCAAAGTATACAAAGAAATCTTTATTTTCTTATAAAAGTAAGGTCGCTCATGTTGTTCTCTTGGGAATGACATCAAATGGGGGAGAGTTTTTAAATGAACTTGTGCTTAATTGCCATATATTTGTGGGGAAAACGGTTGTGGAATTTTGAGGGAGTTCCTTTGTATCCCTATAAACTCCTTGATGAATACACTAAGTTTAAACTATGTGAAATCATCGAAACAAAGTTGATATGTTCTCTTTTAGCCAGGAATTATCTTTTTGAGAATTTCATTATGATCCGGTAGTTTTCGTACCTTTCCCAATTCATATTGTCAAAAAGGTGGAGAATTATTTGGTACTTCACTCTTATACATATGGTTTACGGATCATTATGTAAGAGGGAGTGGTTTTCATTATGAGATGTAAGTATTGACTAAGGGGGAGTGATACATATCACCATAGTATTATTTCAAAGTTGTGATACAATTGGACTTTGATTCTCTATAGTAATACTATGGCACTGTATAACAATGTTTGAGAACTTTCATTTTCATATTTTGATGGCTACGACTCTTCAACAACAATGATGCTGAGTTGAACACATTCAGAATCGATGGAGAACTTCAAGTAACGAAGAATTCAAGGAAGTCGAAGAGCCAAGGAAATCAATCATGATGGATCAAAAGCTACAAAGTTTATTTATTTTATAATCCATATGTATTGATAGTTTTGTCATTAAAATTGACAAAGTGGGAGATTGTTAAACCACTGCTTGGTCGAACTCGCAAGCGTTGCTATCTCAATCTTGTTTGTCAATGTTAGTGATCAAAACTATATACTTGATTTCTAGTCTACTTATAGCTATGCCTCAAATTAGGATAAAAGTGTGTAGATGAGATTTAGACTTCACGGCATTCACCAATTGAAGAAGAAGATCTACTGAAGAGATTGGAGGAACTTCATCAACAAAAGGTATGTGGAGACTAAAACTTATCTATCACTCAGAAGTCTATTCTATTCTATCTTCTAATGAGACTAAGTCTTATAGCTATATAAACTTTTACATTATACACATTTGATATTTCTAGCCGAGTTTATCTCGCTTATCTATCTCTCGAAATATGTGTTGAAATCTTTTAGCTTTAGCTAAGTTCATCGTATTCTTGACGAGTTTAGTTGGAGACAATTTATTTGTTGGAAACTAAATATTAAGTCAAAAGGTGATCATGTGAAAATTACCTTGAAACATATTATACGATTTGTGTGAGACAATCATTTGATATTGACTTGGGAAGTCTCGTATTGATTGATTAATCACTTGAAAATTACTTGAAGCTAGTGGTATGTGAAAAAATGGGGGTATAACAACCACACCCAATAATTCGTTCGACAATATGTATGGACTAAACTCCAATATAATTCTAAGAGAACCAACTTAAAAGAGAGACTCAATCAAGAATTACATCAAAGAGTTTTTATCTGTTTCTCAATACAATCAGCAAATCAAACAGATAGAAAGCTGCGAGCTTGATTGATATTAGAAATAACTTGGACGGTACCAAAGACCAATGCGCCCAAGTGTCAACCAAGTTCTACCCAACAAACAAGGTTGGATTTATCAACTGATTTAACTACGCACAACCTGTGATATTTCAATCATATAAAGAAATATAATGCGGAAAAGAAATAACACAGACACCAGAAATTTTGTTAACGAGGGAACTGCAAATGAGGAAAAACCACGGGACCTAGTCCATATTTGAACACCACACTGTATTAAGCCGCTACAGACACTAGCCTACTACAAGTTAACTTCAGTTTGGAATGTAGTTGAGCCCTAACCAAGTCTCACACCAATTAAGGTACAATCACGTTCCTTACGCCTCTAGAACCACGCCGGATTCTGCGTACTTGATTCCCTTAGCTGATCTCACTCACAACTAAGAGTTTCTACGACCCAATTTGTTCCGTCTTTTGATAAATCTACGTGAATAGGAACCAACTAATAATCTGGTCTTATACTCCCTAAGAGCAGCCTAGAAATATTAGTCACCTCACAATAACCCAACTGATTAACAGGAAAAGCTATTGCGGAATCACAAGAGTCTGAGACGAAGAACTGTTGTGATTACTTTTTATATCTTACATATCGAAGATAAATCTTGAGTAAATCTTAGAGAATATCAAACTCAATATGATAGAACAAGTAAGATCAGAATAGCAACTACAGAGAAAATAGTTGGATTTGTCTTCACGAATCCCAATGAATTCTTCAAGTCGTTAACCTATAATGGTTTTTGGAAAAACCTAGGTTAAAGGAGAATTGACTCTAGTATGCAACTAGGAACACACAGAAGTGTGGGGATTAGGTTTTTCAGTTGCTAGAGTTCTCCCTTATATAGTCTTTCAAATCAAGGTTGCTTTCAATCAAGGCTAAGATATCTTAGTAACAAAGCATTCAATATTTACTGTTAGATGAAAACCTGATTTAAGATTCAAGCTAAGTCTGCTTAAAAATAAAGCAATCAATATCCACCATTATATGGTCTTAGCTTGTTACACTAAAATGAAATATACTTTCATTTAGATATGAGTTACCGTAGCTAAACGTGTATATTGAGTTAGCTCAATAACAGTTAACCGAAGTTAGCCATATAAACACTTTTGTCTTAGCTGTATTCATCTAATACTTCTATATCAAATATGAATATCAATCAATCATGAAATATAATCAAATGAATCTAATTGTGTTTCAAATAGAGTTGTTAAATTGTTCAATATCTCTTAGAAATATATATTAACAAACTAAATCGAAATCGGTTTGATTCGTAATCGTACACAGTACTTATACAAGAATCAATTCATGAACATAAAGCCACGGTTTGCAAAGATTGCATTCCTTAAATCATAAATGTTTTAGTTCATGAGTATGAGAATCATACATAGCCAATTCTATAACTTTACCACTATGTTCGCAAACCAGGTACGCAGACAGCAGCTCCGGACCTTGGCCTAGTCAAGCCGTTCGCAAACCCAGTTCGCGAACAACCGTTCCGGACCCAATTCAGGTAAACCCGTTCACATACTAGGTACGCAAACAAGAGTCTCGAACCTTCTCAGGTAAATCCATTCACATACTAGGAACGCAAACAAGAGTTCCGGAACTGAATCATCACAATACAGTTCACATACTAGGTATGCATACCGTGTTGTATCCAGACGTGGGTAATTGTTCTAAACTCTCATTTCAATCATTGAAACATCCTTGGAAGACGACAGTGGTTGTCTCACACAAACCATTAGCTTCAAGTAATTTCAAGTTATTGAATAATCAATAAGAAACTTCCCAATTAACATCAAATGACTGTCTCACACAAATCATATAAGATGTTCAAGGTAATTTTCACATGATCATATTTTGACTTAATATTTAGTTTCCAATAAATAGATTGTTTCCAACTAAACTCGTCAAGAATATGATGAACATAGCTAAAGTAAAAAGCTTCCAACACATATTTCGAGAAATAAATAAGCAAGATAAACTCGGCTCGAAATATCAAATGTGTATAATGTAAAAGTCTATATAGATATACGACTTAGTCTCATTAGAAGATAAAATAGAATATACTTTTGAGTGATAGATAAGTTTTACTCTCCACATACCTTTTGTTGATGAAGTTCTTCCAAGCTCCTCAGTAGATCTCCGTCTTCAATTGGTGAACGCCGTGAAGTCTAAAGCTTAACAACACATTCTATCCTAATCCGAGACATAGCTATAAGTATACTAGAAATCAATTATATAGTTTTGATCAACTAAACTTGACAAACAAGCTTGATATAGCAACGCTTGCGAGTTCGACCGAGCAGTGCTCTAACAATCTCCCTGTTTATCAATTTTAGTGACAAAACTATCAATACAAATGGATTACAAAATAAATAAACTTTGTAGCTTCTCATCCATCATGGTTGATTTCCTTGGATCTTCAATATTCCTTGAATTATTTGCTACTCCAAGTACTTTAACGATTCTGAACGTGTTCAACTCAGCATCATTGTTGTTGAAGATCCGTAACCATAACAATAAGAAAACAGATGTTCTCAATCATTGTTATACAATGTCATAGTATTATTATGGATAATCAAAGTCCAATTGTATCACAACTTTGAAATAATATTATGGTGATATGTATCACTTGCCCTTAGTCAATGCTTCATCTTACAATGAAAACCACTCCCCATTACATAATGATCCGTAAACCATATGTATGTAGTGTGAACTACAAATAATTCTCACCCTTTTTGTCAATATAAATTGGCAAAGGTACGAAAACTACAAGATCATAATGAAATTTTCAAAAAGATACTTCTTGACTAAAAGAGAACATATCAACTTTGTTTCGATGATTTCACATAGTTGAAACTTAGTGTATTCATCAAGTAGTTTATTAAAGATACACGATAACTCCTACAATATTCCACAGCCGCACTCCCCACAAAGATATGGCAATTAATCACAAGTTCAATTAAGAACTCTCCCCCATTTGATGTCATTCGCAAGAGAACAACATGGGCGACCTTACTTTTACGAGAAAAGAAGGATTTCTTTGGACATTAACAAATCACATGGATTTGTATCCAATAAACTCGAATAAATTAACCACAAGAAAACCTTATTAATTAATTTAATCGGAAATTCTCAACATAAGAAAACTTACGGAGCCACACAGTACTTTCATATAAAAGTGGATCAGGGAAAGATCAATATTGTGGAATTTTTCAAAAGTTCATTCTATCTTTCATCAATATTTTCATAATGATACAATAGACATAACTTTTGAGCATATATGAGATAAACACAGTTCACGAACGTAAACACATATATAGCTCATAAGCAATTGCAATATATGAAATCAAAAAGATTAAACACTGCAAAAATCATCTTCCAAATAACTTTAGAATCTAAATAAATAAATCTAAAAACATTGCAAGATGAAAATCGTTGAAATAGCTATGTGTAATTACAATTAATGCTATTCCAAACCCTAGTTATCCTTATTAAACATAAGAATAAATTCTCAAAAATAAGTTTCTTAGACATTATCAAAAGATAAAGAAGTTAATCATCATCTTCATCATACTCGGAATCCATCCAAGAGGCTTGAACTTTATCCATCTCTTCCTTGATTTTAGGAAATTCTGTAGCAATCACACTCAATTGTTCTTGCACACATTTTACCTTGGAATTGACCTTACAAACAACCTTGTGAATTTGTTGAAGAAGACCCAAGGTGGTACGATCACAAGAACCGTCAATAGTATATCTTTTTCTTTTGTATACTTGGACGAACTAGTTTGGGAGTTCCAATAGAGTTTCCAATGGGAGCAATGAAATGTGCACTACATATTTTTCCCAATTAAGCATGGAAATCCTAACTTCTTGTTGAGTGACGTCATCGAAACCATTTGAAGAATAATAAATCCACAAATATCAAGACCTTGAGCACCCATTTCAAGGAAATAGACCAACTCCGCAAATTCACGACTCCACCGAGAATCTCAATTGTGGAGGGACAAAGATTAGAGATGCCAAGTTTTCCGAAGATCCTCAAAGCAATACTAAGATCTTGGGTAGGAATTTTCCCTTCTATACAATCAAACTTCTTGCGGCAAAGACCAAACGAAATGGATTCATAAGATGGTCTTTCTCTTTTTGGTCTAGGTAGACAAAAATTACCTAAAGGATTTTTATAATCTTTGAAATCAACTCTCTATCAACTAGAATATTTTTCATATTTATCATAATCTTGAATTCCAATTTATCAACATTAACATCATGGATGTTAGCATAAAAGATTGTTGTGAGAGTGTCAAATTCTTCACCAAGACCACTGAAGATGTTACCAAGATTATATTTCTCAAAACACACCAAGTATTCTTTATGACACTTTCCTTTACCAATTTCTTCTCTAGTATGAATCCACTAGAAGAAATCTTTTCAAAGGTCTTATTACTAGAATTATTAATGAATACAATTCTAATAAAATCTTGGTCTCTTGGAACAATCTTACTTGAGAGAGAGGATTTAACAAGACCTTTAGCAATTTTCCTTGAACTTTTATCATCATTATTAGACATTCCCATTATAGCAACAAATGAAAATTGAGGGAAAAACAAGATAAAGAGACTTACTTGATTAGCTTCCTTGTAGAAAATTATTCTTTCACCCATTTTTATTTTACCTCCAATAAGGTTTTAATGGAGCTGGTAAGCAAACCCTAAAATAACCCTTGTTCACGTACGCGGACGAAGTAAGAAAGAAGAAGGGTACGCATACCGTAACCTTTATAGTCCCTTTAGATGGCTTGGACCCGTGCAGGTACCGAGGCACATAAAAGGAAAGAAGGATTCCTAGATGGTTTAAAACAACCAAGATCAAATCCTGAACCATGAGGTGCGCACACCGAGTGAATATTTTCTCATAGCCTTGAAGGTGTTTCAATCGATTGGTACAATCGTTTCATATATATCAATAGGGGAGATTCATCCTGGCAGAAAGTTATTCTCCATTTTTGTGAAGATCAATAGCTACCGGAGGAAATCGTAATGATGTTGTGTACGTATTACTCCCTTTTCGGATAATTCCATCTTAATGAAGAAAATAGTGAAGAAAACAGTTTCTTCAAATCCTCCAAATGGCCGAATCTTAATTCAATGGCCATCCCTCAAAAATCATCAAATTTCTCTTTGAAATTCATGTTATTAGTATATATGTTGGTATATTACAATGTACTTGTTATTGTGATACAAGACATTTGCATTTTATCATTATTTCACTTTTGATGTATCTGGGATTGTTGTGTTCAATTTTACCTTATCAATGAAACAAAGGGTTACCTCTTTCCTTCAAAAAATAATAATAATAATAAATAAATAAATAAATAAATAAATAAATTATGTAGTTATGTAGTCATACACCTTAGCCTCAGGTGGCAGTCATCCTAAGAAATACTCCCTTCGTCCCACTATTAATTGACCTAGTTTAAGGTTGCACAATTCTTATGGCAATAAAGGGAAAAGAGTACTTTAAAGTATTTTTTTTACAATTATACCCTTATGGATAGTAACTGGTAAACTTAGAAATGATTTATCTCTCAAACCGTACCACGTACGTTCGCAAACTTTATACCATTATAAAATATTTTAAAACACCTATGTAACGAATATAAACATGCCTATCAAATTATATATATTTCTTATAATAACATAAATCAATTAAAAGGGTAATTTTAGAAATATCCCCTTGTTTAGTGAAATATGTCATATATTATGGGTCAAAATCTAAAAATAAATAGGCCAATTAATAGTGGGACGGAGGGAGTATGTTCCTTAGCACGACAGTATTGGTGGTGGTGTTCTCGTGTAATCATAATGCCTCCCCTGAGCTTCATAATAAAGTCTAAGACACTCCCCTGAGCTTCACCCAACAATTATGGTTTTCTTATGGTAAGTAAGTACCAAAAGAATGTACTTATAGGAGGTTAGTCAAATGAGATTTCAAATGACTTTCAGAGTGTTCTCAAATCCAATGTTAGTCGACTGAGACTTTTTGTGAGTCTTATTATGTCTCTTGTTATTGATTAGAGACTTTTTTTAAGTCATTTAAATTTTTCGAAACTCCATGTTATTGGATAAGGACTTCATAAGAATCACTACAACATCACTGTTATTCGAATGAGAATTGAAAGTCATTGATTTATTGTTTTCATAGATTTGGAGAGACTTCTTTTTAGGAAAATAGGCATGGTAGAAATCTCTCCTCAAGAGGTGATATTTTTGGAGACTTGGAAACTTGGGGAATATTTGTTTTTGAGAGTAGGGCCAATTTTTTTTTGTTTGAGCTGATGACCAAGTAACGGGCCATTTGCGGAGTAATCCAGTGACGAGATTGAATAGAAAATAAAATGAATGTGGGATGAGTAAAATAAAAAATAAATGAAAACACAAGCATAAGGCAACAACAAGATTTATTTTGACAATGCCCACGTATTTTACCAGGTATTCATGGTATTTTTATTTAGATTATAATGTGCATAATAAAGTAACCAATAATGTGCATAATAGAGTAACCAGTAGATGTTTTGAATTTTTGATTAAATATTGTACATTTTTTTGTCTCTAAAAATCACAGAGACTCTTTACGAATATCATTTTTTTTGTCTCTACAAGTCACAAAGACTTTCTAATTTATTTTCAGAAAATCATCAGAAATCTCTATATTTTTTTAGAGAATCGTAGGGAGTCACTCAAATAACAAATCTATGAAAGTCTATAAAAATGTCAATTGACTGCCTCCCTGTCAGTGAACTAGTAGGTTTTTGTAAGCATGTACCAAAAGAATTGTGAGAATAATTCCCAAGGCCCACTTTCATATCTAAAAATACCATATCTATTCGTTGAAATTAGACACTGTATATCCTAGATTTGAATAAGAATAGGGTTTTGGCTCACACATGGTGAGTATATTGGAGGACAGCAAAACCCCACTCGCAAAACTTAATAGTAACAATAAGAGGGTAGTGTATGTCCGTTGATATTATTGAGGGTCGGCAAAATGCGATCACTGAGAAATGCACAACACAGACTTTTTCTCCATCAACCCCATGTGCAAGCCTTCTTCAACCACTCCATAACAAAATACTTAATGCGGTTTTGGACCCTCCAAATCTCCTATAAATACCAACGAAACATTCTTCTCATTTCACTCTTGTAGGATACTTAAGTACAATACTAGCTATCTAGCTCAAATGGCTACGGCTAGAACTAGTGGCGTTGTTTTCGTTTTGGTGGTAGTGTTGGGTGTAAGTTTATGTTCAGCCTCCAGGGCCCTCCTCAATCTGGAGGGAGCTAGTAATGGTGCTGGGTATGGCGCTGGGCATGGCATTGGAAACGGAGGGGGTTCAGGTTATGGAGGAGGGTCGGCAGGAGGAGGAGGAGGTGGTGGAGGATCTGGTGGTGGTAGTGGTTATGCAGTTGGAGGTGAGCATAGTGTGGAGCATGGTTATGGAGGTAATTACGGAGATCATGGAGCTGGTTACGGTAGTGGTAGTGGTGGTGGAAGTGGAAGTGGAGGTGGTTATGGGAGCGGAATTGAACATGGTGCAGGTTATGGTGGTGGAGGCGGAGGCGGTAGTGGTAGCGGGTCTGGTTATGGTGTTGGGGGAGAGCATGGTGTAAGCTATGGTAGTGGAGGAGGTTCTGGTGGTGGGTCTGGCTATGGTGCTGGAGTTGAGCATGGTGGTGGTTACGGGGGTGGGGGTGGTAATGGGGGTGGTTCTGGTTATGGTTCTGCCATTGGAGGTGAATATGGTAGTGGAGGATACGGTAGTGGTGGTGGAAATGGTGTTGGTAGTGGTTATGGTGGTACCAGTGCAGAACATGGTGGAGGATACGGTGGTGGCAGCGGCAAAGGTGGTGGTTCAGGATATGGTAATGAACATGGTGTTGCATATGGTGCTGGTGGAGGATCTGGGAGCGGCGGTGGATATGGCACCTTCGGAGGTGAACATGGTTATGGTAGTGGAGGTGGAGGTGGAAGAGGTGGAGGTAGCGGAGGTGGCAGTGCTTATGGTGGTGAACATGGGGCAGGTGCATATGGCGCAGGTGGAGGGTCAGGCAGCGGTAGTGGAGGTGGTGGTGCTTATGGTGGTGAACATGGAGCAGGTGCCTATGGTGCAGGGGGAGGCTCAGGCAGCGGCAGTGGAGGTGGTAGTGTTTACGGTGGTGAACATGGAGCAGTTGTGTATGGTGCAGGTGGCGGATCGGGCAGCGGTAGTGGAGGTGGTAGTGCTTATGGCGGTGAACACGGTATAGGTGCGTATGGTGCAGGTGCTGGATCCGGCAGCGGTAATGGAGGAGGTTATGCTGGTGAACATGGAAATGGGTACGGTGGAGGTGGTGGTAGTGGTAATGGCGGGGCAGGAGGCCACGCTGCTTATTCCCACCCATGAGAAAGAAAATTCTTACTGATCTTCTCTGAATTAAGAGAAGAAATTGAAATGCATCTACTACGTACGTATAAGAATAGAGATACAGTAATAAATAGTTTCGTCTGGACTGTCACCATGAGATAAATCTCTAGCATTTTTGCATGGAGTTTTTATATTTATGTTGTCTTTGTTTGAATTATTATTTGTGTTATCATCATATCAACTATGTTAATGTTGTCTATTTATATATTTTATGGCTTACCACATACGTGTAAAGTAGGAATTACCTATAGATCCTATTATATTGTTCTTAGTTAGTGGCAGGTTCACCCACTAAAGCCCAATAACCAGAGGTCCATAATTAAAAGAAAGAAGAAAAATGGATCCAATTTTTTATCACTTGGTCCTGTACACTTGCGAAACTAGGAAAATATTTTCGATAAATGTCTGGATTACCCTTCATAGATAATAACGATAAGACTAAATCAGTCACAAGAGATTTTCATTTTTATTTTCATTTTCTCTTTCCACGACTCCAGCTCTGCGTTGAAGATCAAAGAAACTCCATTTGAAAGCATCACCGACGAGTTTTATTGAATGAATCATCAATAAAATCCAACAAAGAAGATAAGTTTCATCTATTTTGATTGTTTAATTCGGTCATAATCCTTGATTTATCAGTTTGGATAAGAATTTACAGAAAAATCTATGGTTTCAAAAACCCTAATAGCACTAAATTCACTTTGAATTCCTAACTCGATTCACAATTAGTTTTTAGATCTGTAATCCCATTTCCTTTCTCGGTGATTTTAGCTAAAGATTGGTTGTATAGATCTGAGTTGTTGATGTTTGACTGTAGATCCGTGGTTGCAGGATCCGGTAAAACATATATGTCGTACTGATGGTATTATAATTGTTGTATATGTTTAAAATGTGTAAAATCCATCTCTTTGTTTTGAATTTTTCTTGTTTATGAATATGTTTTTGTAATTGATATTATTTTGATTGGGTGGATTGCTAATTTGAGATAATTTTCCGTTTTTGGTAGATTATTTTTTTTCCCAGTTAAAATCATACTTTTTCTTGTTGTTTTAATTTCATAATCAGGAGTACATATGTGATGTACTGAATATAATACGGTCGTTGTATGTCTATAAAATGTGTAACATCTAAATTTTGTGTATATGTGTGTGCTTTGTGTAAAAAAAAAAAGTATCAGTTTGATAATCTAATGAATCAGCATTGGTATATGTCTTTCTTTTAATTTGGTGCAGGCCTTTGTCGTTGGATTCATGCTCTGTTCTTATTCGGATCTAGAGACTAACATAATTCAGGTAGGTAGCTCTTAAGTTTTTTATTCTGATTATTCTTTTATAGTTGATTCTATTTTCAGTTGATTTTGGGTGTGATCCACCAGTGCATATATGATGTACTGTTTATATCAGTATGCTATATATGTAGTGCTGCAAAAGAATCCAGCAGTGCATATATGGCGTACTGAAAAAGAATTGTTTTGCTTTTGTTATATTCATTACTTGTTTTGATATGCAATTGATTTTTAGTTTTTGAATCCGTCTAGTGGATATAGGTCGAAGAAGAACGATTTGTCTGTTGGTAGTTTAGTTCGGGTTAGGCGTAGGAATGGATCGTGGTGGCCGTGGCGTATAATGAGATTTCCTGAATTTCCTGATGGTTGCATCCTTTCTCCGAAGGATCAAACTCCGGTGAAGTTATTGGGACGATATAATGCAAACATGTAAGTGTTTCGATATTCTTGTTTATGTAATCTTGTTTAGTATGAAGTGTGTTTTAATGGGTGTGCATAATGTATGTACTGCATTCTCATGCATTTTTAGTGTGTTTTGATGAGAGTTTGTAATGCATGTATTGCATTCTCATGCATTTTTAGTGAGTTTGATGGAGTCCATAATGAATGTACTGTATTATTCCCAGATAAGTATTGTAGAAGGTTTTTGCAGCTTCATTTGGTATAATTTGGCAGTGCGTATATGCTGCACTGCTGAAAATTCAGTTTATATACGCTACACTGACGAGAAATCAGTATAAATGTTGCACTCAGTAAAAATCACAGTCTACACTTCATAGAACATTACAGTAGCTGCTGTTTTTTTTGCTCCATAACTATTATTCTGCACTAAGCATAACCAAGTAATCCGCTTGGAGTTTTTATACATTTTTTGATCATCTCAGTTGGTCACTTAGCAGGGGGCTCAACAAGACGTGCTAATTGATATGGTTGCATAAAGTCATTCTTACAAGCAGAGATTGGTACACCTTATCAACACAACTACGTAAGACTCTTGCTTAAGTTTCTTTTTTCGCATAGAGGAATACCAAAAAAAACAACTAATAAACAGTTTATCTCCTTGCTATACCTTTTTCTCTTAGTATACCAGCACCGTCGTCTATCCGCTGGACAACCCATAACGATTTTAGTTTCAATTTTTAAGTATATTCACTCTATAATTACCCAAGTTGGACTAAGTGAAGTATTGTTCATTATGGGGACATTGATAGGATCCTGTACATATTTTTCTTAACATTAAATCCGTGTTATTATGTTTAAAATCACTGAAAATATGAGTGCATCCAATATGTACTGATAGTTGTGAAAAGAAGACTTTCCTTTCTTAGCATTACACATAGGTTTAGATAGAATTAGTTGTGTTTTTTTAACGCAATCACTGTCATGGTGTGAAAGGAAGAATTTTGTTTCTTAGCATTATCCATTGGTTATATGATCTTTTTGGGTTGGTAATGGAATTGGCTTATTAAGCAGTTTATGTGTCGGTTCGAGAACGATTTTTTTTTGGATTATACAGTATGAATTGAGTTTATTCAAGGATGATTTTTGTAGATGTAAAACATGAACTGAGTGTAGGTATACTGTCAATAAATTGGGTGTATAAGTACTGTCAAGAAATAGTTATTTGTTTCCTTCGAAAAAGAAAGGACCGAATAAATTGAGTGCAGATGTACTGTCAAGAAATTGAGTACATCATTTATAGACTGGAAAACAGTTTGCAGGATTATTACTCTTCGTTAGTTGGTATGGTTTGCTAAACGCCTACACGTCTTAAGAGTTTTCATTGGTAATGGGTGATAAGTGCCTTAAATACATCATTTATAGACTGGAAAACAGTTTGCAGGATTATTACTCTTTGTTAGTTGGTATGGTTTGCTAAACGCCTACACGTCTTAAGAGTTTTCATTGGTAATGGGTGATAAGTGCCTTAAATACATCTTTTGAATGTCAATTTTTTATGCTTTTCTTAGTTATTTCTCAACAGATTTTTGTATATTACGTTTGTTTTATTTTGCAGGCATTTTGGAGTCATGTTACATGAAAGAAGAGGAGAAGAGGCATAATTCATCATTTGGCTACGCTAGGTGCTAATGGATTTGAAGCCAAGGCAGTCACACTTATTAATCGGGGTAGCCACCTGCTGTGATAAGGGCCAGTCTTATACGCAACAACAACAAAGCTAGGTCCTAATACACTCGACCAGTTCCGCTCATTTCATCTCAGTCTACAACCAAAATACGAAGAGCTGTTGCCAAGAGTTCACCGTTGTCCAACAAAGTCGACCAACATCTAGTCACTGTTCTTGTGGTCGTGTTTTAGGAGAAAAGGCGTGATCCAGAAGCTCAGAACAACACGACAGAGTGAGAGATTAATACCGAGAAACCAGTTGGGAAAGAGTTGTTGTCTGTCATTGATTGGAATGAAGATCAAGGGAGATCAGGACTGGTATCTCGAAGATTAGAAGGAAATAAATATTGGGTATTAAATTTTGGAGAGTTTGGTTTGATTTTGAAGTCGTTTTGCTGCCAAGAGAAGGCAGTGAAGAGAAGATAAGTTGCTGCCGTTATGATGATAAGTAATGATGAATGTTTCTGAGTTTTGAATGAATTAGAAATGTGGATGCTTGTGTAATTTAATTATTGTCGCATAGAAGGAGATTGAAAGAGATTAGGATTCAACATCAAGCTCAGAACTGTATATAAGCAAACTGCACACAGGTTATTTGTAGAAAGGCCGGAAAGAGCATTTCTTCATAGTTTCAAGATCAGCTGCGACCAACTTAGTATGTCAGATGTAGGAGATGTTAAAAATGCAGACAAGGGATTGTGCAACCAGTATTCACAAATCCAAGTAAGTCTTTTGCAGCTATCAGCCATGGTTATATTGGTTGTACAAGGGTTCGACCAGATTTTCGACAAGAGTTTGAGGCGAATAATCAGTGAAGAGGGCAACAGTTCTGCCCAAGTATTGTGTAGCTGCTAGTCTTGGATCGAGGCTGTGCACAAGGGCTGTCTGGAAAAGGCAAAAGCTTGATTTAGAACTTGAGATAAACATGGAAACATTGGTCGAATATTCAAAGATTGGGTTTGTAAAACTTGGACGAAAAACCAGTTAAGAGAGTGAAGCTTCTTGCCGTTGATTTTGATAGTTAACAGTGCAGAAGATATGTACTCGAACTTATAAGTATATAAGCTATGTGTACTCAAATTTGTAAGCAGTGCAGCGGATATGTACTCAATATAATAAGGGTGTAGACACGTACACGTTTGGTAGTAGAGGGTATTATGGTCATTTCAATGTTTTCAATTAATTTTGGACCTACCGATAAAAGAAAATTCCGGTTGGACCCTACTATAAATAACTATATAGGCCCAGGACCAACCAACAAATTTTCCATGTGTAAACACATGGTTTTTACCAGAGCCGAAGACACGAATGGGGCTTCCGGTACTGACCGAAGCCACCATTGACGATAACGTGGCACAAGTGGGCTGCCCCAAAGGTGGGTTGCCCCCAAAAGAGATGACCAGTGGTTGCCCAAATAACCCCAGTTGTAATAGTACATGTGTACGACTGATAATAGGAGACTTACTAGGAAAGATATTAGGATACACGTGTACGGTACTTACATGTCAGGCTTTGCCTATAAAAGCAGGTATCTCTCCCAGAGAAGGACAGAATTTTCCAGATAATTGTATTGTGTATTGGGATTAGTTTCCACATTACCCTATGATAATTTATGGGTGTTTACATTTGGCGACTTCATTGGGGACTAATCCTCAGTACTAGTACAAAAAAATCATCATGGATTCGAGTGATAGCAACCTCGGGTGACAAAATATCCAAAACATCACAAAACTGCCACCAACCGAGTAGCACCATCGTCATACGAAACACTACTAGTCTCGACTATTAATTGTCGAAGTCGATAACAACATCACTAACATCAACAGATCCGGAGATAAAAGGACAGAGAAGAGACGAAA
Organism: Papaver somniferum; assembly: GCF_003573695.1. NCBI lineage: Eukaryota > Viridiplantae > Streptophyta > Magnoliopsida > Ranunculales > Papaveraceae > Papaver > Papaver somniferum. Next base: position 91,009,889 of record NC_039368.1, on the reverse strand, counting down.
TCTTTATAACGGAGAATTCGAAGAAAAACTTCATCACATACTGAAATCAATATATTTCTCATCAACAATCAGCTTAGAAACAAATTTCTTCTTCATATCTCTCTTATATTGTTCTTATTGCTTCAGATCTACAAGTTTTGAAAAAAAATTCAATCTGATTTACATAAAAATCTGAAATTACTTTCAAAATCTTAATCGAAAACAAGTTTCAACAATAGATCTATGATTATTAAACTTTGTTTTACAAACCCTTTTAGGGATTTTCTATGAAAAACAGAAAAATAATGATTTTAGCCTAATTTGGGTTCTCCTGTGAATATTATTGGTACTCTTCGTCCAACATTAAAATCATCAACATTAAACCCAAAGTTGCATCATAAAATCAGATAATTGGTATATGGTCTTGGTCCAATATTGAAGAGCTAAAGTAATGACTAATGGTTGCACATAACTGCTTGCAAGAAATTCACAGAGAAGACCCGTAAATGTTCAACCACCAGATCCCCAGATCACTAAGAAATGTAGACGTCGCGCTCTTGCTGCAACAGAAGCCATCTTTTCGGAACCAGAACCAGTATAGTTTCGACTTCCAGTTATTCGAAGTTTTCAACCAATCATAGCGGCTTCCATTTCCCATTTATACCCAGCATACACGGGATGTAAAAAACTTCGCCACTCATGCATCTAACAATGAAAACTACCAACACCAAAACTATCACCCCACTGTCACCCGAGGATACCACTACTTTATATCATCGAAATTAAATCTGAAGACTCAATCATCCACGGAGCTGAGAAAGATAAGTTTCATGTCTCTCTTCATTACTCTAATTTGCTTCCATCTATCAATCCCTCGGTTTTAAATATATGAAATCTCTGCAATTCGTAATTTTAATAAAAATTGACCTTTTAGAAACTGTACCTTTATCCCCAATTACATGTTAACTTGATTTGATACTTTCTCCCTTTGATTTCTGACCACAAATACATATATTACTAGACTGTTTTAGTTTCTTTTATGTTTCAAACATTTTAAGTCGAGTGATGGATGTAATAGACAATATATTATATTTAGAGATGATATATTTAGAGATATTTAGTTACCATAATATTCTGGGAGAATACCAGATTTTCTGTAATACTCAAACTCTATTTATATGAGTTTATGGAATAATAATAATTAAGGATTGATTAACCTCCGACATGGTATCACGAGGCCAACCTCGATCCATCTTCTTCTTTCTCTAAATTACCAATAATCATCCATGGCAAGTGACAAAAAATCCTTACATCCGGCTTTCGCCGTTTCTAACATCAAAGTTTTGATCCCTATTACTCTAGATATCAAACAAGATGAATATTCTTCATGGGTTTTCCTTTTCCAACTTCATCTACAAGCACACAACCTCCTTTTTCTTATTGACGATTCCGCTCCACCACCAGATCTTGATGCTGCCACCATACTACAACTTGATGCCCTCTGCCGTCAATGGATGTTCTCCACCATGGCCAAAGATTTGATGCTTACAGTTCTCAAAACTGGTAAAACTGCGAAAGAGTTATGGAATCATCTTAAAAATCTTTTCCAAGACAACAAAGGAAGCCGTGCCGCTAACCTAGAAAGTAAGTTTGTGAATCTAAGATTTGTTGATTGTAACAATGTTGATGATTATTGTGATAAGCTACAGGCACTTTCGAATCGACTAAGTGATCTTGATTTTCCAATGGATGAGAAACGTTTGGTTATACAACTTGTCAATGGACTTCCGTAGGAATACAATATTGTTGCCTCCTTCATCCAACAATCGATGCCATCTTTTGACACTGCTCGCTCTCAATTACGCACTGAGGAGATTCGCCGTGAACAGCAATCAAACTACAGCTCCCATACTGCCCTTGCGGCTGCCAACAACCAGCGTTCACCTGCTACTTCTTCTTCCGTCACCAGCAGTTTTCACTCAGCGTCTGCCCACCAGCGTTCCGAGCCCAGTTCCCTGATGGGCCACCAAGCTGCTCTTCTTCCAACTCCACCAGGCCCAAGACGTCACCCTACTGCACCCAACTGGGCTCCCCAATGGACGTCTCCCCCAAGCCCATACCCTGCTGTACCTTACTGGAGTCAGCAGCATCATCTCTCTGGTCGTGGCCGAGGTCGTCAGTTCCGTGGGCGTGGCCGTGGTGGCGGACGCACCTTCTCAGCAGCCCGTTCACCACAAGCTTACGTCACTCCTACAACGGAATACCTTCAACCATCGGATATTGCCGAAGCATACAGCTCCATGAGCATTCGAGCGCCTGATGATGACTTCTACATGGACACTGGCGCAACATCACACATCACCTCGGATCCAGGTACTTTACATAATGTTTTTCCTTCGAGCAATGTGCGGTCTATCTTAGTGGGTAATGGCAGCAGCATTCCGGTAACTGCTAGTGGCTCTAGGTTCATAGATCTTCCATCTCACACCCTTCATCTCAAAAATACTCTTGTCGTTCCTTCCATCATCAAAAACTTAATCTCTGTTCGTAAATTTACCACTGATAATCATGTGTCTGTTGAATTTGATCCTTATGGTTTTTCTGTGAAGGATTTGAATTCGAGGAAGACTATTCTCCGATGTGATAGTTCTGGGGAGCTTTATCCCATCACCACTTCTGCCGTGCATTCCTCCCTTTCGCCACTACCTCACCAATTCTCTCTTGCCGTCTGCTCACCTGACGTTTGGCATAATCGCCTCGGCCACCCTGGCGGGGCTATCTTAGATGTTTTACGCACAAAGTCTTTTATTAAATGTAATAAGAATCTTTCCCCCAATCTTTGTCATTCTTGTCAACTTAGCAAACATGTTCGTCTTCCCTTTTATGACTCTCATTCTACTAATGCTGCTCCTTTTGATATTATTCATAGTGATTTATGGACATCTCCGCTGAATTTAGACACGGGTTTTCATTATTATCTTCTCTTATTGGATGATTTCACTAATTATCTATGGGTTTTTCCACTAAAACTCAAATCCCAAGTCTTCACCAAATTTTTGGAATTCCGTTCTTTTGTTCAAACTCAATTTGAACGCCAAATTAAGTCATTCCAATGCGACATGGGTCGCGAATTTGACAATTCCTCTTTTCATAATTTTGCTAGTCAAAACGGCTTAGTATTTCGCTTCTCTTGTCCTCATACATCCTCTCAAAATGGTAAGGCGGAACGCATGATTCGCCGAATCAATGATATCACCCGTACCCTAATGACCCATGCTTCCGTTCCTCATAAATATTGGGTCTATTCTCTTCTTATGGCCGTCTACTTACACAACATTCTTCCCACTAAAATTCTCCGCTTCCAATCTCCGGTGTCCGTCTTATATAGACGCCAACCCACATATGATCATCTTCGCATCTTTGGTTGTCTTTGCTACCCTAATCTTTCTTCCACAACACCACACAAACTTGCTCCTCGTTCCACTAGGTGTGTCTTTCTTGGTTTTCCATCTAATCATCGTGGTTATCGTTGTCTTGACATTTCCACAAACAAATTCATCATTTCAAGACATGTCACATTTGATGAAACCATCTTCCCTTTTTCAAGTCCCTCTCATCTAGACTCTTCCCCTTCTCAAGACCCACAAATCCATCCTCTTTACTCCTTCCTAGACTCCTCCACATATCCCCCTCCTGTAGCCTCTCCTAATACTCATCCATATCCATCCTTCTCCGTCCCTATTGACGGCCCAGTCGTCTCAAACCTACAGCCAAAGCTGTACTCTCCCCCTCATCGACGCCAATCTCGTCCTTCCCAGCCCACTCCCACTGAGCCCACTCTTTCTTCCGAGCCCACTCATCCTTCCAAGCCAACTCGTCCTTCCCAGCCCACTTTTGCTGATCCCACTACCCATGACTCTCCACCGTCCTCCCTTACCCAGCCCATTACCGTGCAGCCCAACACGGTCTCCTCTCCACAGCCCATCAATGCCCCGTCCAACCCCTCCAGCCCACTCCCTCCGACCTCCCCTTCCAGCCCACTTCTTCCAACAGCTACTCGCCCAACTACTAGGGCTTCCCGTGGCATTTTCCTCCCCATTCAGCGACTGAACCTTCATGTCCAGTCCAACTCTCCAATTTCCCCTCTTCCACGTTCTTATCTTTATGCTCTTCGAGACCCTAACTGGAATGCTGCCATGTGGAACGAATACCTTGCTATGATTAAGACCGGCACTTGGGTACTAGTTCCTTGCCCCAGGAACGCCCATATCATTCGGTCGATGTGGCTCTTCCGTCACAAGTTTCACGCTGATGGCACCTTGCAGCGGTACAAGGCTCGTCTAGTAGCCAATGGCAAGTCTCAACAGGTTGGAGTTGATTTTTTTGAAACGTTTAGTCCGGTTGTTAAACCAGCGACTATACGTACTGTGCTCAGTATAGCAACATCACGTTCTTGGGGTATTCGTCAGCTGGACGTTAAAAATGCTTTTCTTCATGGTGACCTAGCTGAAACGGTTTATATGCATCAACCACCGGGTTTTGTTGATTCCGCTCATCCCGATTATGTTTGCCGCCTTCGTCGATCTCTTTATGGACTTAAACAAGCACCTCGGGCATGGTTTCAACGTTTTGCACAATTTATTATTGGTTGCGGTTTTCGTGGAAGTGTTTGTGATTCCTCACTATTTGTTTATCACTCTGTTTCGGAAACTGCATACTTATTACTATATGTGGATGATATTGTTTTAACCGCTTCTACTGATGCCCTTCTAGGTCGTTTCATTGAGTTAATGAAACGTGAATTTGCTATGACTGATCTTGGTGCGTTACACCAATTTCTGGGTATCACTGTGACCCGCTCAGATTCAGGATTGTTTCTGTCACAGTCTTCATATGCACAAGATATTATTGCTCGTGCATCGATGACGAACTGCAACCCAGTCGCTACTCCAGTTGATACACAACCGAAGCTCAGTACTACATTTGGCCCTGCACTCAAGGATCCAACATTATACAGAAGTCTGGCCGGAGCTCTTCAATACCTGACTTTCACCCGCCCCGACATTTCTTATGCCGTGCAGCAGGTTTGCTTATTTATGCATGACCCTAGGGAATCACATATGCAGGCTATTAAACGCATTCTCAGGTATCTTCAGGGCACTCTTGATCACGGTTTATTTTTGTCCGCTTCCACTGTTACTGGTTTGAATGCGTACTCTGATGCTGACTGGGCGGGTTGTCCGGATTCTCGTCGGTCGACCTCTGGCTACTGCATTTTTCTTGGAGACAACCTGATATCTTGGTCATCCAAACGACAAGCTACTGTATCTCGTTCTAGTGCGGAGGCCGAATACAGAGGAGTTGCCAATGCTGTTGCTGAGACTACTTGGTTACGCAATTTACTTCTCGAGCTTCACATCCCGTTACGACGTGCCACTATTGTCTACTGTGATAACATTAGTGCCATTTACATGACTGGGGATCCTGTCCAGCACCAACGCACTAAACATGTGGAGATTGATATTCACTTTGTACGTGAGCGTGTACGTATCGGTGACATTCATGTCTTGCACATCCCTTCTGACAGTCAATATGCAGATATCTTCACCAAGGGCCTTCCTCGAGTATTGTTTGTTCGTTTCCGTTCTAGTCTTAACGTGTGCTCCTCTCCCGTTACGACTAAGGGGGTGTAATAGACAATATATTATATTTAGAGATGATATATTTAGAGATATTTAGTTACCATAATATTCTGGGAGAATACCAGATTTTCTGTAATACTCAAACTCTATTTATATGAGTTTATGGAATAATAATAATTAAGGATTGATTAACCTCCGACAGGATGCAGTAAGACTTATACTATGTATCTAAATAAAGATTTCCTTCTCAATTCCATTTCCAGTTCATGTCTTCGGAAGAACCTCCGTTAACGTCTTCGGAATTTAATGACTTTGACAGTTCAATCTCAATCAATGACTTATGACAAAGATGCCATGCTGAAATCCAAGACAGCTGACTGCGGGCTTTCTAGATGACATCACCAGCTTCCGTATCATCTCGGCTTCGGGCACCAACAACCTAAGACTAAACGTCTTTGTTCATCTGCATTGGGAAGGCCGAGGCAGTGTTAAACTGAAAGTATTGTTCCAGATACCAAAGCTTTTTGTACCTACCCTGTTCGTCAGCGGAGCAGATGTTGTGCTTGATGTTCATCGTTAGCTCCCCTTGAATATCCCCTGCACCTCCGTTCCAAGATGCAATATCGAGTCTGCTATCTAACAGTACCAGCCGCCTCGTCTTACTCTACCGTCCTCCTTATCAAATACTCCCTCCGTCCCACTCCTAAGTGACCTATTTGAAATTTGCACAATTTTTAAGGCAAGCAAGGAAAATATTACTTTTAAGCATTTTTTACAATTATACCCTTATGAATAATAACTATCGAAATTTAGAAATGGTTTACCTCTCAAAATACTCCACGGATGTTCGCAAACTTCATACCATTGAAAAGCATTTTAAAACACCTACGTAACGAATATAAACATGCCTATCAAATTATGCATATTTCGTATATTCTTTATAATTAACTAAAAGGATAATTCCGGAATATCTCATTGTTTAATGATATAGGTCACTTATCATTGGGACAAAATCTAAAATCAAATAGGTCACTTAGGAGTGGGACGGAGGGAGTATTTAAAAGAAAACAAAACTTCAACGACATAGCTAAGATGTCAACAGTGACACCAGCTTTGTGGAAGCAAGCATCAACAAGACCTCAATTCAGTCCATAACAATACCTCTAGAAAGCGTCATCAAAGTATATGGAGAGCAACTGGCGTGAAACATATGCATGAGTTCGTCGGAAAGAGACACCGAGGTGTAAGATGCAACTCAAGGTGCAATAAGACGTGTTAAAAGAACATATACCTACAACACAAAGTCGCATGATAACCACGCAAAGCCATGGCAGATGACTGCTTAGCTCAACATATACATTTCAATAAGTCAGCTGAAGGCAAAAACGCAGACAAAGAGCATTAGAGCAAAACAAGCTCAGCATACAGAGAAAGATCTTCGACCAAACAAAGCTAAGTATTAGCTTACCTACTTAACTCATTAACATATTGTTTCTCCGATAACATACACTTTTGAGGATTTAAGTCCGATAACATACCTCAAAACACTCTCGAGGATTTAAATCCGATAACATACACTTTTGAGGATTTAAATCCATCTCTTTGTTTTGAATTTTTCTTGTTTATGAATATGTTTTTGTAATTGATATTATTTTGATTAGGTGGATTGTCAATTTGAGATAATTTTCCGTTTTTGGTAGATTATTTTTTTCCCAGTTAAAATCATACTTTTTCTTGTTGTTTTAATTTCATAATCAGGAGTACATATGTGATGTACTGAATATAATACGGTCGTTGTATGTCTATAAAATGTGTAACATCTAAATTTTGTGTATATGTGTGTGCTTTGTGTAAAAAAAAAAAAAATATCAGTTTGATAATCTAATGAATCAGCATTGGTATATGTCTTTCTTTTAATTTGGTGCAGGCCTTTGTCGTTGGATTCATGCTCTGTTCTTATTCGGATCTAGAGACTAACATAATTCAGGTAGGTAGCTCTTAAGTTTTTTATTCTGATTATTCTTTTATAGTTGATTCTATTTTCAGTTGATTTTGGGTGTGATCCACCAGTGCATATATGATGTACTGTTTATATCAGTATGCTATATATGTAGTGCTGCAAAAGAATCCAGCAGTGCATATATGGCGTACTGAAAAAGAATTGTTTTGCTTTTGTTATATTCATTACTTGTTTTGATATGCAATTGATTTTTAGTTTTTGAATCCGTCTAGTGGATATAGGTCGAAGAAGAACGATTTGTCTGTTGGTGGTTTAGTTCGGGTTAGGCGTAGGAATGGATCGTGGTGGCCGTGGCGTATAATGGGATTTCCTGAATTTCCTGATGGTTGCGTCCTTTCTCTGAAGGATCAAACTCCGGTGAAGTTATTGGGACGATATAATGCAAACATGTAAGTGTTTCGATATTCTTGTTTATGTAATCTTGTTTAATATGAAGTGTGTTTTAATGGGTGTGCATAATGTATGTACTGCATTCTCATGCATTTTTAGTGTGTTTTGATGAGAGTTTGTAATGCATGTATTGCATTCTCATGCATTTTTAGTGAGTTTGATGGAGTCCATAATGAATGTATTGTATTATTCCCAGATAAGTATTGTAGAAGGTTTTTGCAGCTTCATTTGGTATAATTTGGCAGTGCGTATATGCTGCACTGCTGAAAATTCAGTTTATATACGCTACACTGACGAGAAATCAGTGTATAAATGTTGCACTCAGTAAAAATCACAGTCTACACTTCATAGAACATTACAGTAGCTGCTGTTTTTTTTGCTCCATAACTATTATTCTGCACTAAGCATAACCAAGTAATCCGCCTGTAGTTTTTATATATTTTTTGATCATCTCAGTTGGTCACTTAGCAGGGGGATCAACAAGACGTGCTAGTTGATATGGTTGCATAAAGTCATTCTTACAAGCAGAGATTGGTACACCTTATCAACACAACTACGTAAGACTCTTGCTTAAGTTTCTTTTTTCGCATAGAGGAATACCAAAAAAAAAACTAATAAACAGTTTATCTCCTTGCTATACCTTTTTCTCTTAGTATACCAGCACCGTCGTCTATCCGCTGGACAACCCATAACGATTTAGTTTCAATTTTTAAGTATATTCACTCTATAATTACCCAAGTTGGACTAAGTGAAGTATTGTTCATTATGGGGACATTGATAGGATCCTGTACATATTTTTTTTAACATTAAATCCGTGTTATTATGTTTAAAATCACCGAAAATATGAGTGCATCCAATATGTACTGATAGTTGTGAAACGAAGACTTTTCTTTCTTAGCATGACACATAGGTTTAGATAGAATTAGTTGTGTTTTGTAACGCAATCACTGTCATGGTGTGAAAGGAAGAATTTTGTTTCTTAGCATTATCCATTGGTTATATGATCTTTTTGGGTTGGTAATGGAATTGGCTTATTAAGCAGTTTATGTGTCGGTTCGAGAACGATTTTTTTTTGGATTATACAGTATGAATTGAGTTTATTCAAGGATGATTTTTGTAGATGTAAAACATGAACTGAGTGTAGGTATACTGTCAATAAATTGGGTGTATAAGTACTGTCAAGAAATAGTTATTTGTTGCCTTCGGAAAAGAAAGGACCGAATAAATTGAGTGCAGATGTACTGTCAAGAAATTGAGTATATCATTTATAGACTGGAAAACATTTTGCAGGATTATTACTCTTCGTTAGTTGGTATGGTTTGCTAAACGCCTACACGTCTTAAGAGTTTTCATTGGTAATGGGTGATAAGTGCCTTAAATACATCTTTTGAATGTCAATTTTTTATGCTTTTCTTAGTTATTTCTCTTGTATTTTTGTATATTACGTTTGTTTTATTTTGCAGGCATTTTGGAGTCATGTTACATGAAAGAAGAGGAGAAGAGGCATAATTCATCATTTTGGCTACGCTAGGTGCTAATGGATTTGAAGCCAAGGCAGTCACACTTATTAATCGGGGTAGCCACCTGCTGTGATAAGGGCCAGTCTTATACGCAGCAACAACAAAGCTAGGTCCTAATACACTCGACCAGTTCCGCTCATTTCATCTCAGTCTACAACCAAAATACGAAGAGATGTTGCCAAGAGTTCACCGTTGTCCAACAAAGTCGACCAACATCTAGTCACGGTTCTTGTGGTCGTGTTTGAGGAGAAAAGGCGTGATCCAGAAGTTCAGAACAACACGACAGAGTGAGAGATTAATACCGAGAAACCAGTTGGGAAAGAGTTGTTGTCTGTCATTGATTGGAATGAAGATCAAGGGAGATCAGGACTGGGATCTCGAAGCTGAGAAGGAAATAAAGATTGGGCATTCAATTTTGGAGAGTTTGGTTTGATTTTGAAGTCGTTTTGCTGCCAAGAGAAGGCAGTGAAGAGAAGACAAGTTGCTGCCGTTATGATGATAAGTGATGATGAATGTTTCTGAGTTTTGAATGAATTAGAAATGTGGATGCTTGTGTAATTTAATTATTGTCGCATGGAAGGAGATTGAAAGAGCTTAGGATTCAACATCAAGCTCAGAACTGTATATAAGCAAACTTCACACAGGTTGTTTGTAGAAAGGCCGGAAAGAGCATTTCTTCATAGTTTCAAGATCAGCTGCGACCAACTTAGTATGTCAGATGTAGGAGATATTAAAAATGCAGACAAGGGATTGTGCAACCAGTATTCACAAATCCAAGTAAGTCTTTTGCAGCTATCAGCCATGGTTACATTGGTTGTACAAGGGTTCGAACAGATTTCCGACAAGAGTTTGAGGAGAATAATCAGTGAAGAGGGCAACAGTTCTTCCCAAGTATTGTGTAGCTTCTAGTCTTGGCTTGAGGCTGTGCACAAGGGATGTCTGGCAAAGGCAAAAGCTTGATTTAGAACTTGAGATAAACATGGAAACATTGGTCGAATATTCAAAGATTGGGATTGTAAAACTTGGACGAAAAACCAGTTAAGAGAGTGAAGCTTCTTGCCGTTGATTTTGATAGTTAACAGTGCAGAAGATATGTACTCGAACTTATAAGTATATAAGCTATGTGTACTCAAATTTGTAAGCAGTGCAGCGGATATGTACTCAATATAATAAGGGTGTAGACACGCACACGTTTGGTAGTAGAGGGTATTATGGTCATTTCAATGTTTTCAATTAATTTTGGACCTACCGATAAAAGAAAATTCCGGTTGGACCCTACTATAAATAACTATATAGGTCCAGGACCAACCAACAAATTTTCTATGTGTAAACACATGGTTTTTACCAGAGCCGAAGACACGAATGGGGCTTCCGGTACTGACCGAAGCCACCATTGACGATAACGTGGCACAAGTGGGCTGCCCCAAAGGTGGGTTGCCCCCAAAAGAGATGACCAGTGGTTGCCCAAATAACCCCAGTTGTAATAGTACATGTGTACGGCTGATAATAGGAGACTTACTAGGAAAGATATTAGGATACACGTGTACGGTACTTACATGTCAGGCTTTGCCTATAAAAGCAGGTATCTCTCCCAGAGAAGGACAAAATTTTCCAGATAATTGTATTGTGTATTGGGATTAGTTTCCACATTACCCTATGATAATTTATGGGTGTTTACATTTGGCGACTTCATTGGGAACTAACCCTCAGTACTAGTACAAAAAAATCATCATGGATTCGAGTGATAGCAACCTCGGGTGACAAAATATCCAAAACATCACAAAACTGCCTCCAACCGAATAGCACCATCGTCATACGAAACACTACTACTCTCGACTATCAATTGCCGAAGTCGATAACAACATCACTAGCATCAACAGATCCGGAGATAAAAGGACAGAGAAAAGAGACGAAATCTTTATAACGGAGAATTCGAAGAAAAATCACATACTGAAATCAACAGATTTCTCATCAACAATCAGCTTAGAAACAAATTTCTTCTTCATATCTCTCTTATATTGTTCTTATTGCTTCAGATCTACAAGTTTTGAAAAAAAAAATTCAATCTGATTTACATAAAAATCTGAAATTACTTTCAAAATCTTAATCGAAAACAAGTTTCAACAATAGATCTATGATTAATAAACTTTGTTTTACAAACCCTTTTAGGGATTTTCATATGAAAAACAGAAAAATAATGATTTTAGCCTAATTTGGGTTCTCCTGTGAATATTATTGGTACTCTTCGTCCAACATTAAAATCATCAACATTAAACCCAAAGTTGCATCATAAAATCAGATAATTGGTATATGGTCTTGGTCCAATATTGAAGAGCTAAAGTAATGACTAATGGTTGCACATAACTGCTTGCAAGAAATTCACAGAGAAGACCCGTAAATGTTCAACCACCAGATCCCCAGATCACTAAGAAATGTAGACGTCGCGCTCTTGCTGCAACAGAAGCCATCTTTTCGGAACCAGAACCAGTATAGTTTCGACTTCCAGTTATTCGAAGTTTTCAACCAATCATAGCGGCTTCCATTTCCCATTTATACCCAGCATACACGGGATGTAAAAAACTTCGCCACTCATGCATCTAACAATGAAAACTACCAACACCAAAACTATCACCCCACTGTCACCCGAGGATACCACTACTTTATATCATCGAAATTAAATCTGAAGACTCAATCATCCACGGAGCTGAGAAAGATAAGTTTCATGTCTCTCTTCATTACTCTAATTTGCTTCCATCTATCAATCCCTCGGTTTTAAATATATGAAATCTCTGCAATTCGTAATTTTAATAAAAATTGACCTTTTAGAAACTGTACCTTTATCCCCAATTACATGTTAACTTGATTTGATACTTTCTCCCTTTGATTTCTGACCACAAATACATATATTACTAGACTGTTTTAGTTTCTTTTATGTTTCAAACATTTTAAGTCGAGTGATAGATGCAGTAAGACTTATACTATGTATCTAATTAAAGATTTCCTTCTCAATTCCATTTCCAGTTCATGTCTTTGGAAGAACCTCCGTTAACGTCTTCGGAATTTAATGACTTTGACAGTTCAATCTCAATCAATGACTTATGACAAAGATGCCATGCTGAAATCCAAGACAGCTGACTGCGGGCTTTCTAGATGACATCACCAGCTTCCGTATCATCTCGGCTTCGGGCACCAACGACCAATATTGGGTATATTCTTGTATATTTGCATATATTCACTTACTTGTCTTGAGAAGATATTCACCTCTTTTAGAATATCTTTAGAATATTGTTGTAACCGTAACTCCTTTATATAGGAGTCTTTGTGATCAGTGAAACACACGGAATTAAATCATCTCTCTCGTTTTGTTCTTTGAGTTATCTCGTCTTGTCTTAGGTTATAGAAACCTTCATGGTATCAGAGCCCTGTAACAATGTCTAGTATTTTAACTTCAACCTCTTCTTCACCAAACAAACAGTCCTCCATATATGCTCTAGCTTCCAATGATGGACCAGGAACTATCATCACACATGTAGTTCTCAAAGGATCAAACTATGAAGAATGGGCTAAAGGATTTCGTATTTCTTTGGGTGCGAAACGCAAGCTGGGTTTCATTAACGGTAAACTCTCGAAACCTTCTGATGATTCTTCTGACCTGGATGACTGGTGGACTATAAACTACATGATCGTTGCCTGGATTTTTAACACAATTGATCCAGTTCTTCGTTCCTCAATTTCCTATCGTGACACCGCCTTTGATTTATGGGAAGACATCAGGCTTCGTTTTTCTCTTGGGAATGGAATAAAAATTTTTCAGCTTAAAACTGATGTTGCCGGTTGCAAACAAAAAGATGGAGAGTCTATCCAAGACTATTACGGGAGGATGAAGAAACTCTGGGATGACATCAATGACTTTGATGCTTTACCTTCTTGTAAGTGCTCAGGTTGTACCTGTGATCTTAATATGACTCTACGTACTCGACGTAACAATGATCAGGTACGTGAATTTTTAATGGGTCTTATACCCTATTATGCTAATGTTCGTTCTAGTATTTTGGGCACCGAACCACTTCCGTCTCTGCACACTGTGTATTCTCGTCTCATCCAAGAGGAAGAGGTTCGATCTTATACTCAGCCGAAGGAGGATATCGTTTCTCCAATGGCTTTTCTTGCTCACGGCAATAAGCCCCAAGGATCGAAATCAGGAGCTGTTAAAACTCCGTTGAAGTGCACCTATTATGGTCATAATGGACATCTTGAGGATCGATGTTGGGAGAAGCATGGGTATCCAGATGGTCGCCAGCCCAGACGTCCACCTGCAGCTTATCTCAAAACCGAGTCACCAGCTCACCGTAACCAACCAGCAGCTAAGGCAAACGCTGTTGTTGGTGAGATGCCAACTACAAATCATGTTCGTCTCTCTGGTAAGCGTGGTCACATCTAGATTGTTGACACAGGAGCCTCCAATCATGTTTGTTGTGATGACACTGTGTTTGAATCTTGTCATAATATTAGTCCTCTTCAAGTTGGCCTGCCTAATGGTGTCAGCATACAAGCAACCAAAATTGGCATTGTGCAGTTAAATGATTTTCTTATATTGCACAATGTGCTGTTCGTTCCTCAATTCACATGCAATTCTCTCTCCGTTTCTCAACTTTTATCTTCATCGCATGCTACTCATGCACAGAAGAATACTATAAGTGTTCAATTCACTAACTCTGAATGTGTTATACAGGACCATACTTTGAGGACGAGGATTGGTATGGGTAAGCTCATGGATGGGCTGTATTGCTTGATGGTGGGGAAACCAGCTCGTGTCAACGTTGTGTTAGAGAAGACTGCAACAGAATTATGGCACAAACGGCTTGGTCATCCTTCTATCCAAGCTTTGAAGTCTCTACCTCAGATTGGTTGTGTTGATAGTCAGTTAGATTTTCATGCTTGTGATGTCTGTCATAGAGCCAAGCAAACTCGTACTTCGTTTCCATTGAGTAATAGTAGGGCAGTTGATTTATTTGAGTTAATTCATTGCGACGTTTGGGGGCCTTATCATCCAAATCGTGCCTGTAACTCGAGATATTTTTTAACCATTGTTGATGATTTTTCTAGATGTGTTTGGGTGTATTTGATGAAAACCAAAGATGAGGTACCTACCTTGTTAACAAACTTCTTTGCACTGGTTGACCGACAGTTTACTCGAAAGGTTAAGACTTTACGCAGTGATAATGGAACTGAGTTCAAAGGTCTCGTTTCTTATTTTCGAAACAATGGCATTATTCATCAAACCTCTGTCGTTAAGACACCACAGCAAAATGCTAGGGTGGAAAGAAAGCATCGTCACATTCTTAATGTCGCTCGTGCACTACGTCCTACCAAGCATCCTACCAACTCGACTTTTGGGAGAATGTGTTATCTCTTGCCTACTTAATTATCGAACCCCTTCTCGTGGTTCTTCACGTCAAGACGCCTTATGATCTTCTTTATGTTCAGCTCCATCTATTCACTCTCTCAGGGTCTTTGGATGTCTCTGTTACGCGAAAAACCTCAATCCTTGTGATAAATTTGACAGTCGCAGTCGTCGTTGCATATTTCTCGGCTATCCATTTGGAAAGAAGGCCTGACACCTATTTGATCTTGACACAGGCCATTACTTTCAGTCTCGAGACGTACATTTTATTGAAGATACTTTCCCGTTGGCAGATAATGATGAGCTTCTGAAACTGCACTCACTGTATTCTGATGCGGTCACTGATTCAGCTACTAGAAATTTGTCTGACGATCATTTTGAAGCTGACTCCAATAATGCACATGTATCTGGTGGTTCTTCTTCCGCTGCTACTCTCTCGCCTGTTGACACTGCACCTCCACAGACTAGTTCCCATATTCCGTCAGTCTTCCTGGATGATGCACAACACACAGCACATATTGCTGAGAATGATGCACATCCGTTTTCTCAGACGGCTCCTGCTGTAAATGATACATGTTCAGCTCATAAGGAAATTGATTCAGCACCTACTTCTTCTTCAGCTGTGCCTGCGTCTGGTACAGAATTTGTTACTCCTTCTCTCACAGACAATACAGATAGTCGAGATCATCATAATATAGTTGCAGACGAGGAACTTGGCCGGGGTAAACGTACAAAATTTGAGAACGTTAGGCACAAGGATTTTGTCCAGTGGCAGGGTGTTTCAAAACAGTCTAACACGACCTTGGTTTCCGCTGCAGCTTCACCTATACCAGTCAAGTCCTCAGGTACTCCCTATCCTATAACTCATTTTGTGAATTGTGATGCATTTTCTACTGCACATCGTTTTTTTGTTGCAGCTATTTTAAATGATGTTGAACCCAAATCATTTAAAGAGGCAATGGCTGATCCACGATGGCGTCAGGCAATGCAGGCTGAAATTGCTGCACTTATTTCCAATGGTACATGGACAATTGAAGATTTGCCTGCCAACAAGTCTGCAATTGGTTGCATGTGGGTTTTTCGCATTAAGCGAAAATCTGATGGCTCAGTTGAGCGTTACAAAGCCATATTAGTTGTTTTTGGAAATCATCAACAGGAAGGAATTAATTTCACTGAAACTTTTGCTCCCACAGTAAAGATGGTAACTGTACGAACTCTTCTTGCGGTTGCTGCAATAAACAACTGGGAGTTAGTTCAGATGGATGTGCACAATGCGTTTCTTCATGGTGATTTAAATGAAGAAGTCTATATGCGACTTCCTCCTGGTTTTAGTAATGGATTATCTGGCAAAGTTTGTAGACTTCGTAAGTCATTGTATGGTCTACGCCAGGCTCCACGGTGTTGGTATGCTAAGCTAGCAGCTGCTTTGCGTACATATGGCTTTTCTACCAGTGCTTCTGATCACTCGTTATTTCTTTATCGTCATGGGAATATTATCATGTATATTCTTGTATATGTGGACGATCTTGTTATTGCTGGTAACCACACAGCTGCTATTCGAGAATTTCAGGAATATCTAGGCAGATGTTTTCAAATGAAGAATTTGGGAAAATTAAAATACTTTCTAGGCATTGAGGTAGCTAGAAGTTCCAAAGGAATTTTCCTTTGTCAGCGCAAATATGCTCTAGATATATTGACAGAAACAGGTCTTCTTGGTTCAAAACCAGCTAATATTCCCATGGAAGAAAATCATCGGCTGGCTCTTTCCTCAGACTCACCTATGGCTGATCCTGCTCGTTACAGAAGGTTGGTAGGGAAACTGATTTATCTTAATCTTACACGGCCAGATCTGTGTTATTCTGTTCATATTCTTTCCCAGTTTTTACAACATCCAACTCAATCACATTGGGATGCTGCACTTCGAGTTGTGCGCTATTTGAAATCTAGCCCGGGGCAAGGTATTTTACTTCGTGCTGATTCCAAGTTAGTTCTTGATGCTTATTGTGATGCAGATTGGGCTAGCTGTCCACTTAGTCGACGTTCACTCACGGCACACTTTATCTTTCTCGGGGGTTCTCCTATATCTTGGAAAACGAAGAAACAAACCACAGTTTCTCGTTCTTCAGCCGAAGCAGAATATCGTGCTTTGGCTTCAACAACTTGTGAAATCATTTGGTTAAAAGGGTTATTACGGAATTTTGGTATAGGACATACAAAACCAGTCTCGATTCATTGTGATAGTCAAGCTGCGTTACATATTGCTAATAATCATGTCTTTCATGAACGAACAAAGCATATCGAGATTGACTGTCACTTTGTGCGTGACGAAATACTTCGAGGTACTATTCGTCCATCTTATATTCATACTACCTCTCAACTAGCTGATATTCTGACTAACGCCTTGGGACGTCAGCAGTTTCAAACTCTTCTTCTCAAGATGGGCATTTCGACTCTTCATGCTCCAACTTGAGGGGGGGGTATTGGGTATATTCTTGTATATTTGCATATATTCACTTACTTGTCTTGAGAAGATATTCACCTCTTTTAGAATATCTTTAGAATATTGTTGTAACCGTAACTCCTTTATATAGGAGTCTTTGTGATCAATGAAACACACGGAATTGAATCATCTCTCTCGTTTTGTTCTTTGAGTTATCTCGTCTTGTCTTAGGTTATAGAAACCTTCAACCTAAGACTAAACGTCTTTGTTCATCTGCATTGGGAAGGCCGAGGCAGTGTTAAACTGAAAGTATTGTTCCAGATACCAAAGCTTTTTGTACCTACCCTGTTCGTCAGCGGAGCAGATGTTGTGCTTGATGTTCATCGTTAGCTCCCCTTGAATATCCCCTGCACCTCCGTTCCAAGATGCAATATCGAGTCTGCTATCTAACAGTACCAGCCGCCTCGTCTTACTCTACCGTCCTCCTTATCAAATATTTAAAAGAAAACAAAACTTCAACGACATAGCTAAGATGTCAACAGTGACACCAGCTTTGTGGAAGCAAGCATCAACAAGACCTCAATTCAGTCCATAACAATACCTCTAGAAAGCGTCATCAAAGTATATGGAGAGCAACTGGCGTGAAACATATGCATGAGTTCGTCGGAAAGAGACACCGAGGTGTAAGATGCAACTCAAGGTGCAATAAGACGTGTTAAAAGAACATATACCTACAACACAAAGTCGCATGATAACCACGCAAAGCCATGGCAGATGACTGCTTAGCTCAACATATACATTTCAATAAGTCAGCTGAAGGCAAAAACGCAGACAAAGAGCATTAGAGCAAAACAAGCTCAGCATACAGAGAAAGATCTTCGACCAAACAAAGCTAAGTATTAGCTTACCTACTTAACTCATTCACGTATTGTTTCTCCGATAACATACACTTTTGAGGATTTAAGTCCGATAACATACACTTTTGAGGATTTCAATCCGATAACATACACTTTTGAGGATTTAAGTCCGATAACATACCTCAAAACACTCTCGAGGATTTAAATCCGATAACTTTTAAGGATTTGAATCCGATAACATACACTTTTGAGGATTTGAATCCGATAACATACACCAAGACCAAGCTCAGATATGTTTATTGGTTACACTTTTGAGGATTTGAATCTGATAACATACACCAAGACCAAGCTCATACAAAAGATGTACACATCAGATATGACTTGGGTCTAAGAAAGTGCCAAGCCTCGAGGTTGCAACTTGAAACGAAATGGACCTAAGTCCAGCATCTTACAAGCTCATACAAAATATATATACAACATCGGAAATAACTTAGCTCTGAGAAGGGCGCCAAGCCTTGAAGCTGGAACTTAAAATGCAAAGGACTCGAGTCCAATATCATACATCGAGACAAAGCTCACACAAAAGATGTAAACTCCAAGGTTTATACAACATCGGATGTGACTTGTATCTAGAAAGGATGTAAGCCTTGAGACTGAAATCTGAAATGAAAAGTATTCGAATCCAATAAACATACATCACAAGTTAACTTACACAAAGATGTAACCCATAAAGTTCGTATAACATCGAATGAGAAATAGATATCAAAACAAAAGATTAAGCTCTGAAGCTACAAACCACAATACATGTGGGTCTTGAGACCCGCAAATGTAAGCATTGCATAAAATGAAACTATGCATACGAGGCCAGTTCAACTCGAAATTGAGATAAAACACATCTCGAATGATACATAAAAGTCTTAATATCCTGAATAAGGAAAGAAACTCTTGTCCGCTACGACTTGCGAATAAGGCGGATCTTATTCATTTCTAATTCCGAAAACGTCCTTGTTCACCATACCTTCGTCATGGACATTTCCGAATACATGATCCACTCATGATTTTCATCTGCAACAAGATCGAAATAATCCAAAGCCATCTGCAACACAGCGGTCAATTCCGAAAGTGTCGACATCTCAAGGACCAATCGAATACGGTTTGCCATTCCCAAACTCAAAATAGGGGACAAAAGCATCAACTGATTAACTATTAAGAACATGATTCGAGACCTGAAAAGCAGTAGTATCGTGAATAAGAAAAGAATCTCGAGCTCAATGGGACTTGTGGAGAAGTCGAAGCTCAACAACATGAAACGATGAATGATAGCCAACGAAGGTATAAAATCCCGAGATCAAGCGATCACGAGTCATAAAGAGAAATAAAATCTTCACAAGAGCACTACAGAATCCATTATGACGAGGAGATGAATGTGACAAGCCTTTGATTGGTTAAGCCTCGAAATCTTGGAAGGAGCAACCAATTGAGTGAGACAAGTTACTGAATCCGAAAAGAAAAGAAGGGGGAGGAGATGGAACAAATAATGAAGAACAAGCCAGCCGCCTCACCCATCCTCACGCTATCGGCTCAACTCTTGATAGAACCACTAAGACGTCGCTTTCGAATAACACCGCCAACATAAACTTCAACAGTCTATGGCCCGGGCAAATCAATCACTTCGAAGGATAAATCAAAGAATTAGCATCGAATATTAACAACTCCTTCGACGGAGTAATAAAACAAGAGCTTGACATACACATCGAAGCATCTTCCCGCTATCATACAACAAACGAGAAAATCATGAAAACTGAACCCCACTGATGATAAATGAAGAAGTGAAAAAAGACAACTGACACAAGAGGAAACCGTGAAGGTGATAACACATCACTGTGAAAAGATGCAAGGGGCTGAAGCAAAGAAGAAAACCCGAAGACAAGAACGAGAAAACAAAGATGCACCTTCTCAAGAGCATTGAATGCTGCCGAGACTGTTAGTAATATTGCACGAAGAAGAAGTAAGAATGGGGGCTTCGGCTGATGCATATCCGAAGCTATCAACAATGAAGTAGAGAAGACGAAGCTCCGAGAAAAGAAGATCCGAACTCATGATCAAAGGGGGCTCCGAAAAGATCGAGGAAATCAAAGACAAAGAAAAATGAACTCCAACGAAGTAATTCTACATGGACTTGTCGCGTTGTACTCTTTTCCCTTAGTCAAGGTTTTGTCCCACTGGGTTTTCCTTGACAAGGTTTTAATGAGGCAACATAAGCGAGTCCGATTGTGCCTTAAGTATTCTCAAAGGCTTGGCTCCGACCTATATACATCCATATCCGAAGTTACGACAAACAGGGGCTTCAAGAAGGCAAGAACACATATCAAACTGATAATCCAGAAACACGTCCTAAAATACAAGCTATGACTGATTGCCAAGCCCGCAAGCCTTGACAAAACAGTCAGGGGGATAATGCAAAGACATAGTTTTGACCAGAGCCGAAGACACGAATGGGGGCTTCGGGTATTGACCGAAGCCACCATGGACAATAATGTGGCACAAGTGGGCTGCCCCCAAAGGACATGACTAGTGGTTGCCTAAATAACCCCAGCTGTAATAGTACATGTGTACGGCTAATAATATAAGACTTACTAGGAAAGATATTAGGGTACACGTGTACGGTACTTACATGTCAGGCTTTGCCTATAAAAGCAGGGATCTCTCCCAGAGAAGGACAGAGTTTTCCAGATAATTGTATTGTGTATTGGGATTAGTCTCCACATTACCCTATGATAATTTATGGGTGTTCACAATACGTAATGACCGATTTCATTTGAGGAACATAGGTAACATCATATGCTGCACGGGTTTCTATGTGTTGCTTGCGGCATAGGATCTTGGTTCCTTCTTTTTCTTGATGGTTGGTTGAGGTGTATATTTCACAATGGTGTATCTTTGACATCATAACCCATTTCACACAACATTGATGGAATAAATAAGTTGTAATAAAGAGTTTTTTGTTGTGTGTGTTAGATCATTTCTCGGTTGAACCCAACAAACGTTTGTATGTCAAGTTTGGTTGTCATATTTTAGTGAATCAAAACTCATGTTAAGAGTCGCTTGATTATGTACTAGAGTCAATTTCGTATAGGTTAGCTGGAAAGTATTAGGATATAAGACATTACAAGTATTGCGAGGACTTGAAGATGTGAAGAAGCAAAGAGCTACAACGACAACAATCATCCTTCCACTTGAGGTTAGTGATATTTGACTTGAACTGTTTCATTCCCTAACGTATCTTTCAAGTCGTGCATATTGAAAACATAACTGCGAAGCATATTTGAACTCTAGATAAACATAGTATTAAGGATTACAATACAAGGTTTATTTCTTAACCATTAAACTTTGTACATAAGACATCGCCATAATTATTTGAATGCTATTGTGATTATGTATGCGTATGAGGTGAGGATTTCATCCTAGGGAACAATGTTTTCATGTGTTCTAAGGAAGTAAGTTCATGAACTTGTTTGTGAACCGAAAAGGAAATTTCCAGGTGTTATTGGTTTTGTTATTCATTGCATATCTTATGAACAACCAATATGTATGATTGAGTATAACCGCTCACAACTTGTTTGTGTTCTTGGTAGAACTATTCACAAAGGCCTGACTTATTTATTGGTATGACTTTTATTAGTGAAACTGATCTTAAGTAATCACCTGAGATGGTATGATTGGGTTTGTGTTATGTCTGACCAAATTTGGGAAAGGGGAACCGATCCTAGTAAGAGGTGCAGTACATCACAAAGGGGAACCGATCCTTGTATTAGGTGCATCAAGGTTTATAGCAGAAAGGGGAACCGATCCTATGGACATGTGCAACACGTTTTTAGGCAAAGCGGAACCAATCCTATGGACATTTTCAACACATATAAGTTAGATACCATTTATATGTGGAGAACCGATCCTAGTACCTAGTCAACCGAATTTTGGAAAGCTAGTGTGACTATGCATAATACTCACATGGAGGTTGAACCGAAACTTGTTTTGGTAGAACAGTTAAACCCATGATTGTGATCGAATGTTTGTTTGATCAATTACATAGTTCTTGAAAGTCAGATGAACCAATTCTAAACTTGTTTGGAAGTGTGGCAAATCGGTTTCAAGGTTGTAAGTGTGAAAGAGAACTTACAAAGTAAGGATGTCAACATACTTTGAACACGTGTTGTGAATGTTTATTTCATTAATTGTTCAAAGTTATTCCTTAATAGATAAAGGAAGAAAATCCCAGGATCGAAACATAAGTAAGTTAAGCATGTTTTAATTAAAGTTATTATTTTCATTTTGTAAGGAAATATAAGAATTAGTAATATACATTTACTAATTAGATTTTTCGAGAGATTTCGATCATTATTTTTGGACAGAGCATTTCCAGGAATTATGGAAACCGAATTTGTGCGTTAATGAATATCTTGAGAATATTTTCGGTTTTGGAAATTTCTTGGTGTCAAACTTCCTTGTCTATAAATACTTGAAGTTTGCCTTTCTAGCAAACTAATCTTTCGTAACAACAGACTTCCTCTTTTGTTGTTGTTACTGGTGTAGCCGCCTATTCGGAGAGGAGAGTAACCTAATTAGGTGAAATCTCTTACGGCCGACAGTTTAAAGTCTTCTTTGGAATTGAGAATCTCTAGCGCGTATCATTGTGGGAAACTAGATAATTGTAGTTTATCTTTTGTTTTCGATTGATTTGATTGACTAACAGTGGTTGAAATCTGATTGCACCTAGTTTGTTTATGCTTGAGGATCTTCTCTTCTGATATAAGATTCACTCAAACTAGTTCAGAGTTTCGACAGGGATCTTTAGACTGTTGTTATTTCTAAAGACGATCTTGTGATAATCCATTGTTAACAGACTCCGTTCTGTGCGTGATTGATCACAAGAGATTCAAGTGATTTTGTGCAAGTTTATATTGAAGATATAAGAAGATTTGAAGACGAAGAAGATATTGAAGATTTATGATTTGTGAGTTCATAATCTTTGGTGTGCCCAATACTTGTTTCAGTAAAAGAGGATCCAATTAATAATCGGTTTATCCTTGTGGTAGATTGGATTGATTAACTGAGTAGACCGGCATCAACACAATTCTTTGGATTAAGAGTGTTGTTGGATTAATCTTAAACGATTACTTCAGTAATTAAACATAAGATAGATCTAAGGACCTGACGAAGGAGTTTATGTTAAGATAAACGGAAGAGCCTTTGTCCGACTCATATCACTTGGTTTAATAGAGTTGATACCAAACAGATTTGTTGTTCCTTTACTGTTTGGAATACGAACTAAATGAATTGTTCCAAGTACGTGACTTGTTTATAAGTTGGAGGCGTGGGAATACAGACGGAAATAGGTGAACTATACGTTTAGTTTCTTGGTCTCAACTATACGAAGTTAGGTGTAATTTTGTGTAGCAGCTTAATCCTGAGAGTAGTCAATTCTGGACAAGGTCCAAGGGTTTTTCTGCATTTGCGGTTTCCTCGTTAACAAAATCTTGCTGTGTCATTTACTTTATATTTCCGCATTATAATTGTTTTATTCTAATTAAAGTAAATTACACAGACTTTAATTCCTATTTACTTGATAAGCAATCCTATTGTGTTTGGTTAAGTCCGAACCTTTGTATCAAGTAAACATACTTCGTTGTTGCATTGTTTCGATCTCGTATCCATATAAAAGATCACACGAAGTGTGAACCGATTAGTTGTATTGTCTCGAATCAGTCCATAGACAATCACTTTCGGAGAAAGGACTTATAGGTAGGAAAAGTTTTAGCTTGTGGTATATTTGGGTTCCCTCGCCTTTTTCAATTGGTATCATAGCAGGAAAACACGAAAAGATCTAAAAATCTGTGTTTGGTGCGATCCAAACTATAAGAATGAATCCAAAGGATGATTCAGTTAACGTTATGCAAGAGTATGAATATAATCAAAAGTTGAAGATGTTACTACTTCGTTGACTCATGATCCAGGAGTTACGAAAACATCTATGGCTATCTCTGATGAAAGAGAAGATGCTGATAAAAAGTTGATAAAACTCCTAAAGCCTATACAATCTCTCTCTTTTAAAGTACTCATTTTAAAGACAGACTCAAATCTTCTTAAACAAGAGATCATAGAAAAAGACATTCAACTGAATTTTCTAGCCAAAGAGAAAATGGATCTCACTGTTAAATTAGAAGCTCTTGGTAAATCTCTTATAGATAAAGAGACACTTCCTATGATTCTGACTAATGATGTTGTTGTGATTTCTTCTGATGAGGAAACTAAAAGTTTGTGCTCGACTTTTACAGATTGTGATAAAACCGGTTCAATCACATCTGAAACAGATCATGATGATGGTAGTTTGCCTAACTACACCAAGTTAGAAGAGGATGAGAAACCAGCTTCTAGATTAACTGATGATCAAACGAAATCTTGTCCAAAGGAAACTTTGAACCGATTCCATGGTGATTGTAAGGAATACAATTTTCAGTCACTTGACAGGAAACTTATACTTCTTCAACATACGGTGGTAAAATTTTTGAAGGAAGTTTCTTGTCTTAAAAAACTGAAAGATCATTCCTCAGTAAAAAGACAAATTATACCACATCCCGATAAGATCAACTCAAAGGAGTCAGAGGAAAGAGTTGATAATCGCTTATGGAAAAACATTCCTACGCACCCATATAGAAACAGTTTGAAGAGAGAATCTCTGCCAAAAGAAACAATCGGGAATTTCCGATAGTAGTTTCAGATGATCATACTAATGTGAATAATATGGAAGTCCTTAGAATGAGAAAATCGTATGAAAATCTCATTGAAATAATTAAGAGAGATTTATCTATCTCTGAGAATTCTCACATTAGTATGTTTTCTCCACATGATCATATCTCTATAGTTAGAAAAGATCATCGTCTTGGGAGAAAATATTTTGGGCAGAAATTCCCGAAGAGAAACATGAACTATGTTTCTGATATTCACTGTAAGCTGGAAAAAGCTTACTCCGATGCAACTTAGTTGTATCGAAATTGTGCAATCTCATCCCTCTTTGTGCTCTTAATTTTAGATGATAAAAGCACATAAAAACAAGGGCACATGTTAAAGGAAGTTCATATTTTCGGTAATAAGAGATATTTATGGAATATCGTTTGATTCTACTCTTCAATAAAAAGAGAAGTTCGAAAACATATTTGTGTATATTTTCGAAAAACCCTGTTTCAAAATAAATAAATAATCTTCTCTATGGATTATTCTCTTTCCTTGATAAGGATGTCTCCTATAACTCGCAGTGTTACAAGGAGTGATAGAAGGGAAGCACGAAAAGTAAGAAACTGTCAAGGGTTTGTCCCATATCGAAGAATCAGGAAGATTGTACCGAAACCCGTGTCTGATCATAACTATGATAGATCTCAAGAAGAAATAAGTCTCTTTGCGATTGATGATTCAGATTCTACCAAGTGGTTCTCCACAGATGGCATGCATGAAGCTATGCATGGGTTTGATGAACTCATAAGAAATCTGTTGTCCTTGATGCAAGATCAAGATGGACTGACAGAAAGATTGGAAGAGGCAAAAAGTGAGCTTGTTGACTTAAAGATTCAGATGGAAGACCTTATGATACATAAAGTGGTTGCGTACAAGTCTATTGAGACATGCTTTAAGAGTTTGAACACTGAAGAAACCTCAGTGAACAACGAGAGCACCACTAGAGATTAAGTTATTTACTGTATTACTTAATCTAGAATAACAAACATCATTTTTTTATTTCTTTCATTGATTGTATTGGTCTATTATGAATAAAACTATTATGAATAAAATTATTTGATTGGTAATTTTTCTTGTGATATTCTTCGGTTTACATAGCCCGTGCTTGAATGCTTTTATCTTATTTCTATGTATGTTTATGGGATGTTTGATTTCGGTTTTACTACCTTAATATTCGATCTCATATATTGTGAACCCTTGTGATTTTGGTGACTTTTTGATT
Source organism: Papaver somniferum (assembly GCF_003573695.1). Classification (NCBI taxonomy): domain Eukaryota; kingdom Viridiplantae; phylum Streptophyta; class Magnoliopsida; order Ranunculales; family Papaveraceae; genus Papaver; species Papaver somniferum. The sequence continues at coordinate 90,983,629 of NC_039368.1, read as the reverse complement.
TAACAGGATTAAGTTCTAGCCAATGTTGGTAGGCTTTATCAAAGAATCATGAGGGGTTCTGGTAGAAACAATATGTGAAAAAGTCACAATATGTTGAATCGGTTTTGGTTTAGCATAAAAGCATATGTGTTTCGACGGTTTTCAACTTTTGCTTGCAATTGTTAAAACCGATTTTCAACCTTTCTCTGGTAAAGTTTGGTTGTTGTTATTCTTTTATTTATGCATAAGGATGACAACATGATGATATTTCGATATCAATTCTCCCTGGACGAAGATGCAAACATATTGGATAAGTGGATGGGAAATTTGAGGTAACAATCTTGTTAGTTAATTTTTTTCCTGTTTAAGAAAATCCCGAGTTTATATCATATATATTTATTGCCTTTAGTTAACAAAATTTAGGTATAATTGATGTTTATTCTATGATGTGTGTGTGTGGATGTGTGTGATTCAGTTGGTTCCGGTTAAGAAAAACTATTTTTATCTTGCTTTATTTTGTGGTATCAATTGTTTAGGCTTATAAAATTTCGGTACAATTGATGTTGTGTGTGATTAAATTGGTTCCGGTTAAGAAAAACTATTGTTATCTTGCGTTTGTATGGTATCAATTTTTTAGGCTTACAAAATTTCGGTGCAATTGCGGTTCTTTTAATGTCTATGTTGTTTCAATTGCTTCCGGTTGAGGTGAATAATTATGCAAGTTGATTTATGTTAGTTTGTATGAATTATTTATGGCTTAACGAAATAAAATGTGTATGGAATGGTTTTTTAGTCCAATTCGATTTCGTATAAGAGAAACTAAGTTAATTCTGATATTAGTTAGACTTATCGAAGTGAGGTTTCGGTTATTCAAGTCTAATCGAATGCCTCAACAAGAAATGATAGTTAACTAACCTAGTACTTGTCTTGTTTAAAATTGAAAGGTCTAAGTTTATGGATAATTAGAACCTAATGAGAAAAATAGAGTTATCTTTATTTTGGTCTTATCGAATTAAGCGGTTGTTTTTGAACAATCGGTTTAGCAAAGGGACTAAGGTGCTTAGTTGATTTGTGTTTTTCTAAACTAAAGTGGAAAAATTGTTTCTGACAATTGTTTCCTTGGTAACATATCAAAATAAAACTACTTGTAATTTCGGTTTTGATATTGGTTATCAGAACATGATGTGTGGAACCCTCGTGCCTAACTCTACAGGTTGCAAGTCTATTGAGATTTGTAAGATTCTTTTCGTGTTGTCCTTTATTTTTTCGTTTCTTTGTCATTTTTGTGACAAAAAGGGGGAGAAATATATGGAGTAAACAAGTGATACTGGCATTGATTTTATATTGATTGGTATCGCTAGGGAAAAGAACAGTGGTGCTCGAACGTTTATACAACGAAAGAGTGAAATCACAGACTAAGGGGGAGTAACATGTCATATAAATTGGTATAACAAAGACGTGCGGATTGAATATCCACCTATCTTCCTTAAATGGCGTATTAGCTTTGTTATTATAATGCCGCTGTTGCATTTTGAAGGATTGAATGTAAGCAGTTTTACTGTGCTGTTGAATTCGGGAATCAAGCGTATGTGTAATGAATTCTTGTAATTTTTTTGTCCATATGATGTAAGAGTTTTGTCACTAAAATTAACAAAGGGGGAGATTGTTAGAGCATTGCTCGGTTGAACCCACCAAGTGTTGGTATTTCAAGTTTGGTTGTCATATTTTAGTGAATCAAAACTCATGTTAAGAGTCGCTTGATTATGTACTAGAGTCAACTTCGTATAGATTAGCTTGAAAGTATTAGGATATGAGACATTACAAGTATTGCGAAGACTTTAAGATGTGAAGAAGCAAGGAGCTACAACGACAACACTCATCCTTCCACTTGAGGTTAGTGATATTTGACTTGAACTGTTTCATTCCGCAATGTATCTTTCAAGTCGTGCATATTGAAAACATAACTGCGAAGCATATTTGAACTCTAGATAGGCATAGTATTAAGGAATACAATACGAGGTTTATTGCTTAACCATTAAACTTTGTAGATAAGACATCTCCATAATCATTTGAATGTTATTGTGATTATGTATGGGTATGAGGTGAGGATTTTATCCTAGGGAACAATGTTTACATGTTTTCTAAGGAAGTAAGTTCATAAACTTGTTTGTGAACCGAAAAGGAAATTTCCAGGTGTTATTGGTTTTGTTATTCATTGCATATCTTATGAACAACCAATATGTGTGATTGAGTATAACCACTCACAACTTGTTTGTGTTCTTGTTAGAACTATTCACAAAGGCCTGACTTAAGTATTGGTATGACTTTTATTAGTGAAACCGATCTTAAGTAATCACCTGAGATGGTACGATCGGGTTTGTGTTATGTCTGACCAAATTTGGGAAAGGGGAACCGATCCTAGTAAGAGGTGCAGTACATCACAAAGGGGAACCGATCCTTGTATGAGGTGCATCAAGGTTTATAACATAAAGTGGAACCGATCCTATGGACATGTGTAACACGTTTTTAGGCAAAGCGGAACCAATCCTATGGACATGTGCAACACATATAAGTTAGATACCATTTATATGTGGGGAACCGATCCTAGTACCTAGTCAACCGAATTTTGGAAAGCTAGTGTGACTATGCACAATACTTACATGGAGGTAGAACCGAAACTTGTTTTGGTAGAACCGTTAAACCCATGATTGTGATCGAATGTTAGTTTGATCAATTACATAGTTCTTGAAAGTCAGATGAACCAATTCTAAACTTGTTTGGACGTGTGGCAAATCGGTTTCAAGGTTGTAAGTGTGAAAGAGAACTTACAAACTAAGGATGTCAACATACTTTGAACACGTGTTGTGAATGTTTATTTCATTAATTATTCAAAGTTATTCCTTAATAACTAAAGGAAGAAAATCCCAGGATCGAAACATAAGTAAGTTAAGAATGTTTTAATTAAGGTTATTAATTGCATTTTGTAAGGAAATATAAGAATTAGTAATATACATTTACTAATTAGATTTTTCGAGAGATTTCGATCATTATTTTTGGACAGAGCATTTCCAGGAATTATGGAAACCGAATTTGTGCGTTAATGAATATCTTGAGAATATTTTCGGTTTTGGAAATTTCTTGGTGTCAAACTTCCTTGTCTATAAATACTTGAAGTTTGCCTTTCTAGCAAACTAATCCTTCGTAACAACAGACTTCCTCTTTTGTTGTTGTTACTGGTGTAGCCGCCTATTCGGAGAGGAGAGTAACCTAATTAGGTGAAATCTCTTACGGCCGACAGTTTAAAGTCTTCTTTGGAATTGAGAATCTCTAGCGCGTATCATTGTGGGAAACTAGATAATTGTAGTTTATCTTTTGTTTTCGATTGATTTGATTGACTAACAGTGGTTGAAATCTGATTGCACCTAGTTTGTTTATGCTTGAGGATCTTCTCTTCTGATATAAGATTCACTCAAACTAGTTCAGAGTTTCGACAGGGATCTTTAGACTGTTGTTACTTCTAAAGACGATCTTGTGATAATCCATTGTTAACAGACTCCGTTCTGTGCGTGATTGATCACAAGAGATTCAAGTGATTTTGTGCAAGTTTATATTGAAGATCTAAGAAGATTTGAAGATGAAGAAGATTGAAGATTTCTGATTTGTGAGTTCATAATCTTTGGTGTGCACAATACTTGTTTCGGTAAAAGAGGATCCAATTAATAATCGGTTTATCCTTGTCGTAGATTGGATTGATTAATTGAGTAGACCGGCATCAACACAATTCTTTGGATTAAGAGTGTTGTTGGCTTAATCTTAAACGATTACTTCAGTAATTAAACATAAGATAGATCTAAGGACCTGACGAAGGAGTTTATGTTAAGATAAACGGAAGAGCCTTTGTCCGACTCATATTACTTGGTTTAATAGAGTTGATACCAAACAGATTTGTTGTTCCTTTACTGTTTGGAATACGAACCAAATGAATTGTTCCAATTACGTGACTTGTTTATAAGTTGGAGGCGTGGGAATACAGACGAAACTAGGTGAACTATACGTTTAGTTTCTTGGTCTCAACTATACGAAGTTAGGTGTAATTTTGTGTAGAGGCTTAATCCTAAGAGCAGTCAATTCTGGACAAGGTCCCAGGGTTTTTCTTGCATTTGTGGTTTCCTCGTTAACAAAATCTTGCTGTGTCATTTACTTTATATTTCCGCATTATAATTGTTTTATTATAATTAAAGTAAATTACACAAACTTTAATTCCTATTTACTTGATAAGCAATCCTATTGTGTTTGGTTAAGTCCGACCTTTGTATCAAGTAAACATACTTCGTTTTTGCATTGTTTCGATCTCGTATCCATAGAAGATCACACGAAGTGTGAACCGATTATTTGTATTGTCTCGACTCAGTCCATAGACAATAACTTTCGGAGAAAGGACTTATAGGTAGGAAAAGTTTTAGCTTGTGGTATATTTGGGTTCCCTCGCCTTTTCAATTGGTATCATAGCAGGCAAACACAAAAAGATCTAACAATCTGTGTTTGGTGCGATCCAACCTATAAGAATGAATCCAAAGGATGATTCAGTTAACGTTATGCAAGAGTATGAATAATCAAAAGTTGAAGATGTTACTATTTCGTTGACTCATGATCCAGGAGTTACGAGAACATCTATGGCTATCTCTGATGATAGAGAAGATGCTGATAAAGAGTTGATAAAACTCCTAAAGCCTATACAATCTCTGTCTTTTAAAGTACTCATTTAAAGACAGACTCAAATCTTCTTAAACAAGAGATCATAGAAAAAGACATTCAACTGAATTGTCTTGCCAAAGAGAAAATGGATCTCACTGTCAAACTAGAAGCTCTTGGTAAATCTCTTATAGATAAAGAGACACTTCCTATGATTCTGACTAATGATGTTGTTGTGATTTCTTCTGATGAGGAAACTAAAAGTTTGTGCTCGACTTTTACAGATTGTGATAAAACCGGTTCAATCACATCTGAAACAGATCATGATGATGGTAGTTTTCCTAACTACACCAAGTTAGAAGAGGATGAGAAACCAGCTTCTAGATTAACTGATGATCAAACGAAATCTTGTCCAAAGGAAACTTTGAACCGATTCCATGGTGATTGTAAGGAATACAATTTTCAGTCACTTGACAGGAAACTTATACTTCTTCAACATACGGTGGTAAAATTTTTGAAGGAAGTTTCTTGTCTTAAAAAACTGAAAGATCATTCCTCAGTAAAAAGACAAATTATACCACATCCCGATAAGATCAACTCAAAGGAGTCAGAGGAAAGAGTTGATAATCGCTTATGGAAAAACATTCCTACGCACCCATATAGAAACAGTTTGAAGAGAGAATCTCTGCCAAAAGAAACAATCGGGAATTTCCGATAGTAGTTTCAGATGATCATACTAATGTGAATAATATGGAAGTCCTTAGAATGAGAAAATCGTATGAAAATCTCATTGAAATAATTAAGAGAGATTTATCTATCTCTGAGAATTCTCACATTAGTATGTTTTCTCCACATGATCATATCTCTATAGTTAGAAAATATCATCGTCTTGGGAGAAAATATTTTGGGCAGAAATTCCCGAAGAGAAACATGAACTATGTTTCTGATATTCACTGTAAGCTGGAAAAAGCTTACTCCGATGCAACTTAGTTGTATCGAAATTGTGCACTCTCATCCCTCTCTGTGCTCTTAATTTTAGATGAGAAAAGCACATAAAAACAAGGGCACATGTTAAAGGAAGTTCATATTTTCGGTAATAAGAGATATTTATGGAATATCGTTTGATTCTACTCTTCAATAAAAAGAGAAGTTCGAAAACATATTTGTGTATATTTTCGAAAAACCCTGTTTCAAAAAAATAAATAATCTTCTCTTAGGATTATTCTCTTTCCTTGATAAGGATGTCTCCTATAACTCGCAATGTTACAAGGAGTGATAGAAGGGAAGCACGAAAAGTAAGAAACTGTCAAGGGTTTGTCCCATATCGAAGAATCAGGAAGATTGTATCGAAATCCGTGTCTGATCATAACTCTGATAGATCTCAAGAAGAAATAAGTCTCTTTGCGATTGATGATTCAGATTCTACCAAGTGGTTCTCCACAGATGGCATGCATGAAACTATGCATGGGTTTGATGAACTCATAAGAAATCTTTTTTCCTTGATGCAAGATCAAGATGGACTGACATAAAGATTGGAAGAGGAAAAAAGTGAGCTTGCTGACTTAAAGATTCAGATGGAAGACCTTATGATACATAAAGTGGTTGCGTACAAGTCTATTGAGACATGCTTTAAGAGTTTGAACACCGAAGAAACCTCAGTGAACAACGAGAGCACCACTAGAGATTAAGTTATTTACTGTATTACTTAATCTAGAATAACAAACATCAATTTTTTTATTTCTTTCATTGATTGTATTGGTCTATTATGAATAAAACTATTATGAATAAAATTATTTGATTGGTAATTTTTCTTGTGATAGTCTTCGGTTTACATTGCCCGTGCTTGAATGCTTTTATCTTATTTCTATGTATGTTTATGGGATGTTTGATTTCGGTTTTACTACCTTAATATTCGATCTCATATATTGTGAATCCTTGTGATTTTGGTGACTTTTTGATTTAGCAGGATTAAGTTCTAGCCAATGTTGGTAGGCTTTATCAAAGAATCATGAGGGGTTCAATCTTGTTAGTTAATTGTTTTTTTCCTGTTTAAGAAAAGCCTGAGTTTATATCATATATATTTATTGCTTTTATTTAACAAAATTTCGGTACAATTGATGTTTATTCCATGATGTGTGTGTGGATGTGTGTGATTCAGTTGGTTCCGGTTAAGAAAAACTATTGTGATCTTTCTTTATTTTGTGGTATCAATTTTTTAGGCTTACAAAATTTCGGTACAATTGATGTTGTGTGTGATTAAATTGGTTCCGGTTAAGAAAAACTATTGTTATCTTGCATTTGTATGGTATCAATTTTTTAGGCTTACAAAATTTCGTTGCAATTGCGGTGCTTTTAATGTCTATGCTGTTTCAATTGCTTCCGTTTGAGGTGAATAATTATGCAAGTTGATTTATGTTAGTTTGTATGAATTATTTATGGCTTAACGAAATAAAATGTGTATGGAATGGTTTTTTAGTCCAATTCGATTTCGTATAAGAGAAACTAAGTTAATTCTGATATTAGTTAGACTTATCGAAGTGAGGTTTCGGTTATTCAAGTCTAATCGAATGCCTCAACAAGAAATGATAGTTAACTAACCTAGTACTTGTCTTGTTTAAAATTGAAAGGTCTAAGTTTATGGATAATTAGAACCTGATGAGAAAAATAGAGTTATCTTTATTTTGGTCTTATCGAATTAAGCGGTTGTTTTTGAACAATCGGTTTAGCAAAGGGACTAAGGTGCTTAGTTGATTTGTGTTTTTCTAAACTAAAGTGGAAAAATTGTTTCGGACAATTGTTTCCTTGGTAACATATCAAAATAAAACTACTTGTAATTTCGGTTTTGATATTGGTTATCAGAACATGATGTGTGGAACCCTCGTGCCTAACTCTACAGGTTGCAAGTCTATTGAGATTTGTAAGATTCTTTTCGTGTTGTCCTTTATTTTTTCGTTTCTTTGTCATTTTTGTGACAAAAAGGGGGAGAAATATATGGAATAAACAAGTGATACTGGCATTGATTTTATATGTATTGGTATCGCTAGGGAAAAGAACAGTGGTGCTCGAACGTTTATACAGCGAAAGAGTGAAATCACAGACTAAGGGGAGTAACATGTCATATAAATTGGTATAACAAAGACGTGCGGATTGAATATCCACCTATCTTCCTTAAATGCGTATTATCTTTGTTATTATAATGTCGTTGTTGCATTTTGAAGGATTGAATGTAAGCAGTTTTACTGTGCTGTTGAATTCGGGAATCAAGCGTATGTGTAATGAATTCTTGTAATTCTTTTATCCATATGATGTAAGAGTTTTGTCACTAAAATTGAAAAACGGGGAGATTGTTAAAGCATTGCTCGGTTGAACCCACCAAGTGTTGGTATTTCAGGTTTGGTTGTCATATTTTAGTGAATCAAAACTCATGTTAAGAGTCGGTTGATTATGTACTAGAGTCAACTTCGTATAGGTTAGCTTGAAAGTATTAGGATATGAGACATTACAAGTATTGCGAAGACTTGAAGATGTGAAGAAGCAAGGAGCTACAACGACAACAATCATCCTTCCACTTGAGGTTAGTGATATTTGACTTGAACTGTTTCATTCCCTAATGTATCTTTCAAGTCGTGCATATTGAAAACATAACTGCGAAGCATATTTGAACTCTAGATAGGCATAGTATTAAGGAATACAATACGAGGTTTATTGCTTAACCATTAAACTTTGTAGATAAGACATCGTCATAATCATTTGAATGCTATTGTGATTATGTATGAGTATGAGGTGAGGATTTCATCCTAGGGAACAATGTTTTCATGTGTTCTAAGGAAGTAAGTTCATAAACTTGTTTGTGAACCGAAAAGGAAATTTCCAGGTGTTATTGGTTTTGTTATTCACTGCATATCTTATGAACAACCAATATGTGTGATTGAGTATAACCGCTCACAACTTGTTTGTGTTCTTGGTAGAATTATTCACAAAGGCCTGGCTTAAGTATTGGTATGAATTTTATTAGTGAAACCGATCTTAAGTAATCACCTGAGATGGTATGATCGGGTTTGTGTTATGTCTGACCAAATTTGGGAAGGGGAACCGATCCTAGAAAGAGGTGCAGTATATCACAAAGGGGAACCGATCCTTGTATGAGGTGCAACAAGGTTTATAGCTGAAAGGGGAACCGATCCTTCAGACATGTACAACACGTTTTTAGGCAAAGGGGGGCTGATCCTATGGACATATGCAACACATATAAGTTAGATACCATATATATGTGGAGAACCGATCCTAGTACCTAGTGATCGAATTTTAGATAGTGGTAAATAAGGTTGTCGTTCACTCGGACTTTGTTGAATTTATTCTAGGCTTAAATATAAAAATACTAAAAATAAGAAATTATATACAAAATATTGTTACAAGATGAAGAATTTACCGGGACTCAGGATTTCATTGTTTTTCATATTCAAGTGGTTCAGAAATTAATCCTAGGAAATTATAGCTCAAAATAAAAGTAATATTAACTCTATTCTTTGCCAAAGTAGATTTCATAAAACATTAGTTGTAAGTTGTGAGCATGACGCATCAAAAGTAATTAAAACTAACCACGCGACATCAGATAAAATAACAAATAATTAATAGAAATCATAAAATAATTAAATTCTATGCAAATAGTTATAAAAGAATTAATTTAATTATCATATGGGTGAAAAACAACTTCCTTCGTTGTCCCAATGATGGGTTCTAGCTCCGCATGGTGAAAACACACTCAAAAATATAACTCATAGCTCAAATGATGCTTTTATAGATGGAAAACTAATGAAAACAGAAGTTCGCAACGCTTTGTTGGCGTTACAGAAACTACTGTTACAATTACACTTCTGAACGATTGTTGCATGGAAACAGTTACAATATACGATAAAAGAATAGTGTTGTTGTCACTGTTTATATGTCGCTGCAAAGACTGTTGCAAAACGAACGACAGGCTTTGACATCTTATTGTTCTTCGTCTTCTTCTTTTCCTGCAGGTGCAGAAAGCTCTGCAACTTCTTGTTCTTCACTCTGTTCTCGCCCCCAATCACTCCATATCCTCTCCTGTGACGCCAACAACCTATTTATACATCACCAACACCCTCAACCACTTGATTAATGCAACATATCTCGTCTTTACTCCCTCTGCCAAATCACCAAGATTTCTTTCTCTCTTTAACTTTTCCACGCATCTTTGGGTTGTCAAAATCTCTTTCAATTATTAGAATATAATCCAGATAATATTACTTCCTTAAAATTCCCAAAACAACTTCAACATAGAGTGATATGAAAATATATTCATTCCATGTTTTAGCTCATCACGCGTCTGTTCAGAGTTGACATACTCCAACATGCATATTTCTCGTCATAGATTGAGTCTAACTCGTGACAGGATGATATCTTCACGCAGCTTCGACAAATCAACAAAAGGAAATCCCGTGTTTTCCTCTCTTGAAAGCGTGCTCCCCTGTTCTCTTCAAACCTTTGCTGCAGCCCAATTTTTTCGATCCTGATGGACTTACCAGTCCTGTTTGAGTGTAACATGACCAAAACAAGATAAATCTTCGATTGAATCCCGCCAGAAACTATCCAAACTGAATCCAGAAAATCCCGTAGTTTAGTAATATTCTTCCCGTGAACTCTGTTTTCTTCACTGCCGGTTATACAACCAAATCCAAATGATTTTTAAGTCCGTACCATGCCTGTTACGCTCAATCCAGTCATCCCAACCAACCTTAGCCATTGAGTCTCTCTAAAACCACTGTAAATCACGAACCCTAATTCTTGCTGCCATTTCCCGCCAAAAACCAGGTTTGAATTTTTGAAGATGAAGTCCTCCCCCTAATCTTGTACGGGTGTCCCTTTAGCACTTGCCTTATGTGGGGTATAAATAGTAAGGAAGATGCCCTTTATCCGTTGAGGTACTCCTTAATAATTGAGGTGCCCCTTATCCAAAACTGAGAGTCCGAATAACATGTTTCCTCCGGGGTACAAAAACCACTTTTCGAGCAACTTTCTCCATAAGAGCTTATTTTCACAAAAACACCTACAAACAAGTTTATTAGTGATAACATGAGTCCCAGCTAATGTATTTATGGGTGAAAATGCGTCGCACTTTCGTGCTCATCAAATTTTCCTACACTTACATTTTGCTAGTCCTCGAGCAAAACAGAAAACTGACCCGCTACACAGCTGGTCATAGAATAAGAGAGAGAGAAAGAAAGAGACCCGCTACACAGCTGGTCTTATCATATTTTTTTAATCCTTTTTTTTAAGACCTGGCTGAACAACCAACCATCTGAATCCATTGAAACATGGCAGGAACTTATTGCTGCTTTCTATATGAAATTCTACCCTAAGCATAAAACTGCGTCTGTTAGGCAGAAAATTAGCGCTAGTGTGCAACAAGAGGGAGAGTCTCTTTATAGGTTTTTAGAGAGATTCAATGATCTCCTATCCCAGTGTCCTCACCATGGATTTGATAAGATGAAACTCGTAGAGATAATTTATGATGGTTTAGACTATTCAACCAAAGCCAAGGTTGAGTCTATGTGCGCTGGTGGATTCACTAGTAAAAGTGTTGATGATGCTTTTACCTTCTTAGGAGCTGTCGCTGAAAAATCCCAACAGTGAGAGTCTTGTGTTGAACTCCCTAAAAGACTCTTGGTCAATAGAAGTAGCACCAATGTGGTAGATACAAGATTCGAGTCTGATGCTAAGTTTGCTGCTTTGTCTAGAAGGTTAGAAGCTTTGGAATTGAATCATCCTAAACATAGGTCTCTTGTTGAACCTGATGATAGGTTTAGAGCCTCTCAAGTGTCTAGTTGTGGAGTAGAACCCAATAACTCGTTTTGGGAAGGTCAGGTTAGTGAAGAGCAAGCCCATGCTGTCTATAACAATGCTAGGTTTGAGAACCGTCAGAAGTTTGACCCATACTCAGAGACTTACAACCCTGGTTGGACAAACCATCCTAATTTTTCTTGGTCTAAGGGTCAGAATCAAGGACAGTCTAGTAATTCTCAGCCTCCCCCATATTTGGTTATGCTAAGAACTCTTCAGGTCAACCTCAGTTTCAGAATGAGAAAAAGATCTCCACCTTAGAAAAAACCCTTACTATGTTAGCAAAGAACCATGAGATGTTATCAAAGAACCACTGTGGTTTTCAAGAAGAAACCAGGCAGAATTTTAAGAATAATTCCCAGTCTCTTGCTAACTTAGAACTTCAAGTCGGACAAATAGCTAAGTTTCTCAGTGAAATAGAAGATGGAAGGTTCCCTAGTTAAACTGATCCTAACCCTAAAGGAGAGAAATCGTACAATCATGTGAATTCTATAACAACCCTTAGGAGTGGAAAGAAAGTTGACAATAAGGTTGCCATGCCTGATAGTGAACATGCTGTAGTTCACCCTTCTGAGCCAGAAAATGAGGAGACTGATAAAGTCTCCAAAGAGACCAATGAGGGTCATGATGAGCCCGGCTTTGTTCCCAGAGCCTCGCTCCCCCAGCTACTAGTTCCAATTAAGAGGGAGTCCAACTTTAATGATATACTGGAGGTTTTTAAGCAGGTTACTGTCAACCTCCCATTGTTAGATGCGATTAAGCAGATTCCCGCTTATGCCAAGTTTCTTAAGGATATGTGTACGCGAAATCGAAAACTTAGTGTCCAGAAGAAAGCCTTCCTAGCTAGTCATGTGAGTTCTATTATTCAGAATACTAATACTCCTAAGTATAAAGACCCAGGGTCCCCTACTATTTCTTGCACAATAGGTAAATACCGTGTCGATAAATCTTTGCTTGACTTAGGAGCCAGTGTGAACTTACTGCCATACCATGTGTACCTTAAGCTAGGACTTGGTGAGATGAAACCTACCCAGATGACACTTCAGTTAGCTGATAGGTCCGTCAAAATTCCTCGTGGTGCGATCGAGGACGTTCTTATTGAGGTCAACAAGTTTATTTATCCAGTGGATTTTGTTATCCTAGATACCCAACCTGTACATGATCCAGAGAACCAAATACCAGTGATTTTAGGTTACCCGTTTTTCGCTACATCCAATGCGATCATTAACTATAGAAATGGTATTATGAATTTGTCTTTCGGTAATATGACTATTGAGCTGAACATTTTTAATATTAGTAAGTTACCCTATGAACTAGATGACTCGAACATAGAAGAGGTGAACATGATAGGAACATTAATCGAGGAGTCATTACCAAACACTTCGTTAGAAGATCCATTAGAGAAATGCCTAGACCACTTTGGATTGATTTTGATGATGACGATTTGATTAATGAGGTGAATGCTTTGTTAGATTCAACTCCTTTGATAGACACTAGTAATGGCTGGAAACCTAAGTTTGAACTTCTACCCGTTTTTGAGTCTACCCTAGTTCCTTCATTATAAAAGCCTCCTAAGTTGGACCTTAAACCATTACCAGATTCCCTGAAGTATGTGTTTTTAGGCCCATCTGAAACTTTAACTACGATTATAGCATCCGACTTGGATAGTGATCAGGAAAGTAGGCTAGTGACTGTCCTTCAGAATAACAAGGAAGCTTTAGGGTGGACCATAGCAGACATTAAGGGTATAAGTGTTACTGATTGTATGCGTTAGATCTATTTAGAGAGTGACACCAAACCTTCTAGGGAGATGCAACGTCGACTGAACCCTAATATGAAAGAAGTAGTTCAAACCGAGGTCTTAAGCTGTTAGATGTAGGCATTATCTACCCATTTCAAACAGTAAGTGGGTCAGCAATGCCTACATCTAACAGCTTAAGACCTCGGTTGGAACTACTTCTTTCATATTAGGGTTCAGTCGACGTTGCATCTCCCTAGAAGGTTTGGTGTCACTCTCTAAATAGATCTAATGCATACAATCAGTAACACTTATACCCTTAATGTCTGCTATGGTCCACCCTAAAGCTTCCTTGTTATTCTGAAGGACAGTCACTAGCCTACTTTCCTGATCACTATCCAAGTCGGATGCTATAATCGTAGTTAAAGTTTCAGATGGGCCTAAAAACACATACTTTAGGGAATCTGGTAATGGTTTAAGGTCCAACTTAGGAGGCTTTTATAAAGAAGGAACTAGGGTAGACTCAGAAACGGGTAGAAGTTCAAACTTAGGTTTCCAGCCATTACTAGTGTCTATCAAAGGAGTTGAATCTAACAAAGCATTCACCTCATTAATCAAATCGTCATCATCAAAATCAATCCAAAGTGGTCTAGGCATTTCTCTAATGGATCTTCTAACGAAGTGTTTGGTAATGACTCCTCGACTAATGTTCCTATCATGTTCACCTCTTCTATGTTCGAGTCATCTAGTTCAGAGGGTAACTTACTAATATTAAAAATGTTCAGCTCAATAGTCATATTACCAAAAGACAAATTCATAATACCATTTCGATAGTTAATGATCGCATTGGATGTAGCGAAAAACGGGCGACCTAAAATCACTGGTATTTGGTTCTCTGGATCATGAACAGGTTGGGTATCTAGGATAACAAAATCCTCTGGATAAATAAACTTGTCGACCTCAATAAGAACGTCCTCGATTGCACCACGAGGAATTTTGACGGACCAATCAGCTAACTGAAGTGTCATCTGGGTAGGTTTCATCTCACCAAGTCCTAGCTTAAGGTACACATGGTATGGCAGTAAGTTCACACTGGCTCCTAAGTCAAGCAAAGATTTCTCGACACGGTATTTACCTATTGTGCAAGAAATAGTAGGGGACCCTGGGTCTTTATACTTAGGAGTATTGGTATTCTGAATAATAGAACTCACATGACTAGCTAGGAAGGCTTTCTTCTGGACACTAAGTTTTCGATTGCGCGTACACATATCCTTAAGAAACTTGGCATAAGCGGGAATCTGCTTAATCGCATCTAACAATGGGAGGTTGACAGTAACCTGCTTAAAAACCTCCAGTATATCATTAAAGTTGGACTCCCTCTTAATTGGAACTAGCAGCTGGGGGAGCGAGGCTCTGGGAACAAAGCCGGGCTCATCATGACCCTCATTGGTCTCTTTGGAGACTTTATCAGTCTCCTCATTTTCTGGCTCAGAAGGGTGAACTACAGCATGTTCACTATCAGGCATGGAAACCTTATTGTCAACTTTCTTTCCACTCCTAAGGGTTGTTATAGAATTCACATGATTGTACGATTTCTCTCCTTTAGGGTTAGGATCAGTTTAACTAGGGAACCTTCCATCTTCTCTTTCACTGAGAAACTTAGCTATTTGGCCGACTTGAAGTTCTAAGTTAGCAAGAGACTGGGAATTATTCTTAAAATTCTGCCTGGTTTCTTCTTGAAAACCACAGTGGTTCTTTGATAACATCTCATGGTTCTTTGCTAACATAGTAAGGGTTTCTTCTAAGGTGGAGATCTTTTTCTCATTCTGAAACTGAGGTTGACCTGAAGAGTTCTTAGCATAACCAAAACCTGGGGGAGGCTGAGAATTACTAGACTGTCCTTGATTCTGACCCTTAGACCAAGAAAAATTAGGATGGTTTCTCCAACCAGGGTTGTAAGTCTCTGAGTATGGGTCAAACTTCTGACGGTTCTCAAACCTAGCATTGTTATAGACAGCATGGGCTTGCTCTTCACTAACCTGACCTTCCCAAAACGAGTTATTGGGTTCTACTCCACAACTAGACACTTAAGAGGATATAAACCTATCATCAGGTTCAACAAGAGACCTATGTTTAGGATGATTCAATTCCAAAGCTTCTAACCTTCTAGACAAAGCAACAAACTTAGCATTATTCCCGAATCTTGTATCTACCACATTGGTGCTACTTCTATTGACCAAGAGTCTTTTTGGGAGTTCAACACAAGACTCTCACTGTTGGTATTTTTCAGCGACAACTCCTAAGAAGGTAAAAGCATCATCAGCACTTTTACTAGTGAATTCACCAGCGCACATAGACTCAACCATGGCTTTGGTTGAATAGTCTAAACCATCATAAATAATCTCTACGAGTTTCATCTTATCAAATCCATGGTGAGGACACTGGGATAGGAGATCATTGAATCTCTTTAAAAACCTATAAAGAGACTCTCCCTCTTGTTGCACACTAGCGCTAATTTTCTGCCTAACAGACGCAGTTTTATGCTTAGGGTAGAATTTCATATAGAAAGCAGTAATAAGTTCCTGCCATGTTTCAATGGATTCATATGGTAGGTTATTCATCCAGGTCTTGGCTTTATCTCTCAAGGAAAAGGAAAACATCTTAAGTTTCAAGACTTCATCAGTAAGGTCTTTTATTCTAATTGTCCCACAAATTTCCTGAAAGTCCCTAATATGAAAATAAGGGTTCTCATCATCTTTCCCTAAGAATATAGGGATCATCTGAAGAATACTAGGTTTTATCTCGAAATTAGCCGTAGTGGCTGGAAATTTAATGCACGAAGCTCGGGTGGACCTAGTTGGGAACATGTAATCTTTCAAAGTTGCCATTGCTAGTACAGCTGAAGTACTACGGGTATTTTCCTCACGAAGAGACAGATTCTCAAAACTGAAGTTTCCAAAAATAGGGCTCTCAAAAGAAGAGTCTTCGAGCTCCCCGCCTTCACAAGAAGAACTACTAGGTTTATCACTAATCAAACGACCTAGAGTGTTTATTTTACAAGCCCGCTCTTTAATAACCTTGGGCATACACTAGAAAAACAAAAGAAAAAGAAAGAAATCCTAAAAGGAAGGGATGTTCTATGCAAACACAAACAAGGCTGACTCCACCACAACAAACCTACTGATTTCTAGCAAACAAAAAGTATGATGGCTCCATTTAGATTGTTTCTAGACCAGCTTCTAATCCTTCGAAATGGAATTCGTTACAATTTAAGCAAACCCCTCTGGAATCAATTCGAGTTTAAGTAATTTGAATCGAGACAAGGGAAGCTCAATGGATCTTTGATACCCAAGGCCTCACCGGCTTTACAAGGCGGCGTATTCAACTCACAGAAACCATCATGAACTTTGAAGCATGCTTAAACGAGTAACCAATATTTTTTGAATGACTTTCCTATTAAGCTCGTTAACCTATAGGTCTCGTTCTAGTCAAATTTTAGGCTTAGGTTCGTGTTTAGTTTCGTTTTCCTAAGACGGGCAATAAGGGAATGGTGATGAAATCTGAACCCTTATCTTGTATGGCCAGTCTTTTCCCTTTACTAGGAAATTAAAGCAGCCGTTTTCAAATCCTCAGCATATATGCAAACGAAAGAATACAGTAACTCGCTGACAGGAGATTCGCGAGTGTTTCGACAAACTTACCTCCTGTACCAGACGGGGGATGAACCACTGAAGTTGACTCGGACCACGACTCCTATGTCATGTACGAACCCGAGGGGCCGAGGCGATATCGTAATCGTCGTCCTTCTCTGCAAACAATTGATATTTAAACTACTCTACCGTAGGGTTTAAAAAAAAAAGTCCCAAAGTCCACAGTCCAAAGTCTAAAAATAAAGTGCAAAAGAAAAAGATAATCTAAAAGAAATTCTAAAAAAAATAAAAAAAATATTGTCTCTCTCACTTTTTTTTTAATTAATTTTTATTCTCCTTTTCTTTCGCTCCTTTCGCTTTGCTTTTACTCCAAATCTTTAAGTATTCATCAAAAGCTTTGGCAAATTTTTCTTTCGCTCCAAATTCCAAAATCTGTAAGGAAAAGACAAAAACCCAGAAACGTAAAGAAGAACAAATAAAATAAAAATGAAAAACAAATAAAAACCTAAAAAAAAATCTAAAAACCTCTAGCCTAAAGACAAGTCCCCGGCAGCGGCGCCAAAAATTGATGTGATTTCAAATTGTGTTGTAGTAATAGGTTCGTTGAGACTTGTGAAAGCAATAGATTTTAGATTTAATTTTTAAGACTAAAAATATAGCAAACTTAAATAAAAGTGATATGAAAAATATGGAGAAGACTGGGGCTATGGAATCCACTATTTACCAATATCAAAGTGATTTATATTCTCTAATTATAATCATGCAAATCATGCATTCAAATTGATTCTTAATATTGCAATAGTTGATTTTTTAGAAATAACAAATGTAGAACGAAAGTATGGGACATCAAAACTCTAGGCTAGCATGCTCCATCAATTGAAATGACAATTGTTTAACAAAAACCATTTTATCAATTTATTTATCCAGAAAAATGATCATATAATAATTGCATAAATTAGAGATTACCACTTTTCATTGGTGAAATAGCTTCCTCCTTCGCCCCAGAGGATGGGTTTAGCTTATCATAGTGTAAACACGCCCAAAATATTTGTTCATTGCTTCAAAAATTGTTTACAAAGATGAAATGGAGAGAAAATATTAAAAATCGGGTTTGCAACAGTTATAAGTGTTACCAACTGAAAAGAACGATAGAACAGAGTACTGTCGCTGATTCTCGACCCTCGCCTGTGTGTCGTTGTCACTGTTGATAAACGACTGTCTCTGTGCGTCTAAAGTTCTTCATGTTCTTCAGTGCACCAGCAGAAAACAGTTTTCCTGCAACTTGATTTTCAGCTCTGTTGAAGCTCTAAACTGCTCCCAAAACTCTCCGTAACCCCTCTAAGACATCCCAGGGACCTTTTTATACCTCTCGTGCACAATAAATATCCTCTATAACTCCAAATAATTCTCCATTACTCGGCAGTAAAGAGAAAATAATATTCGGATATTTTCTTCCCTGAATTAACAATTCACGCGCTAAAATGATGTATAAACACTCCAAACATGATCGTACACGTTGTAGGATTAATTCAACACGCCTCAGACACACATAATCTTTCCAAAACAACAAAAAATCTTGTGAAAACTTCTCGCCTGAACGTGTTGCCCTGTTTTCTTCTCGCGGAATATCCAGCCAAACTGAATCGAACCAAAGGCCTTTACCAAGCCTAATAAACCCAATCACGTCATCCCAAAGAGTTTCAGCCATTTAGTCTCTTTGATTCCCGTCCAAAATGTGAAACGCAAATATGCTACAGCCTGTGAGTTTTTTTCCCGCCAAAACAATTTTTGAAATGATGAAGACGGTGTCCCCCTAACCAAACCAGGGGTGCGAATAACCTTGGGTACTGAGGATGAATTTGGGCTACGCATAACCTTGGGTTCCCCTTAGCCAAATCTGGGGTCCGTATAGAAAATGTCCTTCAGGGGTCCAAATAGCACTTTTTGAGCAACTTTTTCCACACAAGTGTATTTCTCCAAAAACACCTACACAAACATAAAAATACCATAATAAGTATAAAATCAAACACTAGCAATAGAGACACTGAGGACAATTCAGACACAAAAATGTGTCTATCATTTTTCATATTCAAGTAGTTCAGAAATTAATCCTAGGAAATTATAGCTCAAAATAAAAGTAATATTAACTCTATTCTTTGCCAAAGTACATTTCATAAAACATTAGTTGTAAGTTGTGAGCATGACGCATCAAAAGTAATTAAAACTAAGCATGCGACATCAGATAAAATAAAAAATAATTAATAGAAATCATAAAACAATTAAATTATATGCAAATAGAAAGAATTAATTTAATTACCACATGGGTGAAAAACAACTTCCTCCGTTGTCCCAATGATGGGTTCTAGCTCCGCTTGGTGAAAACACACTCAAAAATATAACTCATAGCTCAAATGATGCTTTTATAGATGGAAAACTAATGAAAACAGAAGTTCGCAACGCTTTGTTGGTGTTACAGAAACTACTATTACAATTACACTTCTGAACAATTGTTGCAAGGAAACAATTACAATATACGATAAAAGAATAGTGTTGTTGTCACTGTTTATTTGTCGCTGCAAAGACTGTTACAAAACCGTGAATAAACCACGGTTTATTAACGACAGGCTTTGACATCTTATTGTTCTTCGTCTTCTTCTTTTCCTGCAGGTGCAGAAAGCTCTGCAACTTCTTGTTCTTCACTCTGTTCTCGCCCCCAATCACTCCATATCCTCTTCTGTGACGCCAACAACCTATTTATACATCACCAACACCCTCAACCACTCAATTAATGCATTATATCTCGTCTTTACTTCCTCTGCCAAATCACCGAGATTTCTTTCTCTCTTTAACTTTTCCACGCATCTCTGGGTTGTCAAAATCTCTTTCAATTATTAGAATATAATCCAGAGAATATTACTTCCTTAAACTGCCCAAAACAACTTCAACAGAGAGTGATACAAAATATATTCATTCCATGTTTTAGCTCATCACGCGTCTGTTCAGGGTTGACATACTCCAACATGCATATTTCTCGTAATAGATTGAGTCTAACTCGTGCAAGGATGATATCTTCACGCAGCTTCGACGAATCAACCAAAGGAAATACCGAGTTTTCCTCTCTTGAAAGCGTGCTCGCCTGTTTTCTTCAAACCTTCGCTGCAACCCAATTTTTTCGATCCTGATGGACTTACCAGTCCTGTTTGAGTGCAACAGGCCCAAAAAAAGCTAAATCTTCGATTGAATCCCACCAGAAACTATCCAAACTAAATCCAGAAAATCCCGTAGTTTAATAATATTCTTCCCGTGAACTCTGTTTTCTTCACTGCCGATTATACAACCAAATCCAAATGATTTTGAAGTCCGTACCATGCTTGTTACGTTCAATCCAGTCATCCCAGCCAACCTTAGCCATTGAGTCTCTCTAAAACCACTGTAAATCACGAACCCTAATCCTTGCTGCCATTTTCCCTCCAAAAACCAGGTTTGAATTTTTGAAGATGAAGTCCTCCCCCTAATCCTGTACGGGTGTCCCTTTAGCACTTGCCTTATGTGGGGTGTAAATAGTAAGGAAGATGCCCCTTATCCGTTGAGGTACTCTTTAATAATTGAGGTGCCCCTTATCCAAAACTGAGAGTCCAAATAACATGTGTCCTTCGGGGTACAAAAACCACTTTTCGAGCAACTTTCTCCATAAGAGCTTATTTTCACAAAAACACCTACAAACAAGTTTATTAGTGATAAAATGAGTCCCAACTAATGTATTTATGGGTGAAAATGCGTCGCACTTTTGTGCTCATCACCTAGTCAACTGAATTTTGGAAAACTAGTGTGACTATGCACAGTACTCACATGGAGGTAGAAGCGAAACTTGTTTTGGTAGAACCGTGTTTTGGGGTAAAAACTGATTCTGTTATTTTTGGTAATTTGCGGTGTGTTGATGAGAAACGAAATCAAACCCTAAACAAATGCATTGGACGGGAATGCTTTTAGGTTCGAGAGATCAATCTGTAAGATTCTGGCCTAAACCTAGAAATGGCCGTTCCAGATTCAATTCGATCACAAAGTGAAGGAGAAGGGTTGATCTTAGGGAGGGAAGCATAGAAGGTGTTTGAGATCATATTTTTGAATTATAAAGGTGTGGTTGTATATGACTTGCGTATCAGAAAATGGTTTATGGCGACTTGTGTTGATAACACTTGTGATCCGTCCTTTTGAAAATAGATTGAAAATCTATTTATACAAGTCATTGAGCACACCCTGATCTCTTAGGAAGTGGAGGAAGTGAAGTAGTGGAGAAGTGGGTTTTGTGCGGAAGGTAGTGATCATCGTGTCTCCGTTATGAGAGATGACTGATCGCACGTTCTCCACTACTCTCATTACTGATAACCGTCCGTCTTTCCTGACAGGTTCTCGTAATGGACGCGTTGCACGCCACACGCTGTAAACTGCCAGACCAATACCCTAGTAAGCATCCCCCAGTTTGTGACATTTTGATGTCTCGAATAAGTGGGTCAAGTCGTGGGACCTTCCCGCGGAGAATATCATGGTGATATAGGCGAAACAACTAAGTTGTTTATGAGGCCAATATAAAATACGTTTGTATTCGATGCATGTGAAGTATCGCTTTTAAGCAGCTCAAACTAATCGATGCCTATGAAGCATCGTTGTTTTAGATCTTGATTGAATAATTCGCGGATAAGCGTCTTAAAGGAGGTAGTATGACCGGTCATCTTAGGAGATCGCGTGAAGGCCGCATGGGCGAGCCATCACTTGATCGATTGCTCCCTATGGAAGAGAGATGGCCAGTGATTGTCATGCTGGTTTGTTGGAAATAAATCTACATCATCCAACTAGGTTGGAAAAGTTGGATGGACGAGATGACATACGGCAGTTGCATATTTCCGTTGATGCAATTCAGTGGTTTGAAAACCGTGTGGCCCACCCTCTTTGGGCGTGCGTTTCGAGGCATTGAGCCCTGTTTTGTATAGGCCGACTGGTCACTAGTGAAGATGGGTCAATGGTGGTCATGTTAACACCTTTGGGAACACTTGAATCTAGATCTACACCATCCGTTTAGGTTGGCGAAGATGGATGGTTGTGATCAATTTACGACAGAAGTATGTTTCCGTAAACCCAATTAGGGTTTTGAAACAGCCACATCCACCATAATTCGATCAAACGATTTAGCGTGTCATTGACTTCCCTCGAGCAGTTCGATCAAGTGAAGATAAAATTGGGCCGATGGTGAACCCATGTGCACTCCCTTGATTGTCTGAAACGCGATTTAAGCCATCTAATTAGGCTAGACAAGTTGGACCGACACGATCGATTTGCGACAGTTGTAAACTGCCGCAATCCAAATTTAGGGTTTTGAATACAGCGTGTCTGCTCAAGTTTAGGTAAGCGACTGAACACTCTATAAGCTTGCCGCAGGCAAGTCGATCGACTAGGGTGCTAGTGGGCCCGCCGATGATCATTTTGGCACTTCCTTAACTGTTCGTAGGAGTATCCAAACCGTCCAAACAGGCTGGTAAAGTTGAACGTTCATGATGTTTCTGAGACCGTTTTGAACGGTCTAGCTCGTTTGATCTTTCTTTCGACATCGTGACCACTCATGCTTGAGTGTGGCGTTTGACGGCTCTGGAGTATGCTAAACAGAGTTCGACCGGTTAGGGCATTAGTGGGACCATCGTCGGTTGATATGATGATTGACTAGTTCTGTCAGGAGTGGTCTAGGATTGCTGAAACATGCGTCCAAATTGTGTGGCCGTGATCGCTTCTAAGACCGATATTAGCAGTCCAGATTTTCCTTAAGGAATTCAGGCGTGATCGAGCTAACTTAAAAGCACGCCGATACGAGATTCTCTTTGTCAGAGAGAGTGATGCAGCCTGTGTGGGTATTTTCATGTAGATCTCAATACTGGCACTTCAAGAGATTCATGCTACTCTGCTGAGAGTGAACACTTCATCGTCATGTCATGTCAATAATGAGAGTTCGGCTGAGAACATAGAATAAGAGAATATCAGGCAGGTCAATGCATTAGTAACTAATGCGATAGGTTGAATTTTATAGAATATCTGGGATTGATGCACCATTCTGATAAATTTCATAAATATGTCGAATTACTCAATACATATATAAGTAAAGAGGTTTGAACACTCATTACTTTTAAATGGCTTTGGTTCTTTGCAGGATGACAGCGCATTAAATACAGGATTTTATAAATTTGACCCTGCACTAAAAACCACCATCAACATTAAGTCCTCTGCTTAGCACGTAATGGTAATGCCATTGCGGGATAAGCATTAGATGGAGATATACAAAATTAAAAGACGAAACAGAGGAGACTTACTCGAATGAGCTTGATCGACCGTCATCAATTGGCCTGTGCGGAGATACCCAAAAATGGTTATGGAGCCTTGGCACGGTTACGGAGCGTTGGTGGGCCCGGTTGCTCCCTTGTGTTCGAGCCAAAGAAGGAATCCTCCTTCTTCCCTGATTCCACAAACGTATTTGTATAAAAGGGGTAAGTTCCTTTTTTTTTTTTTTTTTTGCTCCCCCTCCCTGCCGTCATCGCTCCTTGCCACTGCCATCTTCACCGTCGAGTGTCTGTCAGCAGAAAGGTAAGTGCTCCATCTCTTCTTCGTTTTCGTTTTTTTTTGTGTGGATGTAAACCCTAGCTTTTAGGTGAAACTTCCTTGAAGTAGATGTGTTGTTTGCTCCTTCCTTCTTTGCATGCAAAACCTAGCTTTAGGTTACGATTGATGCAGAACTTAGCTTAGGTTTCGGCAGTGGACATAATACGTACGGCAAAACCCGTTCGTCTAACTGTGCATTCGACCAGGAAGCGAGCATACATCTCGCGGCTGGTGCGGCTTTCGTGCGACCTCCTCCATTTAATTATTTTTTCGTCTGAGTGATGAGGATCTGATTGGGCATGGTCGTACACGCTCGTATGAGGAAAGTAGGATATTCGAGCACGTAATGACCATGAGGACGGTCGAGCATGTAACGATCATGAAAAGATCGAGCGTGTGACGGCTTTGCTTTATCGTTTCTGTGGGCATACTTCCCGCGTCTAAATATTTTTTTTAGCTTGTGATTTACTCACTTCTTCGTTTATGACCCTCGACCATTTCTAATCAACAAGCTGCGCGCATGATTCTTCTTTGCATGAAGTAATAACTCTTTTCCATTGTGTTTCATTGCAGTTGCCCGAAAGTAAACTAAAAATCTTTTGTTAAGATGTCACCTGGAAATATTTCTACCGCCAATCCAGAAAGTGCTAGCAATGCCAAAGATATGCCAAAGATAGATGATGATCTATTTTTCGTGCCTTTTTCAAACATTAGAACTCATCCTGGCCATAAGTGAACCTTGCTTACAGGCTCGGAAAATGGAGAGGCTGCTCCGTCGGCTTCTCCAACACATGTGATAAGGTTCTGTCTTCGGAAGAATGAATATCCAGCTTCTCCTATTGATTTCAAGGTTTGCTACACTCCTCTAAGCTCTTATGAAGGATGGATGAGGCATATGTTGAGTAATGAGCGCATCAAAGACAACTTGACCAAGCCGCAGATCGGTGAAGCTGTCATGGCGTCTGCAACACTTCACATTAGAAAAGACACTGCAGGTTTGATTACTTTCATTTCTCGGTGGTGTCCTTCCACGCACACGGCCACAGGTAGATGGGGAGAAATGACCATTACTTTGGAAAGTGTAGCCATGTTGTTGAATCTCCCAATTGCGGGGAGTTTCAATTATAAGTTATCCACCACGGAAAGCGTCGTGCTCGATGCTTTACTTTAGAAGGCAGAAGAATACAACCAACAGAAAAAGGGTGAGAAATGTTTTTATGCTTGGTGGGTGTCTGAATGGTTTCCTACAAAACCAAAGACGGGCCAAGCACTGGATGATAAACTCAGCGTCGTCGCATTTCTGTCTTTGTGGATTTCTAGAGACCTCTTTGATGATGGCTCCGGTAAGAAGACCATAAGACGAGAGGTTATCATGTTTTCCATTAAGTTGGCGAAAGGCGTGGTCCTCCCCTTAGGAAGCTTATTCCTTGGATCGTTGTACTCTCATCTGGATTCTTTGGCAGTAGACATGCATGCTTCTAACGGATATAATAAAGTGGAATCGTATGTTCATATTTCTTTCTTTCAGGCGTGCTTATGGGAACACTTCAAAGGTTATGCTCATGTTCCCGCAACATCGTTTTCTAGTTTGTATGGTGGTTCGAGAATTCTCCGTTGGAAAAACAGACGTCCAAAACCTGGATTGAGGCTTATTGATTTTCTCGATGACGTGTATGCCATAGATTTCCGTCCGTGGGGGCCGGTTCATTCTTCTGTGACCCAACCGAAAATATTTGCCACTGCTCTTGACACTGTGTTGCACGCCGATTGAAAGGATATGAGCTCTAGAGAGATTATATTCCTGCGAAGTTGTACACCGGGATATGTTCCATCCTTTTTTGATGAATCCCTTACTGCAGTTCCTTATAATATTGACAGAGCCGCCTGTCAGATGGGATTCGATCAAGGCATCTCGTTCGATCGTCCGCCAATACCTTCAGCGGATCTTGTACCATCTGTTCTTGATGCTAGCATCTTTGCAACGAAGCAGAGCCTTCCGTTCCTGCGCCTCGAAAGAAAACCAGCGGAAAATGGTAGGTATAAAAGTTTCAGGAGGAAACATCTGTTAGCTTTTCAAAAGTTCTCGGAGGAAGTTGTGGCAGTTTCTCGCGGCGAGCCATCCCCCGAAATTTTGAAGCAGCATAAACGGTTGAAGCCGCTTCCGGGCAAACGAACCAGGGATGACGCTCCTGATGACTGCAGTCCTCAGGATGTAGGAGCAAGGTCTAAAAAGCAGGCAGGTGGAACCGTGGTTTTCAATTATTCTCATATGCAGGTATCTTAAACTTCTCTTTTTTGATCCGCTGATTTTATTCATCTTGGGAAATCTTCGCTAAATGTGATTCTTATTCAAAATCAGGGTCTCAGGAAGGAAAACGCTTTTACGAGGCTGGCACGTAGTCATAGCGCAGCTTTAGAGAAATCCGGCGATACTGAACCTCTTGAAGGTGATGACAAGGATGACGAAAACCCGGTTTGCGACAAAGGAAGCGTCTCCAAGTGTGGCAGGGATCTTGATCGTTTCAGCGAGTTGGTGGATGGGACCGTGACATAAACCAACTTTGAGGGTTAAGGGAACGATGATGAAAGAAATACTGGAGATGTTACATCCATGATCATAGAGTCGCTTTCCTCTAAAGAGTCTTCTGCGGCTGTCCAGGCGTCGGTTGTGCATTCTGCTGCTGCTGGAGTCACATTTGACCCTCCTTTTGACGCCCCTTTCATAGATCATGTGCTGGTTGGAGGGTTTAGTGTGCCATCTAAGTATGAGGAGTTATACACCAAAATATGCATGAATGTGCATGCACTAGAGAATGTGTTAGATTGTATATAATTGTCGACTATTGTTTACTATAGTGGTTGTGTACCCCTATGCAGAAGAACATCGGCATTGTGATTGGTAGGCATATAACTCGAACCCCTCAAACTAAGGCATAGGATGGAATCTCTCGAAAAAACGCAAAAGTTTGGATCCGACTCACACTGTAAAATTATGAGGCCTGAAAATTACAGGTTGGTATTTGAGATGAAGCGCATAGAGAATAAAATAATTGCGTAAAGTGCGATTTGAGGGTTTCCTATTGAACCCCCAGGATTGATTCTGTAAAACGAAAGGTATTCTCCTAATTTATATGCACTTTAGCGTGGTAGTCCATGAAGGACTCATATTGCATCTTGTTATGACTAGTGATTGTAATGAATCCCTAAAGGATACGAGTTTATGACTTAGGCAGCCACCTGACTTTATGAACTATGTCAGGCTTGAAACAAGTCATTATCACTACATATGAGAAATTCGTGATCAATCCTTGTATCTGTTTTATGTTCTTGGTATAAGGTTAAAATCCGAATGGATTGATGGTATCATCTTTGGCCTCTTAACGAGCCCTTAATAGTGCTACAATCCACGCTTGAACAAAACTATGAGATCTCGTTGGAATAAATTCTTGACCTGAGGTTTCGAGATTATGCTAGCATATGTATCTGTCTGTTTGGACTAGAGTATCCAATTTTTGATACAAGGAGTTTGCTGAAACTAGGGAGTTTCCCTGAAGTGAAGGAGTTTCCATGAGATGAGGAAAACAAATAATATTAAAATAAGGAGACAAGGGCGTGTGGGACCGTCCACGGTCAGGGCATGGCCAGCCGTCCAATGAGCCCGGTCCTGTGCGTTTCCTCCCTAATTTTACATAATTTTTATGAGTTTAGGGAAATATCATGAAATCAAGGAATTTTCATGGGATGAGGGAAATAATAAAGTAATAAGGAACCATGAGATATGGGACCGGCCACGGCTAGGGCATGGCCGGCCGGCTAGCAAGATCGGTCCCACGACACCTTTCCTTATTTTTATTATTTCTTTGACATTAGGAAACACCATGAGACTAGGGAGTTTCCCTGAGACGAAAGAGATTTTCTCAAATGAAAAGACTTTCATGAGATCAGGGCAAAATAATAAAACATGATAAAATATGAAATTAGGCGTGGGACTGGCCACGGCGTGACTGGCCGGCTGGTGAGCCCAGTCCCCTAGCGCCTTTGCCAATATTTTATTGTTATTATTTTTCATCCCATTTTGCATAGGTTCATCGTTCCTTCGTATTTTGGAATGATCGTTCGTGCATTCAAGTGCTCGTTAGTGCATTATTGCTGAGTACACTTGTACCATTTTGGTCGGGGCTTACTCGATAGCTGCTCAGATGACCATTCGTTGAATATTTATCACTAACCCATGGAATTATGCTGGGAAAACCATGAATTGAAGTAATGAAATATTATGAAAAACATAGAATGTTTCCAAATATTCAGTTAATGAATTTAAGGATTATAGATAATTAACTGATGGCTCTATACTAGCAGGTATGCTGTCTAGGAGCATTAATTATCTTGGAGTCGAGCGATATCATCTTGTTGGAGCGTCATATTTATTACGTATAGTCAGGGAAAACGTTGTTGCATCCTGAAGACGTTGTCGCTCTATACTAGCAGGCAAGCTGTCTAGGAGCCGTCTAATCATTAAGATTACACATGTCTTTTATATAGTCAAGGAAAACATTATTGCATCATGAAGACGTTATCGCTCTATACTAGCAGGAAAGCTGTCTAGGATCCGTGCAATCGTTCGATTCTATGTAAAGTGATTACTGAAATTGCTCAGTATTCATGAAATATGCCGTTGCCTCAGTTGAGAGACTTCATATTCATGTATGCTTTGAGAGAAGTATACTCAGTCAGAGACTCTTATGGCATGAGATTTCATGCTTCAATAAGAGACATGAGCCTCAATAGTCATCTGATTGCTGGATCAGGAATATGTAAGAGTATGGTTTTACGATTTTAGCCTTTGTCGAAAATCCACCATCTACAAAGGGAATTGGGTGTGTTGTGGCTAGGACTTGTAGAACCAAATTAAAAATTACCCCTCAACATTTGGAGACCACACCCGGAGGCTCGTGCCTAGCCTAGCCAATTCCCATGACATCTCGTGCCTCTCTTTTCTTACAAGATCTTTTTCCTCTCTGAGCGTTAAACCCCACCCACACACTCACACTTTCCGTGTATACCTCCCCCTCGTCTTGTCTTACTTCCCAAACTCAGCCCCACCATGCCATTAACCTCATCAACGCCTTCCCTCACCCCTCTCCCTTCTATCGCATCCTACATGAGTGCCACGTTCTATCTTCTAATCCTACGATCATCTCTAGTTGCCGATTACCTACTCCGAGCTAAACCAGTACTGCGACACCCTAATCCTCCGATTATACCAAAGCACATCATCTAACCATCGTCTAACTTTGGGTTCACAACGAGAACAACACCTCTTATTTGTATTCAAGAACAACGAAATCATCATCAATAAAGAGCTTCGAGACTAACATCACAAATTCAATGAAAGATAAGTCCATCTCTTCTTAACCCCTCGATTTAATCCACTTGTTACCATTTACAATAATCACTAATTGATCGATCTTGAAATTAGGATTTGGGAAGAGTATTTAGGGTTTCCCTTCGATTTACTAACCCGATTCGAAATCAAAACCTAGATTTACAGTTGTCTTTTCAATTCGACATAATCAGATCCTCTTTAAAATGTGACATAATAGTGTTGAAGATTATCGTAGTAGCAACGGGGTTTTGCCTGTTTAGTTTTTTTTTTATATGCTAAAGGATTGTAATGGTTTCAATTCAAAAATTGCTCTGGGTTTACTGAAACTGCAAGTAATAAAGATTTGGGTTCGATTTGCTTTTGGTTTCCACCCAAGTTGTAACATTTAGGACAAAAAATTCGTAAGATTCTTGACTTCAACGAAGTTATAGGATGTTCAATAACTCACTTAACCTTGACTCCTTATTTCATAATTAGTTATGAAAGTCTCTCGAATCGAGTCTTGGTTGATCCTATGGTAGCATCATGAGAGCAAGGAGAAATTACAGCTAAGGAATTCTGAGTATATGATCATTTGGAGCCGCGCAAATGTCTAAATCTGACGAGTTTGTTCAATGAATCCCCAACCACTAATAAAGTTGCTGCGATGGGTTTAGTTTAGTGATGCTGGAATGATGTATCTAAGATGGTGGAGGCTTAAATTGTTGGTGTAGAGACTAGCGAAGATCTTTTCCAAGCACGACTATGAAGCGATTGTTAAAGCATCGACTTTCGTTGTTGCTAGGAGCTTACTGCTCTTTATCCCTTTGGGATACCAGCTGCCAGACAAGAACTTCCCACAAAATACTAGAAAATTCCCACAAGGCTAAGTGTTAGAGCACTGCTCGGTCAAACTCGCATGCGTTGCTATCTCAAGCATGTTTGTCAATGTTAGTGATCAAAGCTATAAGTCTTGATTTCTAGCCTATTTATAGATGTCTCGGACTAGGACATAGTTTGTGTAGTTGAGCTTATACTTCACGGCGTTTATCACTTGAAGACGAAGAACTACTAAGGAGAGCTTGTGTAACTTCATCGACAAAAGGTATGTGGTGACTTAAACTCATCTATCACTTGGAAAGTCTATTTATACTCTATCTCCTATATTGAGACATAAGTCGTATTACGATATAGCTTTCTATATACACATTCGAGATTTCGATCTGAGTATATCTCGCTTACATATTTCTCAAAATACGTGTTGGTAAGCTTTATCTGACCAAGTTCATCCTATATCATGACAAAATTGCCAAGTAACATCGTACATGGTTTGTGTGATAAAATCATTTGATGTAAGACTTGAAATGTTTCGATAATATTTTAATTTTTTTTTTTTTTTATTAAACTGAAAGAATTATTACAAAAGAGAATTCAAAACAGAAGCATCAAAAAAGGACAATATGTCCTAACTATAAAGGAAAGGAACTAGCTAAACTAGAAAGAAAGAAAACATGCCACAGTTGACATATATTTCACAGATTAATCAAATCTGTAGTAAGGTATATCAGGGAATTTCATTCTAAGCATTTGAGAAGGTCTAGCAGAAAATATTATCACTTCACCCTTTGTCAAATGTACTCCTTTCTTAGCAAAGAAATCAGCAGGGAAGTTTACTTCCCTGTAGACATGATTGAAATGAATAGATTTGATTTTACTGCAAATATATTTCTATCTATTCCATACAAACCAAGACAGCTTTTTCTTCATGAATACACTAATGGCAGTTGTAGAGTATGTGTTAATGATTACCTCTTCCTTAGAATTGTTGACAGCCCATTCTAATGCACTTACAGTCCCCATAGACCACCACTCTCAGCAATAATGAAACTACCCATATGGTCTCTATCAATAAAACCGTAACCCGCACAACCTGGATTCCCTCTAGATGCTCCATCACAGCATAATAGTATCTTGTCAGTATCAGGTGGTGAGAAAGAACACTCAATAACTTTAAAAGATTTTACCTTTCTACATCCAATACCAAAAAGCTTAAGGATTTGCAGATCATATGGAGTATTATTCATGAATCCCTTGAGTCTCACTTCACTGTCATGTACCAATTGAGTTATTCTTCTTATTTCTCTAGCACTGTCAGGTGGCATGTTCTCAAATAATACTTTATTTCTAGCAAACCAGATATCAACCATGATGCTATAAGCAGCTATGCACCATAATTCCTGTATAACTAAGCTTTTACTTTTGCATACATTTACTACATCTTCAAATGACTTTGGATGTTTGAAAGCAAACACATCACCAATCCATTTCCATAGTATTTGACCATAGTCACAGTCCCATAGAATATGATGCATATTATCCAAATTTTCTTGACATAAGAAACATCTAGAAGCAAGGGCCATACCTTTTTTTTGCACATTGTCATCTGTATTATAAGCTCCTCTTGTTATTTTCCAAACATTACCAACTACAGAAGGGTGAATGCAAGGTTTTCATATTTTCTTGTACCACTTCAATTTTGGCTGTTTTTTCCTGATAATGTTTATTGCACTCTGAACAGTAAATTCTCCATCTTGAGTTGCAGTCCATACAAGTTTATCAGTATTTGATGAGAGAATGGGAAGATCTTCTACATAGAAAAAACCATCATTTCTTCAGGAATCTGCCAAGTGTTGTTGCTGATGAGTTTATCCACATTCATATGAATATTATGTTGAATGTACTCATTAACTGGAAACTGTTTTAATATGCTTGATTCAAGAATCCAAGCATCATTCCAGATTGAAATATGTTTACCATCTCCCACTAACGATCTTGTATTTTCATTAAAGATTTGTAAGATCCATTTGATACCTGTCCAAACATAGGACTGTTTATAGTATGTAATCCAGCAACCATTTTTGTCTTGGAATTTTGCTAGAAAATACTTTGCCCAATCTTCTTCTGAGTGTAAAATTCTCCAATATAGTTTCAACAATAAGGCTTTATTGATGTCCTCTAGTTTTCTGATCCCCAAACCACCTTCTTCTAATGCAGTACAAACTTTATCCCATGAAATAATGATATACTTCCTTTCTTCAGCCTTTCCACTCCAAAGGAAGTTTCTTATGATTCTTTCACAAGCATCAATGACTTTCTTGGGCCATTTGTATATATACATATTATAAATTGGTACGCAACTAAGAACAAACTTTATAAGGGTGATTCTTGCCTGAAAATTTAAGAGAATTCCTATCCAGTTTGATAATTTCTTTTATAACAGCTTAACGAATGACCAGAGATGCTCAGATTTAATCTTTCCAGGAGTCAGCATTACTCCTAAATATTTTTCAGGAAAGTAAGATAATTTCATATTCATAAAGTTAGCTATCTGAGTTTTTCTGCTATCTATAGTCCCATCCACAAAGCATTTACACTTAAGTGCACTAACCATCTGACCAGAAGCAGATTGATACAAGAATGTTTACTCTTAAGTGCACTAACCATACACAAAGAATTTAATCTTAAGATTCTTTCATATCCAAAGAATTTTTCGATAATAATTATTTCAATATCTTGAAAATTGCTTTGATGCTAATAGTGAGTGAAAACGGCTATTATCATTATAGAAGAATGTTTCAATGATTGAAATAAAGAGTTTAGAATCTTGTAACCATCTTTGGATATAAGCATAGTGTGTTCGCACATTAGTGTATAAGTCCAAAACCGGAACCTAAAGTATGCATACTTGTGTGTATACAAAAAGGTTGTAGGAGACTGGGTAAGTATGCGTACCTGTACGCATACTGGCGAAAGTTCACGTCCGTGAATTTCTGCTGAGTTTGAAAACCAAAACCAAACTCATCTGGTTACCTTAAGTACGCGTACTCGTAAGCAGACTGGCGGAAAGTTCACGTCTTGTGAATTTATGCTGAGTTTAAAAACCAAACCAAACTCAAATCCGGTTACTTAAGTACGCATACTTAAGTGGTTACTTTCTAAAATTGGTTGTACATGAACCTACACATTTATCAATAAGGAATGCAATCTTTGCAAACCGTGTCTATAATGTTCATGTATTGACTCGAGTGAATCAAACCGATTTTGCTTCAATTGTGTTCTTGTATAAATCCATGATAATATATCAATTGAACAACTCTTTAACTAGTTTCATTTGAGTCATTTGAACTAGTTATGGTTAAGATGAATAAGGTTGATATTAGAGTATTCATATGGCTAACCTTGGTTAACTATTTGTGAACCAACATGGTGTACACGTTTGGGTACGGTTACATAAACCTAAATGAGGGTACATTTCATTTGTGTGTGACAAGATAAGTTCGATCTAATGGTTGAAAGATATTAGCTTGGTTGAATCAGGTTTTTCATCTAACGGTGAATATTGAATGCTTTGTTACCAAGGTAACTTGGATTGCAAACCCTGATTTAAAAACTATATAGAGGAGAACTCTAGCAACTGGGAAACCTAATCCCCACACCTCGTGTGTGTTACTAGTTGCATAACTAGAGTCGATTCCCTGTAGGTTAACGACTTGAAGAAGTCATTGGGATTGTGAAGCCAGACCCAACTATTCTCTTTGTAGTTGCATGATATGATCTTGATGTTTCTATCGTGATTGAGTGCAATTGTAAAATTGGCTTGAGATCTATATCCCCGATAGGCAAGATAGAAAAGTAGTCACAAACACCTTCGTCTCATAGTTTGTGATTCCACAATAACTTGTTTCGCTAGTCGATTAAGTTTATTGTGAGATTATTGATAATACTAGGCCGTTCTTCAGGAATATAAGTCTGGTTTATCAATTGGTTCTTGTTCACCTTGATTTATCAAAAGACAGAACAAAAACTCTTGGGTATTTCTTTGGGAGACATATTTATTTAATCCTATTAGGGTTGTCAATGGGTACCCAATTACCCGGAACCGGACCGGACCCGTGCATAACGGGTCCGGTTCCGGGTACTAATATGAGACCCATTAGTAGAATTATGACCCGACGGCTAGACCCATTTGGGAACAGATTAATATCGGGTCCTAAACGGGTATACCCTAAGGGTACCCGCGAGTATTGGGTACCCGATCAAATTCTTCCCGAGCCGTAAAATATACGTTAATAATCCACTCAAACTCTTTGTGCAACTATGATGCTACAATATCATCTTTTTTTCTCTCTTAGGATTAGTTTTTAATTTTTCTCATTCGTTTAGTTTTAGTATCTTATTTAAGAATGATACGAGATGTTGTTGCTTATACCACATATCATCCTAATTAAATAATTACTGGATCCTCTTTAAGAATTCAACTGCGAATGTTATTATCTATACTGCTGTTGATGGTGGTTTTTAGCTTAGGGTTAAAATCGCAAAACCTTGCATCTTATGTGACGTCACTATGTAAGGAAACGAAGCCATGAGTGTTAACCTCTCCGCTGACATACTTATTGAACCATTCAATATATTTACATGAAATTTATCCAGACTGGCGCATGTAACAACCATCCCAGATGTTCTGTAAATTTCGGCGCCTTTCCTATATTCACTTAATATAAGTATCTTTGAATGATTTCTATGCTATGTTCCCCGGCTGAACCCTTAATGTTGATATGGCATGACAAGTTGTGTTCACTCACAACAGAGTAGCACGAATTTCCAAATATCAAGATAAGGTCTTTGCATAAGGCATTCAAACAGAAAACATGCTGCTCTCTGGCAATGAACTCAAAGAACTTTGTGTCAACACATAAAATTCATTCAATTACTTTTGCGACTTGCGCAATAT
Source organism: Papaver somniferum (assembly GCF_003573695.1). Classification (NCBI taxonomy): domain Eukaryota; kingdom Viridiplantae; phylum Streptophyta; class Magnoliopsida; order Ranunculales; family Papaveraceae; genus Papaver; species Papaver somniferum. The sequence goes on along the minus strand of NC_039368.1, from coordinate 90,948,908 downwards.
ACAGACCTTGCTTGTCGAAGGTAAACCTAGGCAAACTAGGAAAATTAATCCTCCATGGATTAGTAGGTGCAAAACCTTGCCAAAAAAGGGAGCCGCAACAGCAAAGGGAGGCGTGGCCACGCCTTGGCGCCACTTTCCATTGGCCACGCCCCATCCTAAAACCGGCCCTCTTTCCCTCGACCAATCAGGTCGCTTTAAACTCTCCACACGCACATAAGTTGTGGCTGGGCCCATACTTGCCGGCCCCATCTCCCATCGACCAATCAGGTTGCTCTAAAGCCGCCACACTCACATCAGAAGTGTATCCACGCCCGTGATTGGCCATCCCCTCTCCTTTCTACCGACCAATCGGGTCACTTTAAATGCGCCACAACCACTAGAGGTGTGGCCGCACCTTATGTTTGGCCGACCCCTTTTCTTGGCCAATCAAGTCGCTCTAAACTTGCCACCATACGTTAATGGCCAAACACACCCTGCCGCGCCACCATACTAACTGGAAATCCAAACGCACCCTGACGCAACAACATATTGATCGGCATACCAACATGCCACTCTTCCGCAATAACATGCCAAACATGCTACTTCGTGGCAACATACCATAAATAGCGCCATATGTGCTAACCTACCGGCCAACGCCATGAAAAGCTTAAGATTAGGGTTTTCTGGTCAAAAGCACGCCTATGCATTAACCAAAGCCCTAATTTCCAGTCGTGGCACAAATTATGCCACTTCGACCCCACAACATGCCACGAGTCGTGTGGGACCCAGGAAGCCCTAGGGTTGGCGCCATATCATAGCCACCCACGACAATCCCTACTCATGTGGCCGTTTCCACACTATGTCCTTGCCATAACTCCTTTGGCATATCTATGGCGCCATTTGCACAAAAGAATCGCCATGCCGCGGCCACATGCCACACGCACTAATTAAGGTTTCGACATGCCAAACCCTAATTTGGGAAAAGTTGATGCGCCAACCAAAGCAAAATAACGTTTCCGCGTTGGGATTGATGTGGCAACAGGGCCAATGTTTCCACGCCACATTTGGGTCCAACACCACGGCGCAAAACCCTAGCATTGGCTATGCCGCCTGTAGATGGGGAAAAACGAGCCGCCGATTTTTTGGGAAAGTAGAGAGTCGAGCGTGCTGTCGAGACTCCTCAGCCGGGAAAAATGTTAATCCTCACACAAATGCATCGCTGTAAAGGGGGTGCTTAGATTCGGGAAATCAATCTATATGACTCCGGCCTAAACCAAGACAATGGCCGTTCCAGAGTCAATTCGGTCGCAAAGAGGGAGATAAGTTGATATGTAGGAGGGAAGCTGAGAGTTGTGTGGGATCAGTGATGATCAAGGATTGTGGGTGTGCTGAATGTTTCTGCAATATTGTTGAACTACTGAAGTTGAGTTCTGTGAATAAGTTTATATCGAGTTGTTGATGGATAATGATGATAACCGATGATTGATGATATTCCATTGATCCTCCCTGATGTCCTCGATTTAGACGTATTTATATTGCAAGAATTATGTACCACTGATCCCTGTAAGTGTGACGGTTTCTTGAGTGAAAGAGTGGGAAAGTGGGAGATCGTGATAAAGTTAGTTCCATGTCGTGCAGAGACTTGACTGATCGTACTCCCACTACTTTGCTAACTCCTTCCACCATTTACACGACTTACGCACATTTCTCATTGTGGATGAATCCGCGTGCCGTAGACCACAAGACCAAAACCCTAAGTGATATCCCCCCATTTGTGACGTGATTGAGATTTCACGAATCGTGGAGTCTGCAAGGCAGACGTGTATTAGTTGGTCAGTTGTTTGACTGATTTAGACCGTGAGTCTAATTTTGTTGAATCGAGCATAAGTGGTGAATGCTCGGAGATTCATGGATTGAACATGTAGTTCTATGAAATGTCAATGAATTATTGACTAGAGACTGAGCAAGTATTACTCAACTCGATGAATTGCCGAATATTGAGAGTTTTTCGAGCAACTGAGCAAGTATTGCTCAATTCGACGAATTTGATAATTTTGGTGTGCAACTGAGCAAGTGTTGCTCAATTCACCAAAACACTGAATATTGGTAATTTGACGTGCAATTGAGCAAGTGTTTCTAAATTCGACAAACTACTGATGAATTACCGAATATTGATGGTTGGATCAATATTCGAGCAACTGAGCAAGTATTGCTCAATTCAAAGATTTATTTACTGGTGCCATGACCCAATAAAATATTAATCAAAAATATTAGTGAATTAACGAATATTATTAATTTGTATGTTGATTGCTGAATCAACATAATTTTGTGTTTGAACTTGCTCAGAATGGTGACTCGTGGAGCGTTTGTTCGAAACCCTAATTTTTTGATTAATCCTTCAACAATTGGTGAATTGCTGAAAATTGGTTATGAGTGAAGAGGGACCGACCACATGGGATGATGAGCGTCCATGTGATTCCCAGTGCTCGAGTGAGCACGCACCAGGGTTCTCAGTTTGAGAGTTGGTGAAAGAATGATGATTAAATGCAGGTTTCATCATTTATTGAAATATTGCTGGATTCAGCGTTAGGTGACAAACCTAGGTATGAGAGATGAGGACCGACCAATAGAGCATGGGACCGACTCTTGGTGTTCACGAACCAGTTGTTGGTCATTTGAAGGGTTCTCCAGTTGGTTGGAGAGAGTTCGGGCCCAATATGAGCAATTGAACAAATTAGGTCAGAATTATGAAAACATGTGGGACCGGCTTTGTGAAAGCCCTAGGAATGACTCTGGTCGGTCATGGAGGCATGCACGTGTTGCCGTGGTGTCCGTGTTTCCATACTGAGAGTTTCAGTATTTTCTGACGCGTGTTCGAGCAACATAGTGAATTTTCAAAAGAGTTTCATCTTGACTGAGAATTCTCGATTTTTGTTGGAATGAGCATGTTTGCTCGATTCATCAATATTTTGAAAATATTAAAATAAAAGTGTTTTAATATTTAAAATTGTCGTGAGAGGCTAGCCAGTCGTGCTACCATGTTGGCTTTTGGTTTTTCGTGATTTGTGCAATATTTGAGAAAATATGGAGAAATCACGAATTTTGCTCAAACCTAGGAGTTTCATGAATTGAGGAAAATAATAATTATGAAAGATTAGGGATTTCAAGGTGTGGGACCGACGACGGCTAGGGCATGGCCGGCCGGCTAGGTTGCCCGGTCCCGCACACCTTTCCCTATTTTATTATTTTTCATGAATCTTTGAAGTTATGGAGAATCCACGAGTTTTTGTTGAAACGGAGGAGTTTCGTGAGATTAGGGAATAATAATTATAAAAGGCTAAGGATTGTGAGGTGTGGGACCGGCCAAGGCTTAGGCATGGCCGGCTGGTTAGGTTGCCCGGTCCCGCACACCTTTTCTTATTTTATAATAATATTATTTTGTGAATCCACCAAGTTATGGAGAATTCACGAGTTTTGCAAAAACAAGGAAAGTTGCTAAAACCAAGGAGTTTCCGTGAGTTCACGAAATAACAAAAAATAAGGAAAATAATGGGAGAGGCACGGGCCGACCATGGCTAGAGCACGGCCGGCTGGTGGGCCCGGCCTTGGGCGCCTCTTATTATTTTATTAATATTCATTGTTTTCTCTTGTTTTGCGAAGGATTCCTCATTATTTCATATTTTTTGGACACTCGTTCGTGCATCCGGGTGCTCAGTCGTGCATCATTTGTCGAGTACACTCGCACCATTTTTGTGGGGTTTACTCAGTGATGGTCCAGATGCCCGGTTGTTGGGTATTTATTACTAATTTATGAAATTCAGTGGAGAATAATTCATGAAACTGAGTAATAAGATGAGTAGTTATGTTATTATCAATCCATAAAATCAGCAGCGGATTGGACTATGGATTCAGAATAATAAAATGATAATTTCATCACCATCCCATGGAATCGCATATTTGACCATGAAATCGGAGTAATAAAATAAGTGGTGATATTACCATTTCATGAGATCAGCCGTGGATTCGACCATGAAATCGGAGTAACATCTATTACCATTTCATGAGATCAGCCGTGGATTCGATCATGAAATCGGAGTAATACATTTATCTATTACCATTTCGATCATGAAATAGGAGTAATGAGATAAGATAGATTATCTTCTAGGAATTCAGTGGTGAATATGACCTAGAATTTAATCTCTTGCGTATAGTCAGTAAATCAGCGAGTGTTTCTATGTCCCGAAGACGTTTTTCCCTCTCAACATTTCATGTATGGAGGACCGCCTGAGTCTATACACGGGTCTCTCTACATAGTCAGGAACAATGAGTATCACCGTCCTGAAGACGTTATTTCTCTCAATCTTACGGAGGCCGCCAAATTTTTCTTCTATGTAGAGGCAAATTTCTCTATGTAGTCAGGGAACAATGAGTGTCACCGGTATCCTGAAGGCGTTAATCTCTCAATCTTACGGAGAACCACCCAATTATGTTGTTCTACATAGAGGCTATGATAAAATGCCCGGTGTCGAACGCTCCGGAGAGGCCTTTCGAGCGACATATGCACCATACTTCGTAAAACACGAATCATCACATGGATCTCTGAAGCCGTGTCAGAAACATGCGGTATCATGATTTTACGGTTTTGACCTTTGTTGAAAATCCATCATCTACATTAAGTCCCCTGCTTAGTGAGGAACAGTCATGTTTCACAGTAAGCATTAAATGGTGATTTTCAGTCGACGAGATCAGTGGTTGAACTCAGTCTACAAAGGTAGTTTCAGAATCCTAGATTTACCCCAATGATGTCATGTACGCGCAAATGCACATATGAGAACCTTGATAGTAAGATAGAGTGTCATCCCGTGAGCGTGGTGAGATGAGGCACTGCTGATTTGAGTGTTGAGAAGCCTAGTTATGGTCGGTTTAGGACATATGGGCCCAAGCCCAAAAAAGGAAACCCATGTTTTTATTAGGTTTTGGAAATAAATTTGATATAAAAGGGGAGAAGACCTAAAATTCTTTATTTTGGTCGACCAAGCACCTCCCTCTCTTCACCATTCTCACGCGAGTTGCAGCAGGGAAGAAAAAAATTTGCCGGATTTTAGTCACCGCCGATCATCGCCGTTTGCCATCCGGCAAAGTTCCGACCGGAGCCAACCAGGTAAGTCCGATTTTTTTTTTTTGCAGTAGGTTTTATGATTGATGAGTTGTTCACAAAATCAAAAACCCCATGGTTGCATGCATGCGTAGGATTAATGAAGGATTTTTAGAAAATGTATGTATATGCCCATTTGTTCGTTAGTTAAAAGAACGAGCAAAAATCCCTAACATGAAAGATATTCATAAACTTTTGAATAGACATGGTCTAGTTGCAGTAGTAAAAGTTTTGTTTATTAGGTTTCATGAAAACCCAAGTTTGTTTTTCGAAGCATGAGCTTTGCAAATACTTTTAGGAACGTAGGTTTGTTCGTAAAAGTAATAAATAACGATCCTTAGGGTTAAAGGAATTTCGAAAAGACCTGGAGTTCATGATGCAAATTTTTTTGAGAACTTTCGAAATTTTGTTTGAAATATTTAGACTTTTGCAAAAATAGAAAAGACTCTCGTTTCATAGACGGATGCTCGATTGAGCAAAAAGTTTTTTTTTTATATATTTACGTGAGTTATTAACTCACGATTTTTTTTAAGGTACGTGACCTGTTCACGTTTTATTGAATATAAATCAAGTTTTGATTTATGAAAATTGTTGAAAGCAAATAATTCATGAGTCGATGAATTCGTAGTGTATGTGTGAGTTTAGTGATTTTATAGTGTATGTACACGTAAAACCAGCGAATGTTCACATGGAAAGTTATGTGAATTATTCATAGTTTCTCGAAAAGTCAGTGTTGACTCTTGAATAATATGTTTTATGCTCGACTTTGCAGGTTTGAAAGAACGAGCAAGTTTTGGGGTTTTACGCTGTTATCACTAAGTTCGTGAAATCGTAAATAGGTAAGAGTTGAGGATTACCATTTTTGTAGACGTCGATATGAGCATATAATTGTCTTGTTGCTTCAATTCTGTTGATGAAATTTGTGTATGGACGTCACACAACTTTGCGAAAATGGCTCAGTCCCGTAGCGCTTCTGAAGATGATGCTTCTTCGAGAGAGGATGTTTCCACAGACGCCTCTTCCAGAGGTGATGGTTCCTCCAGAAATGATGATTCTGAGATTTCCAAGGAGAAAGAGGGAAGTCCCAAGACTAAGAACATTCCAACTGCTGAGGATAAGTTCTTTACGTATCTATATAGACCTGAAAAGCGTCCCTTAGGCTCCTCGTTTCGGTTGTTAATAAATCCCAGGAGCACTACTCAGCATAAATTGGTATCTCCTCAAGCAGTAATCCGGTTTTTTTGCAAGGAAAACACTTTTCGGCTTCTCATGTGGAGTTCAAGCTTTCACGAAAGCCCCTGATGCATTTCTCTGGATGGGCAAGACACATGCTGGGTCATAGCCGTGTTAGGACCATATTGGATAGTGCCCAGGTAACACGAGCCATTCAAGCTGCTGGAGATTTAATCATCAACCATGATATACCAGGTATGGTAGCCTTGCTTGCCCGTTGGTGTGTTCCTACTCACATGTTTATATGCAGATGGGGAGAATTCACCATTACTTTAGAAGATGTAGTTGCTTTGTTGCACCTTCCAATTACTGGTAATTTCCCTGAAGAGATTTCGTCAGAGGAGAAGGAGATATCTAACATATTAGAGGCCAAGATGCACGAATTCAATGAGTCACCCGCATCCTGCTATGCTCAATGGTTATCACATTGGTGGCCAAGAGATAGAATTCTTGAAGAACCGGTTGATGGCGCTTTAACAATTGTTGCTTTCTTATGCCTGTGGCTTTCCAGGGATATCTTTGAAGATTGTGGACACTTGCTGAAGCCGTTTGTGATTCGCTTTATCATAAAGATGGCAAAAGGTGAGAAAATTCCCATTGGCAGTCTATTCTTGGGTTCGTTGTTCGCCAATTTAGACTCTCTAGTTATAGACTCTAGTATTTCTGATGTCTTCATGAGAGTCGAGACGTATACCAATACCATGTTCCTCCAAGCCTTGATGTGGGAGCATCTCGAGAGTTACGCCCCAATTCCCCGAAGCATTTTTCAAGGCCCTAAGGTCGACACTCGTCACTCCTTCCTTGAGAAGAATAATGTCAGGATCATGCGCTGGTCTAGAAAGAAACCACAATACAAGATATGCATTACTGACGTTTTGGACATTGAGTCCGAGTTTAATTTTCGCCCCTGGGTATCGGTTCCTTCTCTTTTGTCACAGTTGATCACTTTCAATACTACTGAAGAGAACATCACGTTGAGTGCTGGTGCTGGTCTAAGTGAAGGAGAGATATCTTTTGTCTTGAGTTGTGCTCCTGGTTTCTTGATATCAATAATGAATGGATAATTCCGGGTAGAAGAATACAATATTGATAGAGCGTCTCGACAGATGGCTGCTGATCAGTTTCCGAGTCACCGAATGAACAAACCATCAATTCATTATTTGAAGACTAATCTGGACTGCACTCATGTGGAGGGAAGTGAGTATTTATTCCCATACTCTGATCGTGCTAATTTCGTGACTCCGGGTTACATAGATTTCTGGCGTCAGCAACTTGAGTGTGTGTATGAGTTTGCAATGGACGTCAAGTCCCCAGTTTGAGAGTTCCCTTACTCTGACATCATCTCTGATCGACCCAGGATGAGATATCTTTCCAGTGGCGACAAAAGGAAGGCATCTCCAAATGCGACACATGTGAGTACCTTTTTCATGATTTTAGCCAAAGTACGCCAATCACGCTTCTTAATTGTATTGTGGACCCCATGGTAGGACGGTCGTGCTGTGAGATTTCGAGTTGATGTAAACTCTCCAAACCTTCAAGAAAGTCCTCAAGGAGGAGAAGGCATAAGCAAGACATCTCATAGGATGATCTCTAACGATATACAGTCTCCTGCCGCCTCTTTGGTGAGTTGTTAATACTTTTCTTCATTGTTGCGACTTTGTTGTCCTTGTGATCAGGATCTTAAAATAATATTGTTAATTCGTTTCAGAATTTTGCTCCATCTATTATTGATGGTCTTCATTTTTCTCCTGGTCAAATAATCAGGGATACAACACTGACGAGGAAGTTGATGTAATTATGCCCTCCTCAAGCTAATCAGTGTAACACGCTTTTGGATGAACTAATGATGATCGTTGTTGATGTATCCGAGAGGAAATCATTGTAGATGAGCCGCATGTTGATTAAGCACACTCTTATTTGAGTCATGGAGATATGGAGAGTTCCCGAAATCTCGAACCGAATGAAGATAACGGAGTTGCCAACGGAGTTGCCAACGGAGATTCCAACACTGCCGAGCCTTCAAATGGTTTAGAGACTCCCCTAGTAAGTATTCCTCCTGTGACCTCTTCATAGATATATGATATTTCTGATTTATGAATGAATGAGTGAAAGTCCATGCGAGTATACGAGTAATTTTTCCGAAATACACCACCAGGAAATTTCAGACTTCAACTTTTGGTAAAAACACCGTAGAATCCTCGTTTGGAGTCGGATTTTCGATGTCTGCATATGTATCTTCAATCCCAGGAAATTTACAAGCTTTATCAAAGAAGATTTTTGATTTTTGATCATGTTTAGGGCCTGAAAAAGGCGAAACTGTAAACTTCCAGGAGATTTTCGGAACTTTTCCAGATTGCATGTCGTCCAATGTTTTTGCCACATCTCCTTGCTCGTTCATCCGATCGTTATGAAATTTTGAAATGTTGTAGAGGACTTCCATACGAAGAGAATGGTATATGACCCAACCTCAAAGTATTTACCAATTGCTCTCAGTTCTTCGTTTAATACAGGGAAGTGTAGAATCTCTTCAGATGAGCTTGTTTGAAAACGCGTTTCATGGATTCTACACCATCTGCTCATGTTTTGGGTGCAAAATAAGGAACTTAGATGATGTTAGTTCACTTACATTCTGATTTTTATGGTTTCCTTTGATTTTCCTGCTCTAATCTCATGTAATCTTCGTATTAGGTACCAAATACCGAAGTTGAGAATAACGGAACCAATGTTGAAGATTCGAGCAATGTGGTGAATCAAAGCAGTAACATCACCAACTCTGCACCTCCAGGTTATGAGAATATCATTGTTGAAGCCGTAGAGGAAACTGAGACTCCAGTTGCTATTGAAACCGAGCAAAGAACAAAAGAGACTGTCCCAGAAGAAGATGTTGTAATGACAATGGAGGATGCTCCAGTAGTTGAGAATCGTGTAGTAATACAAGAATATCCCAATGCAGGGATTGTTTGTGAGCCTCCATTTGGTGCTCAACTCCTGTATCATGTGTATGTTGGTGGATTCAGCGTTCCTACTGGGTATGCCAACATGTATGAGAAGTTGTGGAAAATGTATGGTCATATTGTTGTTGCCAGGGATCCTGATTGTAGCTACTTATTGACAATACAATTGGGAAACATATTGCATGTTATAGATGACATACGAACCAGGGCCAGAAGTACTGTTACTCGAGATGTACTCTTTGATTGGGAGTACAACTTGGAGAATTCTGAGAAACTTGGCTTAAAATTGAAGTGGCTTCGTCAGAAGATCAACATTATCAAGGATGCAGTAGTGAAGAACACCCCTTTTACTAGTAATGCTGTGATGGAGAAAATGACCAAGATTGTTGGGTTGACCAAAAAGATAGAGTTGGAAAGAGCGTCTTTGCAAGTCTTGGAGAATACTGAGAAGTAGAAATCATACTTCGATGGCTTCCTTTAATTTCCTTTCCATAATCTCATGAACATTGAACTTCCGAGAGATGTGAGGCTTCTAGATTTCGGTTTTGGTTTTTGATTGGTTTTGCATAGGTAAATGATTGAGGATTTTCTTTTGGACTTGATAGGGATTTTTTTTAAGTAAAAGAACTTTGATAAATTGCTGAATTCAAATTCTGAATGCAAGTATTGCAAACGTTTTAAAGGGATTGAAAATACAATGAAAAAAAATCCTAAATGCCAAATCCAGATGTTTTGGACGTTCACGTCTTGAACTCCAATACCTCAAATGTCCATGTCTTAGGCATCAAAAGCTTTGAGCCATTTCTCACGAATTACTGGTACAATGGCTTTATCATCCATGTCGATCAACTTGTAGTACCCGCCGACCACGGATTTGGTGATCATGAAAGGCCCTTCCCAGTTAGGCTTCCTCCTTGAACGCTCTTTGAGTTTGACTCCTTTGAGAACTAAATCTCCTTCATGAAATTTGTTAGGCTTGGTTGTACGTGCTTTGAATATCTTCTGCTGGTTTGGAATTCCTCGTGGATTCCATGTTGGTGGAGCTTTCCAATTTTGCGGCAGATGTGGACATTCACGTAGAGGAGAGTATGTTGGATAATGCTTGTGGAACCGAGCCAGATCTTCAGCGATGAACCTTACAATGAGGTCCTCAGTTCGGAGGGATTCCAACCACTAAGTGTAGTACTTCTGAGGCGAGACTACCCACTCATAGCATTTGATGATATATTTGTCATGAGTATGATTGAGTCCCCGAATAAAGATAACATATTTTAAAGTTGCTAATATGGAATTATGTGGGGGAATAAAACTTGCCTGCGTGCAGAGTCTCCTGATAAATTCTTGTGCGCTTTCCTCGGGATTTTGTGTGAGTCTGTTAAGGTTTGGACCTTCTCCAAATGCTCGAAAGGTTGATCATCTTCCGAGTCAGAACTTTCTTCGATGGAGAATTGTGCAACTGAGGATGAAGATACCGCATCAATTCTTCCATTATGAATCCATGCTCGCCCAAGAATCATGTCATATCCCGGATCCTCCTTAAATATGAAGAATTTAGTTTCTGTCCAGGTTGAATTGTTTCTTATGTTGAGAATGATGTAACCGTAAGCCTCCCTGGAGATTCCTTCGTGGTCTCTGACTGAAATAGGAGCATGAGTCTCTTCTTGTCGAGTGATGCCAGCAGCTCTGAAGGTTTTCAAAGGGATGATGTTAATAGTAGTGCCAACGTCAACTAATGCTCGTTTGAATTCATTTCTCTTGAGATGCACCATGGTGAGAAGTCCCCAGTCGTACGTCTCGTTATCTGTTACTAGAGGTTCAGGGAGCGTCTGCTGGATTGCTAGCCGCTTTCCGGACACAATATGGTTCAGCGCAGCAAACATATCATCTCTCTGGGCCTTTGAAAGGTACAAAAACTCGCATACGTGCTCAATTAAGGATTGAACCGCTTCCTTGACTGGCTGCTCAGAGGGTGCGAATGTTCTGATAAGGAGAGGATTTCTGTGCACTCCTTCAGTCCTCAGTTCTCCTGAGTCGGCCTTCTCTTTGAATATGCGTTTCAAATTTCTACAATCACTTGTTGGATGACTGACTTACCTATGGAAATGGCAGTAACGTGCGTTTTCCATTTGTTCCGCAGTGGGTTCCCTCTTGACAGGAGGTAGTTTGATTGCACCATCTTGGACCCAGACTTCTAGTAGTTCGATCACTTCTTCAATGGGAAAAGGGAAGTCAGGTACTTCCTAATCATCTTGTTGATTCAGTGGTCGTGCATTTCTAGTCTGGTTGTCCTTCCTTGGAGCTTTCGGAAGGTGAAACGTTGAAGAAGCATTCTTATGTTGTTGTGCCTCGGATTTTCTCTTGCTCCCTTCAGCAACATTCATGGAGGCTTCAATATTGTACTGTTTGTTGATCAAACGTCGGGCATTGCTGCTTAGATTGTCTTTCGATTCCCCTACTTTGACAGTTTTCTTTCTTTCTAGCAAGGCGGGAGCAGTAGTGGCTGATCGCTTGGCTGCTTCATGAAGTTCTGAAAAGGTCTGAAAGCGAAGATTTTCCTGCAAAGCCATGTAAACTGGGATCATGCCATTGATGCACAAGTCCACTAGTTTTTATTCAGTAACGTTTGGATCATGACAGTCCAAAGCTTGAATCCTGAACCTCTTCACATAATCATTCGGATTTTCGGCAGCCTTCCCAAGTCAGAAAGAGTAATTTGCTCAGAGACAAAGAAGTACTTCTGGTAGAAAGCATTGATCATTTCTCCCCAATTAGCTATGCTCCTTAGTGAAATGTTGTTGTACCAAGTATACGCTCGACCCGTCAGGGATTTTGAAAAGTCTTTCAAGCGGACAACATGGTTGTGTTCATGCTCTCCTAATGCTTCCAAGAATCGAGAGAAGTGTTCTCGGGCATTCCCCGTTCCGTTGTAGAGTGTGAACGTTGGATAAGTGTAACCTTTTGGGAGAGGAATTTTTTGTGTAGCAGCGGGATATGGAGGTTGGTGATGGTGCACAGACGGTGCATGGCCTTTTCCTCGATTCTCCATAAAACGTTCCAGGTCTTCACGGGTGATGAAACTGGCAGGTTCAGGTTATGCAGCTTTGCGGGTTTCATCAATGTCAAAGACTGGAATAACTTCGGATCCGTGCTTGGAGATGTTTCCTTGTATTTCCCTTTCTCCTGAGTTTTGTTTATCATCTTGTCAGTGAGAGTTTTGAGATAATTGCATAGCTCTTTCTGTGTTGCATCCATGTCAATCTGATTTTTGGCAATAGTCTCTTGCACCTTCATAAGATCATCTATGGTAGGCTTATTTTCTCTGATTTCCTCGGGAGACCGGCCGAAGATAGGATTGTTTTCCACGTTGGTTCTAGGAGGAGTAGTGTCACACCATTATTGGAAGCAGGAATGGTTTCTGGAATACCACCGTTGTTGCTAGTGTTAGCGATGTTTGCGTTAGGATTTGTAACTGAACCTGACCTAAGATAAACCATTTTGTGAAAATGTGAAATTGCAACTGAGAAATTAATCTCCCACTGTGGTCGCCAATCTGTAGATGGGGAAAAACGAGCCGCCGGTTTTTTGGGAAAGTGGAAAGTCGAGCGTGCTGTCGAGACTCCTCAGCCGGGAAAAATGTTAATCCTCACACAGATGCACCGCTGCAAAGGGGGTGCTTAGATTCAGGAAATCAATCTGTATGACTCCGGACTAAACCAATACAATGGTCGTTCCATAGTCAATTCGGTTGCAAAGAGGGAGATGGGTTGATCTGTAGGAGGGAAGTTGAGAGTTGTGTGGTATCAGTGATGATCAAGGATTGTGGGTATGCTGAAGGTTTCTGCAATATTGTTGAACTACTGAAGTTGAGTTCTGTGAATAAGTTTATATCGAGTTGTTGACGGATAATGATGATAATCGATGATTGATGATATTCCATTGATCCTCCCTGATGTCCTCGATTTAGACTTATTTATATTGCAAGAATGATGTACCACTGATCCCTGTAAGTGTGGCGGTTACTTGAGTGAAAGAGTGGGAAAGTGGGAGATCGTGGAAAAGTCAGTTCCATGTCGTGCGGAAACTTGACTGATCGTGCTCCCACTACTTTTCTAACTCCTTCCACCATTTACACGACTTACACACATTTCTCATTGTGGATGAATCCACATGCCGTAGACCGCCAGACCAAAACCCTAAGTGATATCCCCCCATTTGTGACGTGATTGAGATTTCACGAATCGTGGAGTCTGCAAGGAAGACGTGTATTAGTTGGTCAGTTGTTGACTGATTTAGACTGTGAGTCTAATTTTGTTGAATCGAGCATAAGTGGTGAATGCTCGGCGATTCATGGATTGAACATGTAGTTCTCTGAAATGTCAATGAATTATTGACTAGATACTGAGCAAGTATTGCTCAACTCGACGAATTGCCGAATATTAAGAGTTTGTCGAGCAACTGAGCAAGTATTACTCAATTCGACGAATTTGATAATTTTGGTGTGTAAGTGAACAAGTGTTGCTCAATTCACTAAAACACAGACTATTGATAATTTGACGTGCAATTGAGCAAGTGTTGCTCAATTCAACAAACTACTGATGAAACACTGAATATTTATGGTTGGATCAATATCCGAGCAACTGAGCAAGTATTGCTTAATTCAAATAATTATTTACTGGTGCCGTGACCCAATAAAATATTAATAAAAAATATTGGTGAATCACCGAATATTATTAATGTGTATGTTGATTGCTGAATCAACATAATTTTGTGTTTGAACTTGCTCAGAATGGTGATTCGTGGAGCGTTTGTTCGAAACCCTAATTTTTTGATTAATCCTTCAACAATTGGTGAATTGCTGAAAATTGGTTATGAGTGAAGAGGGACCGACCACATGGGATGATGAGCGTCCATGTGATGCCCAGTGCTCGAGTGAGCACGCACCAGGGTTTTCAGTTTGAGAGTTGGTGAAAGAACGATGATTAATTGCAGGTTTCACCATTTATTGAAATATTGCTGGATTCAGCGTTAGGTGGAAAACCTAGGTATGAGAGATTAGGACCGACCAAAAGAGCATGGGACCGGCTCTTGGTGGTCACGAACCAGTTGTTGGTCATTTGAAGGGTTCTCCAGTTGGTTGGAGAGAGTTCGGGCCCAGTATGAGCAATTGAACAAATTAGGTCAGAATTATGAAAACATATGGGACCGGCTTTGTGCAATCCCTAGGAATGACTCCGGTCGGTCATGGAGGCATGCACGTGTTGTCGTGGTGTCCGTGTTTCCATACTGAGAGTTTTAGTATTTTCTGATGCGCGTTCGAGCAACATAGTGAATTTTCAGTAGAGTTTCATCTTGACTGAGAATTCTCGATTTTTGTTGGAATGAGCATGTTTGCTCAATTCATCAGTATTTTGAAAATATTAAAATAAAAGTGTTTTAATATTTAAAATTACCGTGAGAGGCTAGCCAGTCGTGCGAGTATGTTGGCTTTTGGTTTTTCGTGATTTGAGCAATATTTGAGAAAATATGGAGAAATCACGAATTTTGCTCAAAACTAGGAGTTTCATGAATTGAGGAAAATAATAATTATGCAAGATTAGGGATTGCAAAGTGTGGGACCGACCATGTCTAGGGCATGGCTGGCCGTCTAGGTTGCCCGGTCCCGCACACCTTTCCCTATTTTATTATTTTTCATGAATCCTTGAAGTTATGGAGAATCCTTGAAGTTATGGAGAATCCACGAGTTTTTGTTGAAACGGAGGAGTTTCGTGAGATTTGGGAATAATAATTATAAAAGGATAAGGATTGTGAGGTATGTGAGTGACCATGGCTTAGGCATGGCCAGCCGGTTAGGTTGCCCGGTCCCGCACACCTCTCCTTATTTTATAATAATATTATTTAGTGAATCCACCAAGTTATGGAGAATTCCCGAGTTTTGCAAAAACAAGGAAAGTTGCTAAAACCAAGGAGTTTTCGTGAGTTCACGAAATAACAAAAAATAAGGAAAATAATGGGAGAGGCACGGGCCGACCATGGCTAGGGCACAACCGGCCGGCCGGCTGGTGGGCCCGGCCTTGGGCGCCTCTTATTATTTTATTAATATTCATTGTTTTCTCTTGTTTTGCGAAGGATTCCTCATTATTTCATATTTTTTGGACACTCGTTCGTACATCCGGGTACACAGTCGTGCATCATTGTTGAGTTCACTCGCACCATTTTTGTGGGGCTTACTCAGTGATGGTCCAGATGCCCGGTTGTTGGGTATTTATTACTGATTTATGAAATTCAGTGAAGAATAATTCACGAATTTGAGTAATAAGATGAGTAGTTATTTTATTATCAATCCATAAAATCATCAACGGATTGGACTATGGATTCAGAATAATAAAATGATAATTTCATCACCATCTCATGGAATCGCAGATTTGACCATGAAATCAGAGTAATAAAATAAGTGGTGATATTACCATTTCAAGAGATCAGCCGTGGATTCGACCATGAAATCGGAGTAACATCTATTACCATTTCATGAGATCATCCGTGGATTCGATCATGAAATCGAGTAATACATTTGTCTATTACCATTTCGATCATGAAATAGGAGTAATGAGATAAGATAGATTATCTTCTAGGAATTCAGTGGTGAATATGACCTAGAATTTAATCTCTTGCGTATAGTAAGTAAATCAGTGAGTGTTGCTAATGTCCCGAAGACGTTTTTCCCTCTCAACATTTCATGTATGGAGGACCGCCTGAGTCTATACATGGGTCTCTCTACATAGTCAGGAACAGTGAGTATCACCGTCCTGAAGACGTTATTGCTCTCGATCTTACGGAGAACCGCCCAATTGTTCTTCTATGTAGAGGCAAATTCCTCTTTGTAGTCAGGGGACAGTGAGTGTCACTGGTTCCTGAAGGCGTTAAGCTCTCAATCTTACGGAGAACCGCCCAATTATGTTATTCTACATAGAGGCTATGATGAAATTCCCGGTGTCGAACGCTCCGGAGAGGCCTTTCGAGCGACATATGCACCATATTTCGTAAAACACGAATCGTCACATGGATCTCTGAAGCCGTGTCAGAAACATGCGGTATCTCTGAAAATCTACCATCTACATCGCTAAACCCTAGCATTGGCCATGCCTCCAAACCCTAGCATTGGCCACGACGCCAAACCCTAACCTTGGCCACGGCGCCAAATCCTAACTTTGGCCACAGAGCCAAATCTTGGCTTTGGACATGCTAGAACGCCACTGGCATGCCGCTATGCCACGGATACTAGCATGCTGTTATGCCACGGCTACACCATTGGCATGCCGCTATGCCACGGCTGCGCCAATGGCATGTCGTTATGCCATGGTCCACCAGGCGCCACCATACCAATGGCGCCACTTCGCTATACAACAAGATGCGGCCATAATCAATGTCCATCCTTCCTCATGAGATGCAATCTCAGCCATCCAAGTTCTCCACCGAACTGACAGACTTGTGGAAAGTTTCAGGCGACCATCTGCCTAAATCTAGTGGCCATGTCTACGCCAGGCGCCACTTGCACCACCGTGCCACTGGAATGCACGAGCCATGCCAGCCATGCCACATTGCCACTGGCGTATACCAAAACGCCACCGCGCCATTATCATGCTCCAACACAAGGTATCCATAATCAACGGCTACTCTCCTTCATGAGATGCGATCTCAACCATCGAAGTTCGCAACCGAACTGACAAACATGTGGAAACTTTTAGGCAACCAACCAAAACGAGCCTAATAGCATTACATGCTATTTTCCTGCGGTAAGTCCCTTGACTTTGACTTGACACACGTAGCGAATTGCTACATGTTTTCCACGAAAACACTCAAGACATCAAACATGTCACAAACTGGGGAATGTTCATCAGGGTATTGGTCTGGCGGTTTACAGCGTGCATCATGCAATTCTCCCGTTACAATAAAGTGTCATGAAGCGGGACAATTAGTGGTGGTGAAAAGTAATGGTGTAAAAAAATTTATTTCCTTCATCATGGAAGCATAATGTCTGACGGTTACACGAATTCACTTCCTTCATCATGGAAGCATAACGTCTGACGGTTACACGTTACTCTTTTATTCCACCACTCAATCGTTTCCACTTCCTACGAGACCAGGGTACGTTTCAATATGACTTGTATAAATAGGCTTCACCTATTTTTCACCAAACAACAAGTTTTGGTCGGCAACAATACAGTATCTAGAAATCACCTAATAGCTTCCCATTCTACTATCCAGTTCTACTTTCAGATAGAAGTCATAAACAACCACACCTTAAGAACCAACGATTCTGGTCTCAACATTCTCTTTGCTTCCCTCTATAATACCAACCCTTCTCCTTCACTTTGTGACCGAAGCAAGCCTGGAACAACCATTTCTTGGTTTAGGCCAGGATTGTACAGATTGATCTCTCGAATCAAAAGTACTCCCGTGTAGTGCATTGCTTAGGGTTTAGATTCGTTTCTCATTCACACACACAAATTTACCAAAACCAGCAGAAACAGTTTTCACCCGCAAACAATTGGCGACCACAGTGGGAGATTAATCTCTCGGTTGCAATATCAATTTCCAATTTCCGATTTCATTTTTCAATCCCGATCTCAAGATGGTAGAACTTAGGTCCGGATCAGCAACAAGCCCTGAAAACACTAGCGTCGAAATTACTCTCGGTATTAACGTTCCTTCCAGTGGAATTAATATGCCACCTGTCAACACCAGCGGCACAGAGAATGTTCTTTCAGGCGTTACACCTCCATTCACCAGAGCCAGAGCCGCTGCCTCCACCCCCAACGTTTCCTCAAGTGTGACACCTCCAACCGTCACCAGAGTCGTTGCTACTCCTCCATCAGGACGAGAAACTGGGGGAGCCAGAGGAAACCGATCCCATATTACCATTACTGATTTGATGGAAATGCAGGAAGTTCTCGCTAGAGCTCAGACGGACATGGCTTCGACTCAGAAAGAGGTGCTTATTTTCCTCAAGACACTAACGGAGCGGCTACCACAGGCACCACGCCAACCAGAGCCAATGAGGAACACCTTCAATACTCCTAGCGCCGATAACTCAGCAGGACTCACCTTTGTAGATGAAGAGACTCGTTCAGGAGCTCCAACAGAGAGGAATCAACCATCCAATTTTGTCACACGAGAAGATTTGGAACGGCTTCTTCGAAACCGAGATAAAAGCGATTCTGCGGACATGCATCAGCATCAGCCCCCGTATCCTCCTGAAGTACAAAGAATTCCTCTTCCGAGAGGATACTCTTCTCCTCAATTCTCGCTATATGACGGCACCGGTAATGCGCGTGAACATGTCTCTCGATTTTTGGAATCCTTGGGAGAGCACGAATACAACCATGTTTTTCGTTTGAGGGAGTTTTCGAAGTCACTTACCGGAAGAGCATATACCTGGTACAACAGCATTGCACCAAACAACGTATCCAACTGGGGAGACATGGTTACGACTTTCTACAAGAAGTACTTCTTTGTGTCTGAGAAAATTACCTTCTCAGATTTAGGAAGGATGTTTCACCGGAACAATGAACATCCAAAAATTATGTCAAAAGATTCATGATTCAAGCACTGGATTGTCACGACCCAAATGTGATCGAACAACAATTAGTGGACTCTTGCATTAATGGTATGGTTCCTATCTACTGTGCCTTACTGGAGAATCTGCGATTCCAGACGTTCTCTGAACTTCATGAGGATGTTAAACGGTCGGCCACAACAGCGCCAGCATTGTTGGAAAGAACCAGACCAGCCAAGGTTGAAGATGCACGCGAAACTCGAGGAAAAAGACGCCTCATCAACAAGCAATATAACACTGGCCCCTCTGTGAGCGTGGTAAGTGAAAGAGAAAAAAGGAAGGCTCCAGCGGCAGAACAACAATCCAAGCGCACAATGCCAGCACATCAGGCGGCTCCACCGCGAAATACCGTAGCTAAGGCTCTTACGCAGCATCAAGAATCCAGATAAAAGGCCTTAGATTTCCCGTTCCCAATCGAAGAGGTAATTGAACTCTTGGAAGCATGGATCCAAGATGATGCCATCAAGATGCCTCCTATCAGGCGCCCACCAACTGAAGAGAAAATGGCAAATCCTAAGTATTGCCGCTACCACAGATTTGTCCACCACCCGACCAGTGACTGCAATAGGTTAAAGCGTATTTTCAAAGAAAGGGTGGATTAAGGGAAACTTCAACTGGGCAATGAGGGAGTTCACAGAGATCCTCTTCCAGTCAGGAGTTGCATGCTCTCTGGGGACTCTGTTCACAAAACCGTGCAATCCATCATTGAGCATGTATGCAAGATTCTCTATTTCTCCAGGGCGCAGCGTCAAGATATATTTACAACCCTTAATCGAGTCATGTCGGGCAAGCGACTCTTTCCTATTGAAGAAACCACTCCAGGACCCCAAACTCTCTCGGGAAGCGGTGCTGGAAAATACATCTGGGGACTGCTGACCACGATTTATCTGAGGGACTTTGAGCTTGACAAGATATTGATCGACGCGGCCTCTGACTTCAACATTGTTACCATCAAAACTCTGAGAGCTGCGGGAATTTCGAAGCAGGAGGCTACCCGTTCCCCAATCGTGGTCAAAAACTTGGAAGGAGAAGCAATAGACGCATATGGCTACATCAACCTAAAAATTAAGGTGGGAGACGCTCTAACACGTGGAAGTTTCCACATTGTCAAAGAACTCTCAAATTACGACATGATTCTGGGGCGCTCATGGGTACACGGCAACAAAGCAAAATTGGGAGTATCCTCTCTGCCGGTGTCGATACCCGAAAGAATTTCCAACAAACCGTCCAACTTTGAAGATTACATGTTGTCGTATCAACAACTTACCATTGCAACTCAATTATCTGGAGAAAGCTCGTCGGTGTTCATCCGCAGATTTCGAACACAAGTAAGTATGGTTAAATAACCCTTTCTACACCTAGCCACTTCTCCTCTCGACCAGGCATGGAGACTCGGTCCAGTTATCAAACCCGGGCGTCATTAAGAGATGTGAACGGGACGCCTGTCCTTTCAAGTGCTTTGTCAAAAATTTGGAAGCTGACGCAGTCAAAGATGACGATCTCGAAAATCAAGTGGTTGCACAACGCCCAAACCCGTTTCAAATTGGAGATATGGTAGTCAAGACGACCCCATTTCAAGTTGGAGATGTAACAGTGAAGATAGACGCTCAACCTGATTCGCCTAAACAAAAGGAAGACGAGCCATATTTGGTGGCAGATGTTATCTTGGGTGGTTACTGCAAACTCATCAATGCCGACAAATTGGAAGGTGTGACGATTCACTTGCGATGGCTCAAGCCCTTCAATACCTAAGACGCTGTGATACCTTCTCCTTCAGCATTCTCCTTTCAGTATTTCCTTCAGCAATTTCCCCTTTCATGCAATGTTTGTAACTTCTCTAAAAATGATTGCACTGCTTGCATTCATGATTAGAGTTATCAATTTTAATTAAAGAACATCTTTCCTTAAAAACGTTTTCCCGAACCATCTTAAAGGAAAAATACCAAGTGAACCCAAACTCTCACATAGTCATTACCCTTCGATTGAAAACCAGAGAAATCAGATCCCCACAAAAATATCTTATTCAAAAAAAAAAACTGAAGAAAAGAATAATGCAAGAAAGATGATCATCAAGAAACGACGGCGACACTTTCCTTCAAGAATATCTAGCCACGGCTTTCACCTGACGGGTTTTCTCTATTTCTCTCATGACGTGTTATCCAGCTTGTGGCAGCTCACACTTCTACGCACCCAGGCGGCATGCCACAGAAGCCCTGGATAATTTGCAAGGGAAAATACAATAAAAGGTTGGTCAAATCCTTAATTGTTGCTACTGTTTTCCCACGTTTTGAGTTACTGTTGCCAACGACATGCGAGGTATTGCTATGAAAGTGGCTAAACCAGAAGAAGATAACACACCTATTAGCATTATTGTATTCTGGCTCTCTTTCCGCTGTATTTTTATGGGGATGAAAGAACTGGTTCTTCGCAAAAGGGGTTTTAGGGTTCTTCCGGGAGATTTTATTCGTTCAATCAAAAATATGAAATTATCAAAGTAGGAATGTTACTCGGTGAGACATGGCTTCAGTCGCACAAAAAAAAAACATCTACTATCTACGAAAAGATGGATGAAATCGCAAAATGGGAAAACCAATTTTCAATGACAAAACACCTTGGTCAATGACGCCTCCATCAGAGCTTTTTCAAGTACTTGCCCCAGCACCTTCTCCGACAGCAAACATTTCATCCAGAAGCTGTAAAACCCCGTATTTTTTAGCATGGCGCATGCTAAAGGATGCGGCAAGACCCGAGATGAAGATTTATCTAAAGCTTCTGTTGAGTAGAAAAGGGAACAATGTCCCTTGGCCAATGCGTTGGAAATGTTCAGCCAACATGGCTGGAGATCAGGTTGGCAGCGGACAGTCAACATGGCTGGTCATCGGGTTGGCAGCGTACAACCAACACATCCAACATGACTGCAAATCGGGTTGGCAGCGGACATCCAACACAACCAACATGGCTGCACATCGGGTTGGAAGCAGACAACCAACATGGATGGACATCGGGTCGGCAGCGGACAGCCAACATGGCTGAACGGCGGTTGGCAGTGTACAGCCAACATGGTTGCACATTGAGTTGGTAGTGAACAACCAACATGGCTGAACATCGGAGTTGGCATTGGAAGTGGACAAACATCTTTGCCGCTTATTCGGAAATATATGGCAACGACCATGAATTGTAAAATGGGGAGTTGATGAATGATTTTTTGTCCCCCAATTCAAGTTGTAAAAATGTCAAGTTAACATACATATGGAGGGTGCTTGGTTGAAGGTGCATATACATACCATGAACCAAGTGAGATAGCCTTAGAAATATACAACCATCATGGCTGGACATTGAAGTGGCCTATGGGACAAAGACGGAAGTACATCCATCACGACCCTTCACGGGACCTGGCTCAGGAAATGTTCATCCGTCATGGCCGGACATTACAACTGACCTGTGAGACAGAATTGAATGTACAGCCATCACGGATGTACATCACTGTTGACCAGGGTGGTGAGGTGAAGCCATCACGGCTTCAGGAGTTGATGAATGATTTTTTATCCCTAATCTAAGTTGCTAAAATATAAAGTTAACATATATAGGGAGGGGTAGTTGGTTGAAGGTGCATATGCGGACCATGCACCAAGTAAGCTTCATAACTTACCCGAAAGGGTATAAATGATGCCTAAGTCTCATTTATAGCTACGTAGCCTTCCCAATGGGGCATAAGATGCAAAGGCATCACTATGCCATAATGCGGACCAAATATGCATCACTTGAATGCATTTTGACGGAACGTCCTATACAGACTAGGCCATTACCTTTATTGCCAGGCCACGGTCTTGCAAACGACTTGGGATAAGTTTCTTGTCCCTTCGGGATGAACTACGGTCTGTGCTTGATCCCTTTAGAGTAGGGAAGGGTACGTAGGCAGACACAATGAGTTGCAGTATTGCCGGTCCAGCACTTTGTCGCTCATATCATCTAATTGTGAGATGATTGAGACATTCTGGCCTCTCATATCATCTGGCTCGGTAGATCGACGCAAGATATGATTGTGGCCAAACTTGATGAGGAAAGTTGCATTCCATTCACTGGATGCTCATACTTCTTATCAAGGCGTTCGACATAGGCTAAAAACCCGAATGTCGTAATTTAGCTCAACAGGAGTCCATTTTGATGGGAAACGACCCAAAGATTAAGACATGTTGCACATGGTCACCATAATTTAGCCAAATTACATCGTTTAGGGCCTCAAAAGGCCGTTTTTTCGGTTTTAGAAAAGTTTTTGGTTTACTTAATAAACCCTTCGCAGAATTAGGGTAAGTTGGAACGGTGTGGAACCTAAGTTAGATGCATCATGCTCGTCGAGCATGCCTACGAGGGAACATGAGTGTGCACTTTCCTAGATTTGAGGCCCGGATCGTAGCTTTATCATGGCGAATCGGGGAAGTTATGGCCTGCGGGGCAACGCGCCAAAGGCGTAATTTTCCGGTCCGTCACATTTGGTATCAGAGCAAGTTCCGATAAAACTCTATGGAATGTGCGGAGTGGACTTGTCCACGAGTATTTTCCTTAATGGAAACTTAAAGTTGGAGAGTAGGCCAACTTTTGCGCGGAAAGGAGCTTGTAACTGCTATCCCAGTTACTTTGCGAATCGAGTTGAGCTTGTTTAAGTACTGTGAGTTTTCCCGGCCTAAGTGGCACCCCACTTACGAGTGGATTTCCGGAAGACCGTCTAGGACGGTGGGTAGACAATGGGACTGATCATCCACACACGTTGGCACCGGCCAAGGGTGTGCGTTGTCAGGCCCGACTAGCATCCCACTTACGAGTGGCAACCTGTATGACCATCAGGGATGGTGGGAAACTGGAAACTGTTCCACACAGTACTGTGCTAAAATCTTGTCATTTCGATGACACCTTTCAACTTGTGAACTTTAGGGATTCCTGGGTGGTAGTATGGGATGCCATCTAGGATACATGGTCGAGATATCCTCTTGGCACTGGCCAATTGCGATTCTTGGTATTGTTGTGGGTACTTTTGGATTCCTGGGCAGGCGGTATGGGACGGTTGCTCAGAAGGTCTAAATTGTTGTTCACGATAACTTGAAGAAACCCGTGATTTCTGAGCATCTGGTATGGGACTTTTGCTCAGGAAATCCAAACCGAAGAGATTACCCACAATAGCTTTGATTTTGAATTTCGAGGACGAAATTCTTTGAAGGGTGTGATAATGTAACACCCCGTATTTTTTAGCATGGCGCATGCTAAAGGATGCGCCATGACCCGAGATGAAGCTTCATCCAAATCTTACGTTGAGTAGAAAAAGGAAAATTGTCCCTTGGCCAATGTGTTGGCAATGTTCAGCCAACATGGCTGGAGATCGGGTTTGCAGCGGACAACCAACACAGCCAACATGGCTGCACATCGGGTTGGCAGCGGACAACCAACATGGATGGACATCGGGTCGGAAGCGGAAAACCAACATGGCTGAACGTCGGGTTGCCAGTGTACAACCAACATGGCTGCACATCGGTTTGGCAGTGGACAACCAACATGGCTGAACATCGGAGTTGGCATTGGCAGTGGACATCCATCTTGGCCGCTTATTCGGAAATATATGGCAACGGCCATGAATAGTAAAATGGAGAGTTGATGAATGATTTTTGGTCCCCCCAATTCAAGTTTTAAAAATGTCAAGTTAACATATATAGGGAGGGGTACTTGGTTGAAGGTGCATATACGGACCATGCACCAAGTGAGATAGCCTTAAAAATATACATCCATCACGGCTGGACATTGGAGTGTCCTATGGGCGAAATACGGAATTACATCCATCACGACGCTTCACGGGACTTGGCTCAGGAAATGTTCAGCCGTCATGGCCGGACATTAGAACTGACATGTGAGCCAGAATTTAATGTACATCCATCACGGCCTTACATCGCTGTTGTCCAGGGTGGTGAGGTGCATCTATCACGGTCTGGGGAGTTGATGAATGATTTTTGCTCCCCTAATCTAAGTTGAAAAAATGTAAAGTTAACATATATAGGGAGGGGTAGTTGGTTGAAGGTGCATATGCGGACCATGCACCAAGTAAGCTTCATAGCTTAGAAGAAAGGGTATAAATGATGCCTAAGTCTCATTTATAACTCTGTAGCCTTCCCAATATGGCATATGATGCAAAGGCATCATTATGCCATACTGCGGACCAAATATGCATCACTTGAATGCATTTTGACGGAACGTCCTATACGGACTAGGCCGTTACCTTTATTGCTAGGCCACGGTCTTGCAAATGAGTTGGAATAAGTTTCTTGTCCCTTCAGGATGAACTACGGTCTGTGCTTGATCCCTCTAGAGTAGGGAAGGGTACGTAGGCAACCATAATGAGTTGCAGAATTGCTGGTCCAGCACTTTGTCGCTCATATCATCTAATTGTGAGATGATTGCGACATTCTGGCCTCTCATATCATCTGGATCGGTATCTCGACGCAAGATATGATTGTGGCCAAACTTGATGAGGCAAGTTGCATTCCATTCACTGGATGCTCATACTTCTTATCAAAGCGTTCGATATAGGCTAAAAACCCGAGTGTCGTAATTTAGCTCAACAGGAGTCCATTTTGTTGGGAAACATCCCAAAGATGAAGACATGTTCCACATGGTCACCATAATTTAGCCAAATTCCATCGTTTAGGGCCTCAATAAGCCATTTTTGCCTTTTGGGGAAAGTTTTTGGTTTACTTAATAAACCCTTCGCAGAATAAGGGTAAGTTAGAACGTTATGGAACCTAAGTTAGCTGCATCATGCTCGTCGAGCATGCCTGCGAGGGAAAATGAGCGTGCACTTTACTAGCTTTGAGGCCCGGATCGTATCTTCATCATGGAGAATCGGGGAAGTTACGGCCTACGGGGCAACGCGCCAAAGACGTAATTTTCTGGTCCGTCACAGAAGCTATCTCAACAGCAGCTTCAACATCCCATCCAGAAGTCGTTTCAGCTTCAACATTCCACCTAGAAGCCGTTTCAGCAGCAGCTTCAACATCCCATCCGGAATCCGTTACGGAACTAGTTCCAGTATATGTCCCCACAGCTTCTCCAACGACCCCAACATATGCTTCCACCGTTTCACCATCTGCCTCGACAGCATCCTCAGCGGTCGCTTCGATTCCCTCAACAACAGTTTCGACATCCACTTTAGAAGCTGCTTCAGTCTCGCAAACCACAACCTCTTTAGAATTCTCCGGTTCGTTCACCCCAGAATCGAGGATTACGATACCTTTGTGGACACGGTAATTAAACTAGCTCTCGTCTAGATGTTTCTTAGACTCAGTCCTTCGTCGTTTCAATCGAGAGGAGAATTGTTCAGCCCTAGCACTGGGTTGTGGAGAAGCTTCTTCACGTTGATATTTCCCGACTTGCTGGGATGCTTCATCATGTCTCCACTTCTCCTCCATGTCAATCAAATCCATGAAAGCCTGGGCACGCACCCGCAAGATGCGTAGATGGGTGACAGACATGCCTTGTATAATCCGGTCGGCTGCATGGAACAAAGGGTTGATTTGGTTTAAAATATCCTCATGTGAAGAAAACCTGGGTTCGTCGACTTCAAAATATCTTCTCCGAAGAGTCAGAGGTATGATCATCACCGAAGGATACCATTGTGCACTATAAAAAAATATTCTTTTCTACATTATGTCTGCATCGGTAATCTACATGATGAAGAACACAAAATGGGGAACTATGAGAAAATACACGAGACGATACTTGTGAAGAGGGTGGGTGAAATTATATGATGATCTATATGAAAGAAAGAATAATTGGCTCACCTGGACTGCTGATGGAAAGAGGCTTGCCGCTACAGAGATAAAGTCAATGATACGAAAATAAAAGGGCGGACAACGCCTTTTATATACTTTGTATTTTGAAGTTTGAATAGAATAAAGTTTCTTCTTTCGGGTCATGCACAGAAAAGGCAACCGGACCCGTAATGCCATCCAGGCACTCTCCATGCCATTCCGTGACCAAGACAAAGGAGCGCCTTCTTCACCGCTCAAAGCAGCGCAATCTCCACGCGCTCCATCAGACAAGCAGCGCCATCTCCTCCCGCTCCACAGCCTAGCAAGCAACGCCATGACTCCAGCACTCCGTGATCAAAGTTGCACTATCTCTGTCCATTCTTCGAAAAACGTCGGGTCCATCTTCACTGTTTGGTCACCAAAGTTCAAAGCACGCTATTCAGCTTTCCACGGATGTAGCAAAGCTAACCGTGCTACCCACCGTTCCGAGCAAGCGGCGCCATTCCGCAACGCCATCTCTACACGGCCAAGATTGAAGCACCATCTCCGCCGTTCAAAGAAGCACCACCTTCGCTAGCCGAAGCAGCGCCATCTTAGCTATTCAAAAAAGTTCCATTTACCGTTCCACGAATTAGGAGCCAACCGTGCCATCTCTGCTTCTTCGTGATCCATCCGGCCAAGTGTCGTCCACCGCTTCACGGACCTATCCAGCCAGCGCCCGTTCCGTGGACCAAGTTGCAGTGCCATCTCTAACGATCAGTAGCCAAAGTCGCAATGTTGATGCCAACACCACATGGCCGAGCAGAATTTATGCAAAGCCGCCAATGCAAGGATCACAGATTCTTCATGCCTCTTGACAAAGGTTATCCAAATCTTCCTGATAATCTCTTTATTACTTTTCGCTCCGATTTTACTCTTGTTTGTCACCATCTCATGCTTACCCCGCAACAATGCCACTGTTACGTGCTAACCAAGGGACTTAATGTTGATTCTGGTTTTTAGATTAGGGTTAAAATCGTAAAACCTTGCATCTGATGTGACGTCACTCTGTAAGGAAATAGATCCATGAGTGTTAACCTTTACGCTGACATACTTATTGATCCTTTCAATATATTTACATGAAATTTATCCAGACTGGCGCATGTAGCAACCATCCCAGATGTTCTGTAAATTTCGGCGCCTTGCCTATATTCACTTAATATAAGTTTCTTTGAATGTTTTCTATGCTATGTTCCCCGGCTGAACCCTTAATGTTGATTTGGCATGACAATTTGTGTTCACTCGCAGCAGAGTAGAACGAATTTCCAAATATCAAAGATAAGGTCTTTGCATAAGTCATTCAATCAGAAAGCATGCTTCTCTCTGGTAATGAACTTAAAGAACTCTGTGTCAACACATAGAATTCAATCAATTAATTTGCGCCTTGCGCAATATACCGGACCTTGCTTGTCGAAGGTAAACCTAGGCAAACTAGGAAAATTAATCCGCCATGGATTAGTAGGTGCAAAACCTTGCCAAAACAAGGAGCCGCAACAGCAAAGGGAGGCGTGGCCACGCCTTGGCGCCACTTGCCATTGGCCACACCCCATCCTAAAACCGGCCCTATTTCCCTCGACCAATCAGGTCTCTTTAAACTCTCCACACGCACATAAATTATGGCTGGGCCCATACTTGTCGGCCCCATCTCCCATCGACCAATCAGGTTGCTCTAAAGCCGCCACACTCACACTAGAAATGTAGCCACGCCCGTGCTTGGCCATCCCCTCTCCTTCCTAACGACCAATCGGGTCACTTTAAATGCGCCACAAGCACTAGAGGTGTGGCCGCGCCTTATGTTTGGCCGGCCCCTTTTCTTGGCCAATCAAGTCGCTCTAAACTTTCCACCATACTTTAAAGGCCAAATGCACCCCGCCGCGCCACCATACTGACTGGCAAGCCAAACGCGCCCTGCCAAAACAACATATTGATCGGCATACCAACATGCCAAACATGCTACTTCGTGGCAACATACATAAATAACACCCTATGTGCTAACCTACCTCCTGTTCGTGGCCAACGCCATGAAAAGCTTAAGATTAGAGTTTTCTGGTCAAAAGCACGCCTATGCATTAACAAAAGCCCTAATTTCCAGTCGTGGCACAAATTATGCCACGAGTCGTGTGGGACCCAGGAAGCCATAGGGTTGGCGCCATATCATAGCTACCCACAACAATCCCTACTCATGTGTCCGTTTCCATACTATGGCCTTTCCATAACTCATTTAGCATAGTTATGGCGCCATTTGCACAAAAGTATCGTCATTCCGCGGCCGTATGACACACGCACTAATTAGGGTTTCGACATGCCAAAACCTAATTTGGGCAAAGTTGTTGCGCCAACCAAAGACAAATAAAGTTTTCGCGTTGGGATTGATGTGGCAACATGGCCAATGTTGCCACGCCAAATGTGGGTCTAACACCACGGCGCCAAACCCTAACATTGGCCATGCCGCAAAACCCTAGCATTGGCCATGCCTCCAAACCCTAACCTTGGCCACAGTGCCAAACCCTAGCCTTGGCCATGCCTCCAAGCCCTAACTTTGGACCAGGAGCCAAATCTTGGATTTGGACATGCTGCAACGCCACTGGCATGCCGCTATGCCACGGCTACGCCACTGGCATGCCGCTACGCCACTGGCATGTCGCTATTCCATGGCTCCACCAGGCTCCACCATACCAATGGAGCCACTTTGTTATACAACAAGATGCAGCCATAATCAATGGCCATACTTCCTCATGAGATGCAATCTCAGCCATCCAAGTTCGCCGCCTAACTGACAGATTTGTGGCAAGTTTCAGGCGACCAAATGCCTAAATATAGTGGCCATGGTTACGCCAGGAGCCACTTTCACCACCGTGCCACTAGAATGCACGAGCCATGCCAGCCATGCCACTGGCGTATGCCAAAACGCCACCACGCCATTATCAGGCGCCAACACAAGGTAGACATAATCAACGGCTACCCTCCTTCATGAGATGATTTCTCAGCTATCGAAGTTCGCCACCGAACTGAGAAACCTGTGGCAAGTTTTAGGCGACCAGCCAAAACGAGCCTAATAGCATTACATGCTATTTTCCTGCGGTAAGTCCTATGACTTTGACTTGCCACACGTAGCGAATTGCTACATGTTTTCCACGAAAACACTTGAGATATCAAACATGTCACAAACTGGGGGATGCTCATCAGGGTATTGGTCTGGCGGTTTACAGGGTTCGGCGTGCAATGCGCCCGTTACAATAAAATGTCATGAAGTGGGACAATTAGTGGTGTGAAAAGTAACGGTGTAAACAAATTTATTTCCTTCATCATGGAAGCATAATGTCTGACGGTTACACGAATTCACTTCATTCATCATGGAAGCATAACATCTGATGGTTACACGTTACTTTTTTATTCCACCACTCAATAGTTTCCACTTCCTACGAGACCAGGGTACGTTTCAATATGACTTGTATAAATAGGCTTCACCTATTTTCACCAAACAACAAGTTTTGGTCGGCAACAATACAGTATCTAGAAATCACTTGGTATCTTCCCATTCTGCTATCCAGTTCTACTTTCAGATACAAGTCATAAACAACCACACCTTCAGAATCAACGATTCTGGTCTCAACACTCTCTTTGCTTCCCTCCCTAAGACCAACCCTTCTCCTTCACTTTGTGACCGAAGCAAGCCTGGAACGGCGATTTCTTGCTTTAGGCCAGGATTAAACAGATTGATCTCTCGAATCAAAATTACTCCCGCGCGGTACATTATTTAGGGTTTAGATTCGTTTCTCATTCACACACCCAAATTTACCAAAACCAGCAGAAAAGTTTTCACCCGCAAACAACTGCTAATTAAAGTAGTACTGTTATGGATGTGTTGTTATTGGCGAAAGCCACATTCAGTGATACAAAATTCGAAAGCAACCAACACTTTTGTAGTTTCTGGATAAATTAATGGAGCAACAAATCATTTTGTTAATTACTCCAAAAGGATTATTCCTATATGTACTTATCTAAGTTTTAATTTAACTTCTCTCTTTATGTGAACATGGAAATAATGAAGGTATCTTCGTATCCACAAACAAAGTTCGCAATAATAGTAAAACTGACAAAATGATAGTAATATGATTAAGGTTGCATAAAACGGTAAAAAGGGAAAACTCTGAGCCTTCGGTCTCGTCCTTGTTTCTCATCATAGGGATTCCTATGATGATCTAAAAGATGCATAATGTTAAAGTACGAAGATCATAAGTGCAGAATGTAAATGAGACGCAGATTTACGTGGTTCATCACTAAGGCCTACGTCCACGGAGGTTGGTGTTTCACTATGTATTCAAAGGTTACAGAGATAGTCAAATGACTCTGAGTGGGGGACGATGCTAGGAAGGAAATAAAACTCATACCTATTCTTACAATTTCTCTCTCCAGGGCTATATCTCACTCTTCCTAAAATTGGTCGACCTCTTACCTCTCCTTCAAGCTGGGTATTTATAGAGGTTGAGTGTGGGGTCTTCTTTCATAGAAAACTGTATCCTTATCGTCTTGGACCCTGTGCTAATCCCGATGGTACCTTTGTATCATACCGATGGCTCCAACGGTAACATACTTTAACGCTGGGTTGCCTTTTTCTTCTCCATTGGATGTTTGATACGTATCCTATGTTCATAGCATTTAATGCGGGTGGTTGGGTCAATCTGCATGCCTTAGACATCTGTAAAGGCGTGTGTCAGCTGCTCTTCCTCTTGTTCATCGGATCTATATCTTCTTTGGGATAGTAAAAAGTGATGTCTTAGAGTTTTATAGGGTGCTTCACAGTGTCTCTGTGGTTAGGTAGTCCTTGATCGACCGTCGTTGGATCTGCCTAAGGATGATACACGGCAGAGGATGGTGGTATTCTTTTTTTGGATGTTGCGACATGGCATCATTGCCTTGATATCCCTCGTGTTGATGTAACACAGGTTTCTCCTCTTTGACACGTGTTCGATCTCAGATTATGTGTATACAATTTTCCTTTTTCTTCAAGTTTGAAGTTGGTCAAAGTTTGAAGAAAACTGTCTTCACAGTCTTCTCCACTTCTCTCATTAACTTCTCCTTCTTCTTAGGACACGTTTCCAACTCTTTGCACCCATTCTGTCGAGCCTTTACTTTATTAATTGGTTGGGTATCTCTTTCTACTGGAATCCTTCTCCATGGTCCTACACTTATAGACGCTGATAGGGGAGTCCTGAGAGATCGTGTATAATTACTTTCCCCAATAAAGTTCTTGCAAAAGATTTGTTTGATTGATATGGCGAGGTCTGCTACTCCTCAACCAGAGATAGAAACATGTCAAGAGGATGCGCCATCTTCTTCTTCTTCTGGTACTCTTCATGCAGGTGAAGAACTGCATTGCTTCATGGATAGTATGGATTGAGGTATTTTCCATTCCAGGGGTGCCTGAGAACTTCTCCTTTCAGATTACGCAGGTAGTAGGATCCGTTCCCTGCGATGTCGTGTATTACAAATGGTCATCCCCAAGTTGGTGCCAATTTGCCCCATTTTTTATCTCGTTGATATTGCGGTATAGTTCTTAGCACATACTGTCCTTCTAAAAAATTTATAAGTTTAACCTTCTTGTTGTATTCTCTTGATAATCTCCGTTGGTAGTTCTCCATTCTTTGTAGCGATGTCTCCCTCCTTTCTTCCAGGTCATCGATCCTTTCTAACATCATATCCGCTGTTCGGTTCTTCTCCCATGCTTCGGTCTTCGTGGTTGGCATGATAATTTTTGTCGGAATGAAAGCTTCGGCCCCATAAGTGAGGAGGAATGGAGATTCATCGGTAGCGGACCTGCGTGTAGTTCGGTAAGCCTATAGCACATTGTGCATCTATTCACACCATCGACCCTTATGTTCATCCAATGATTTATTGAGGATAAGAGCCATAGTCTTATTCGTAGCTTCGGCCTGGACGTTTCTTTGGGGGTAGATGGGAGTCGATTTGTTCTTCCTGATCTTGAAGGTATAAAAGAGCATGTCTATATTCTTTCCTTGTAGCTGCTTACCATTGTCGGAGAAAATTTCTGCGGGAATGCCAAATCTGCAAATGATGTTCTGAAAGATGAATGTGAATACGTCCACGTCTTTGATTTTATCCATAGCTTTGGCCTCTACCCACTTGCTAAAGTAATCCGTGGCTACGATCATGAATCGTCTTTTCCCTGACCCTTCGATCAGGATACCGACGATATCTACCCCTCATTTTGAAATGACTAGGGATGTCTAATGAATTTAGCTTCATTGCCGGGGCATGGATTCTCTTAGAAAAACGTTGACATTCTTCGTATCTCCTAGACATCCTGACTGCGTCTTGTATCATCTGTGGCCAGTAATATCCTTGCATCTTAGCCCTTGTCGGATAATGACCTCATTCCGCTGTGGTTTCCTGTGTCTCCATAGTGTATGTCCTTCAGGATACAGTGACCTTGTTCTCTGGATAAGCAGCGTAACAAGGGACCGACAAAAGACTTCTTGTAAAGAACTCTGTCATGAAGATCATACCTCCCTGCTTTTGATTGTATTTTTCGGGCTTGCTTCAGGTCCGTGGGCAGCGTTCCTTCTTTAAGAAATAGATAAACTCCGGTCCTCCAGTCCTCTTCGTTACTGAAATCTTCATCCTCATTGGCTCTTGATAAGATATCGTCTTCGACAAAGTCATCTGCGATATCTTCGCCAGCATCATCGTTAGTGATGTCCTCCCCTACATCGTCTTCACGATTTGTAGCGAAGGATTGTTGCGGGTTGATCGAAGACTCATATACTCTTGTTATCTTGATGTCTTTGACGCTTTCATCCCTTAGCATAGATGATATGTATGCTAAGGCATCAACATGCCTGAGGTCTCTTCTACATAGATGTCGGAACTTGATGTTGGGTATTTGTGATGTTAGGGTCTGGACCAGAGCCATATATGTTGAGAGGGTCTCATCATAAACATTGTATTCCAGTTCCACTTGTCGAATGACTAGTTGTGAATCACTTGTTAGGCGTACGTCCTTTATTCCCATTTCTATTATCAAACGAAGAGCATGTACTACGGATTCATATTCTACGATGTTGTTGGTATGCCCCTTGAACTCCAGTCTTAGTGCGTGCACAATCCTATCTCTAGTTGGGGTGGTGATCACGATGCCTATGCCCGCTCCTTCTCTGTTCTTTGATACATCGACGAAGAACTTCCATCGTCTTTGGCTTGATGGTTCGAATACATCGAAAAGATCTTTATCGTCCTCTTCTGCTTCTGGAATTTCCTTCACTTATTCTTCATTGTCCTGGGGTAAGTCTGCTAAACAATCTGCCAAGACTTGTGACTTTTGTGCAGTTTGGATTTCGTGGATGATATTGAATTGATCAAGGTGAGTATTCCATTTTGCTATTCTTCCTACTTTTTCAGCGTTTTTGAAAACAGCTTATAGCGGTGCCTT
Source organism: Papaver somniferum (assembly GCF_003573695.1). NCBI lineage: Eukaryota > Viridiplantae > Streptophyta > Magnoliopsida > Ranunculales > Papaveraceae > Papaver > Papaver somniferum. The sequence goes on along the minus strand of NC_039368.1, from coordinate 90,914,695 downwards.
GCATGGGACACGAACATAATAGGTTAAGAAATAAGTTCTTAGCTTTTGGGTTGCCCATACTAATGCTAGTATGAGTTGTTCAATCTTCGTGTAGTTACTTTCTGCCGGGTTGAGAGTCTTGCTGACATAGTAGATTGGTTGTTCGACCTTTGTGTTGGTTTTGAAAAATACTGCACTGAATGCGTCTTCGGTCGCCGCTATGTAAAGGGTCAGCACTTCATCGGGATCGGGATTCTGGTGGATCGGGATCGCGGCCAGGTATTCCTTAATCTTCTGGAAGGCTTCTTCACATTCAACGGTCTATGCGAATTTACTCCCTTTATTGAGGATGTTGAAAAAGTGCTTGCATTTGTACGACGATCTGGCAATGAATCTCCCCAGTGCTGCTAGTGATCCGTTGAGCTTTTGGACCTCTTTCAAGTTCTTTGGGGACGGCATTTCCACAACGACCTGGATTTTAGCAGGATCGACTTCGATGCCCCTCTTCGTCACTAGATATCCGAGGAACTTTCCCGGCGTGACTCTGAACGTACATTTTTCTGGATTTACTTTCATGTTGTACTTCCTCATGGCATGGAAGATATCTCTCAAATTTTGATGGTGGTATTTGCGCAGCTTACTCTTGACAAGCATGTCATCAACATAGACTTCTAAAGTGTTCCCAATCCATGGCTTCAAGATAGCATCAACCATCCTCTGGTATGTTTCCCCTGCATTCCTCAGCCCGAAGGGCATCCGTGTGTAACAATAGAGGCCGTGAGGGGTGTAGAACGCCGTGTGTTATTGATCTTCTTCTATTAGGGCTACCTTATTGTAGCCAGAATATCTATCCATAAATGACAGTTCTTCATATCCTTCAACAACTTCTACCAATTGGTCGATGCTTGGGAGTGGATAACTATCCTTCGGGCACGCCTTATTGAGGTTGGTGAAGTCGATGCATATCCTTAATCCTCCATTATTCTTTGGTACGATGACCATGTTTGAAATCCAGGTTGGATACTTCACTTCCTTAATGAATCCCGCCTCCAACAGCTTGCGGAGTTCTTTCTCGATCGCCTGGTGATACTCTAGTGCGGCTTTTCGTACTTTTTGTCTAAAAGGGTTCGTGCCTGGCTTTACACGAAGCTCGTGTTGGATTATCTTCGGATCGATTCCTGGCATATCTCCTAGTTTCCATGCAAATATGTCTGAATATTCCGTAATTAGCTTGACCAAGGATACTTCTCGTTCTTTATCCATTAAAGTTCCTATGTTGATCATCTTCGGGTTTTCTTCGGTCCATATATTGATCTCCTTCGTGGGTTCTACAGGTGTGAATGTAGGCTTCGGTTCCCCTAGGAGAGGGACATTCTTCAATTTCTATTTGGTAGGATCTTCAGCATCCTTATCCATTGAAATACCTGCTTCGGTAGTTACGACGACGTTTTCCTTTGTTAGGCTCTTTCCCGAGATTTCTTCGAGATAAAGGTCGATTGCATTATCCTTAGCGGCTGATTTGTTTCTGCTTCTTCGGGACTTCCTCTGTTCATCTTGTTTGTTATTGAGTTGGTTTTTTATGGCCTGGCACTCGCGAGCGGTGACCTGATATCCCTTTATTTCCATTACCCCTTCGGGCGTTGGGAACTAAGGTACTGATGATATGTTGTTGCCACCCCTTTGAGCTTGTGCACCCATCGTTGGCCAATGATGGCGTTGTAGGGAGAAAGAGAGCCTACCACACTGAATCGGGTAACGACTTTCATTGGGCCTGCCATAACTTCTAATACGATGTCTCCTAGAGGTTCCGTCGGTGCGCCGTTGAATCCATAGATGGTATAGTAGGAATACATCAGTTGCTCATTATTCAGTTACATCCGTTTGAACGTATCATAAAATAAAACGTTGACTGAGCTCCCTCCGCCAATTAAAACTTTCTTGATGTTGCATCCTGCAATTGGTAATGTAATAACCAAAGGGTTGTTGTGGTCCTCCATATCCTCCTCAATATCTTCAGCTTCGAATGTTATTGGTGTGTTCATCAATTCTTCGTGATCAACAACTTGAACTCCATCGATTTTGTACAGATCGCAATAATCCTCAAATGGCTTTCTCAATCTCTTCCCTATCTGGGCTGTTAGCGAGGGGATGTTGGGTTCGGAGCATGGGATAACATTGAACATTCGATTTCCCTCTGGCAGCTGGACTTGCTTGTTTTACTTTGTCCTATCATCGGTTTCTATTTTATGAACATATTACTTGAGGTCGCCGGCGTCATCAATTTATGGATCATTATTTTGAGGTTTTTGCACTTTTCGGTCTGATGCCCGTTGAAGCAGTGGTATTCACAATAATCTCTTGATTTCTCAGACCTGGGTGGCTGCTTTCCTTTGGACCAAAGCCATTCTAGTTTTCCACGGCCCTTAATCTCTCTTAGGATGCGAGTGTAGTTGGTTTTTATCTTCGTATACACTTGATCTTCGAATTTTCGATCATCACGCCGATGATCATCCCTTCGTCCTCTCCTATCTTCGTTGGAATGTTCGACCGAGTTTCCTCTCTTGGATACGCTGGCTACCTCCACGGAATTGGTCCGATGTGGTATTTGTGTTTGGGACCTGGGATTTTCCCGTTGGATTTCTTCCAATATGGTGTGCTTTTCAATGATAATTTGAAGGTCTCCTTCGGTCGTGGGTATGCTACCATGAATTTCGACAAACAGCGGGCTCATCCTATCCAATCCCCATTTGTAACAATTGATGCTGACCACCGGATTTGCATTCCCTATTGCTTGACAGATTTTGTGCCACCTATTGGTATATTCTCTGATGGTTTCTTTGTACGCGACCGCCATCGAGCTTGTCCATCCCCGTGTTGACGGCCTTGTCGTACATGTAAGTTCTCAAGAATTTGTCTGTGAGCTGGCTGTAGGAGTCGATGGAATTGGGTGGTAAGTTATCAAACCAAGATAATGCTGATCCTTTCAAGCTTGAAGAAAAATATCTGCAGAGGACCGCGTCGTCCTGGTCCAATCGGGCCAAAATACGATTATAATACCGAAGGTGGGCCGCGGGATCGCTGGATCCATCATAGCATTCGAACGCAGGGATGGGACACTTATGGGGAATGAGAGCTTTGGATAAATGTGGAGTCAGTGGTGTGGTGTTGGCCTCTCTCATTACTTCTTCTAGTCTTCCTCCTCCTTGTCTTGCTTTCAGTTGCTTGATTTCAGCCATAATTTCAGCACGAAGGTCCTTCACTGCCCGCTGGTGGTCCTATCTGATTGTGGATCGTCCGGACCTTCGGTTATCGCTATCAAAATAATCTGAATCCTCGGAGACATAATCTGGATCGGATAATTTGTTTTCCCTGGAAGCACTTCGGTCTAATGGCTCAGGATATTTGGCATTCGTCACAATGATTCTTCGATCGTGATTAGGCTCCGGTGCTTTAGAATTTGCTTCGTCATGTTGGTGTGCCTCTCCTGTCCTTTGGGTTATCCTATCCTTGAGGTCCTGATTTTCTCGAGCCAGTAATACTACTGGATCTGCGTATACCCGCTGGTTCTTTTTTAATTCCTTGAGCTGTGCCATCAGTTGGGAGGAATGTTTTGATCCTTGGTTTGGGGTACCGGTTCTCCCCTACCCTCCAATGGCTACAGTATGACCTTCGTCCACTGTATGGATTAAAGGGTGGGGCGTATAGGTAGTAACCACTGGTAGTTCCACATGTGGGGGCACTGGTTGGTTCACTGTTCACAAGGGTTGAGTAGTTGGCAGAGCTTGGTTTTGGTCATTCGTTGGTGGCATTCCGAAGGCCGGTTGTTGCATCGTCGATTCTGCAAGTCCTTCCCGTTTTTCATGAGCTCGGGTAGTTATTATCGTCTTTGTTGCATCGGCTTTGGCTGCTACAGCTTTGAGGTCCGCTGGCGCTACGGCATTAGCATCTAGTGGTGAGGTGATATTTGTGGAATCTTGCTTCTGATTTGCTGCCTTCGACTTCTCACCCTTTTGCTTGCTGCATGTCACAACTGGGGTCTTCCTTGGTGTTTCTTTTGACGATGCCTTGGTTTTTCCCACATCTTTCGTTTTCTCCATCTTCGATTTTCTGCAAAAACAAAACGTTGTCGAAGAAACAGTATCCATATTGGTTTTGTTAGCAAAGTTAATCCAAAGAAAGGGAAAATATAACAACGTATATCTAAATATTTTCAAGGAAAACACATCTCGGGAAACACGACAATGGAAAACATAGATCCAACAATCGTAAACATAGATCTACTCATAGGTCTAAAAATACTTTGCGAAAACAGGATGGCCCAAGGGTTTTATTCATGAAAACATAGGTTCGATGTATGCTTGTTAGAAACCACATGACATGAATATTTTCCGAGGATGACAAAAACTTAAATGAAATGGTTTTAAAGATCTAAAAGGCTTGGATCCGGAAAATATTGCTTGTGAGGAAAGACATAGATCTGAAAGGTTTTTCAAGGAAAACATATATCTAGAAGGCTCTTGCTAAAGTAAACGCAGATCTAGAAGGTTTTTTCAAGGAAAACAATGATAAGTTGCTCAAAACACTATTATTTGGGGAATAGCGCTGGGAGCCAAAAAAGTAAAATCACAGGGAAAGATAAATCTTTTACCGGGACAAAAGTCATTGTTTCTAGCGCCAGATTGTGAACACGGAAATAATGAAGGCATCTTCGTATCCACAAACAAAGTTCACAATCATAGTAAAAATGATAAAATGATGGTAATATGATTAAAGTTGCATAAAACGGTAAAAAGGGGAAACTCTGAGCCTTCGGGCTCGTCCTTGCTTCTCATCATAGGGATTCCTATGATGATATAAAAAATGCATTACGTGGTTCAGCACTAAGGCCTACGTCCACGGGGGTTGGTGTTTCACTATTATTCAAAGGTTACAAAGATATTCAAATGACTATTAGTGGGGGACGAAACTAGGAAGGAAATAGAACTCATACTTACTCTTACAATTTCTCTCTCCTGGGCTATCTCTCACTCTTCCTAAAACTGGTCGACCTCTTCTCTCTCCTTCAAGCTGGGTATTTATAGAGGTTGAGTGTGGGGTCTTCTTTCAGAGACAGTTGTATCCTTATAGTCTTGGACCCTTTTCTAATCCCGATGGTACCTTCGTATCACACCGATGGATCCAACGATAACATACTGTAGCGCTGGGTTGCCTCTTTCTTCTCCATTGGATGTTTGAAACGTATCCTATGTTCGTAGCATTTAATGCGGGTGGTTGGGTCAGTCTGCATGCCTTAAACAGCTGTAGAGGCGTGTGTCAGCTGCTCTTCCACTTGTTCGTCGGATCTAGATCTTCCTTGGGATGGTAAAAAGTGATGTCTTATAGTTTTATAGGGTGCTTCGCAGTGTCTCTGTGGTTAGGTAGTCCTTGATCGACCGTCGTTGGATCTGCCTGAGGATGATACGTGGCAGAGGATGGTGGTATTCGTTCTTTGGGTGTTACGACGTGTCATCATTGCCTCGATGTCCCTCGTGTTGATGCAATGCACGTGTCTCCTATTTGACACGTGTTCGATCTCAGATTATGTGTATTCAATTTAAATTTCGTTTTTACCAATAGATGGTAGTACCGATGGATTATTCCTATCTGTACATTTTAATTTTAGTCTTGCGCTGTCTCTGTTCGCTGTAAAACGTAGATTCCAACTTGATTCCAAAATTGATATACACTCTAACTTGATTTCAGAATTGCATAGAAGAGAAATTTGGATTTTTAAGTCTGAGAACTTGGTTTCAAACCATTTAAGTAAATACCCATTAATTACCCGGAACCGGTGGGTACCCGACCATTTAATTGGGTTCAGTTCTGGGTCCATCAATTCAGGAACCGGATCCGGAACCGTTAGGACCCAAAACCGGTAAAATTAATCGGGTCCGGTTCTGGGTAGTATGGTTCCCGGGAGGAACCAGACCCATTGACAGCCCTCCTATAGACTTTTCTGTGTGAGACAGATTTGTTTATCAAGTCTTCGACTTTGGGTCGTAGAAACTCTTAGTTGTGAGTGAGATCAGCTAAGGGAATAAAGTGCGTAGTATCCTGCTGGAATCAGAGACGTAAGGAGCGCAACAGTACCTTGAAACAGTGTGAGATTGATTAGGGTTCAACTACAGTCCAGTCCGAAGTTAATTGGTAGTAGGCTAGTGTATGTAGCGACTTAATACAGTGTGGTGTTCAATATAGACTAGGTCCCGGTGTTTTTCTGCATTTGCGGTTTCCTCGTTAACAAAATTCTAGTGTCTGTGTTATTTTTTTTCCGCATTATATTTTGTTATATAATTGAAATATCACAGGTTGTGCGTTAAGATCAATCAATTAGAATATCCAACCCTTGGTTGTTGATTTACATTGATTGACACTTGAATATTGGTCTTTGGTACCGTTCAAGTAATTCCTTTTATATTCAATCGGGCTCGCAGATTTCTATTTGCTGATTGCGGATTGAATTAAGAGTTAGAGATATTAAACTCTTTGATATACTTTATTCTATATTGAGTCTGACTCTAGTTGATTCTCTAGAAAGTGTATTGGAGTAAGTCCTCTCAAATTTCCAAACGAATTTTTGGGTGTGGTTGTTAGACCCCCACATTTTCAATTGGTATTAGAGCAGGAAAACACGTTAAAGAACTTACAAGTCTGTATTTGTAACGATCTGATGATGGACAATATTGTCTCTGAAAACGCTTCACCAGAAATGGATAAACTCAACATCGAGTGTGTTCTAGAAACCATCGAAAAGGTTGAGAATCCTGATTTAAAAAAACTCATCAAGTTCTTGTGTCTCGAAAAATTTCGATGGATAAGGGAGATTGATGGATCTCATCGCGAAGGTTATATCAAAGAACCTAAACCTCAAGATTGCTCTGATGAGGTTGTTGATCTTCATAAAAAGTTAGACAAACAAATCCAGATCAATTATGATCTTGGTGCTGAAATTGCAAAGCTTAAGGATTTGAAGTCTGTAAAGTATTTTTCAAAGATTTTAAATGACAACTCTAATTCTTCTTTGAAGAATTGCCGAATGTCAGGTGATAAGCAAGGTCTAGGCTTTGTGAAACCTGACAGTGCTCAGAACTCTTCGAACAAGGTTTATGATGTTGGTACATGTTTGTTTTGTGGTTCTCATAATCACTTTCAACATGTGTGTTTGTCCTTCAAGAGAAGACTAAAGGTCGCTAGTGATTTTCATAGGAAAATTATTCAACTTTTTTCATCTCTTAAAAGGCATTCAATACTAACAAGAAAGTCTAAAGTGGTTAATAATGCTAGTATGGGAGCTTTTGCTCTGAAATCAACATCACCCCTTCAATGGTTCCTTGATAGTGGGTGTAGCAGGCACATGACTGGATATCTCTCATGGTTTATCAACTCAAGCGATTTTGATGGTGGACCTGTAACTTTTGGAGATGGAAGTTGTTGTTACATAAGCAAGAAAGGGACGATCAAATTGCCTGGCATTCTTGAAATTCATGATGTCGTATACATTAAAGGTATGACTGCTAATATTCTTTCTATTAGTCAAATCTGTGACGAAGGCCGTAAGGATGTGTTTAATGATAAAGGATGTGACATTGTCGGCAAGTCTGGAAAAATGATTTTTCAAGGATCACGTGGAAAAAATAACTATTATCTTCTAGATACTCAGTTCCGTAATTGTTGCAATTTGACTAAGGTAGAATCTACACACCTTTGGCATGAGCGTTTTGGTCACACCAATTATCGTCTTCTAGCTAAGATCATTAACAAAGAACTTGTTATAGGCGTTCTCAAAATTAATGCTAAGGTTGAAGGTGTATGTGGTGCCTGTCAAAAGGGTAAACAAACGAAAGTTCCACACAAATCATCCTGAAATATTCTCACCAAAGATCCACTTGATTTAATTCATATGGATCTTTTCGTCCCAATTCAAAAATCTACAGTGGCTGGGAAGAAGTATGCGTTGGTTATGGTAGATGATTACACTAGATTCACCTTGAAAAAGTGGGGGTACAACAACCATACTCAATATTTCGATTAGCAATCTGTATGGACTAACTCCAATATACTTTCAAGAGAATCAACTAGACTCAATATTCATAAAGTATATCAAAGAGTTATATCTCACTTTCTCGATTCAATACTTACTCAAGCAAATAGAAATCTGCGAGTCTAATTGAATACAAGAGAAATCACTTGAACGGTACCAAATACCAATGTTCAAGTATCAATGAATTTCAATCAACAACCAAAGATCGGATTTCCAATTAATTGATTCAAACGGACAACCTGTGATATTTCAATTATATAACAAAATATAATGCGGAAAAGAAATAACACAGACACCAGAAGTTTTGTTAACGAGGAAACTGCAAATGCAGAAAAACCCCGGGACCTAGTCCAGATTGAACACACACTGTATAAACCCGCTACAGACATTAGCCTACTACAAGCTAAATTCGGTCTGGACTGTAGTTGAACCCCAATCAATCTCACACTGATACAAGATACAGTTGCGTTCCTTAGGTCTCTGATCCCAGCAGGATACTACGCACTTATTCCCTTAGCTGATCTCGCCCACAACTAAGAGTTGCTACCACCCAAAGTCAAAGACTTTAATAAACAAATTTGTATCACACAGAAAAGTCTACGGTAATAGATAAATCTGTCTCCCACAGAAATACCTACGAGTTTTGTTCCGTCTTTTGATAAATCAAGGTGAACATGAACCAATTGATAAACCATACTTATATTCCCGAAGAACAACTCAGTATTATCAATCATCTCACAATAATCTTAATCGACGCGGCGAAAGAAGATATTGTGGAATCACAAACGATGAGACGAAGATGTTTGTGATTACTTTTATATCTTGCCTATGGGAGATATAAATCTCAAGCCAATCTTTACGATTGTACTCGTACGATTGATAGGCGCATTTATTGTATGTTTTGTTCTCAATTGTATATATTGTTAGTGCTCGATTTTGTATTTATTTGATTATTTTATGTCTTTGTAGGTATTATTGGAGAAATAAACATGTACGAAGAAATTGGCTCGAAAAGTGTTATTTGCACCACCGGGAAAAAATTTCTAAAGGAACCCCTCTGTTGGATAAGGGGCATCCAGACGATAAGGGGCACCTACCGCTATTGGCACCACACCAGCAGCTGTTAAGGGGAGGTCATCATCTCCTCCGTTTGAATTTTCCAGTTTGGCGGGAAAAGAAGAGTTTTAAATGGCAGAATTTAGGGTTGGATTTTTAGGGGATTTCCGAGGAGATTCAATCGCTGGAACGGTTTGGATGGACTCATAAGGGCTAAACAGGATGAGTATGGTTGTCTAATACGATTAAACAGGGATAGATATCAATTTGAAGCAAAACATGGGTGAGGGTATTTCGTAACTTTCTGGATCGGATTTGAGAGTGATTCAACCAGATTTTTCTCTCAATTAGTCTGGGGTAACCTGTTTGGATGCAACAGAAGTGGTAATTGTTAGAGCATTGCTCGGTCGAACTCGCATGCTTGCTATTTCAAGCATGTTTGTCAATGTTAGTGATCAAAACTATAAGTCTTGATTTCTAGTTTACTATAGCTAAGGTCTCGGACTAGGATAGAAAGTGTAGTTGAGCTCAAGAACTTCATGGCGATCATCATACAAGACGAAGAACTACTCAAGGAACCGGTGGAACTTCATCAACTAAAAGGTATGTGGAGACTTGAACTTATCTATCACTCAAAATTCTATTTATCTCCTATCTTGAGACAAAGTCGTTTTGCTATATAGATTTAGATTATACACATTTGATATTTCGAGCCGATTTTATCTCTCCTATCTATTTCTCGAAATATATGTTGGGAAGCTTTCGCTTTAAACAAGCTCATCTTTACCTAGTAACGAAAGTCATGTTGTGTTTCAATCACTTTGAAAATTGCTCTGACGAAAAATAGTTTGTGAATAACAACTATACAACGTTCTCTGAGAATGTTTCAATGATTGAAATGAGAGTTTAGATTATATAATCATTGATGGATATAAGCATTGTTGTGGAAACACATATATGTATAAGTCCTATTCCTTGAACCAAAGTTTTCGAACTTTGTTGATCAAGAGAACCGGAAGTTTGCACAGTCTGCAAACTCATTCCGCGAACTGGCGGAAGTTCTGGACCCGGGAATATCTTCTGGAGTTTCAGAACTCACTCAGCAAACTCAGTGCGCGAACCCAGTCCGTGAACTGACGATAGTTCTCGACCCGAGAATATCTGCTGGAGTTTGAAAACTCTTTCCGGGAACTTGAGTCCGCGAATCAAGTCTGCGAACTTGAGTAGGTTATATCTAAAAACGATTGTTCTTGAAATCATATTTATATTGACTAAGGAATGCTTTTGGAAACCGTGGATATAAAGTTCATGAACCGATTCAAGTGAACCAAATCGTTTTTGCTTCGATTGTGTCTTGTGAAGTTACATAAGATCTAAGCAATTGAACAACTCTCTAACTAGTTCATTTGAGTCATTTGAACTAGTTATGGTGAAGAAGAATATGGTTGATATGAAAGTGATCATATGGCTAACCATTTGGTTAACTATTGTTGAACCAATTAATGTACAAGTTTGGGTACGGTTACACGAGCCTAGAAACGTGCATTTCATTTGTGTATAACAAGCTATGTTTTCGATCTAACAGTTGATAAATATTATCTTGAATCCAATCAGGTTTTCATCTAACGGTGAATATTGAATGCTTTGTTACTAAGCTAACATTGGTTGCAAACCCTGATTTGAAAGACTATATAAGGGAGAACTCTAGAAACTGGGAAACCTAATCCCCACACCTTACTGTTATACTAGTTGTAAGCTAGAGTTGATTCTGCTTTAACCTCTGGTTTTCTTTTCTCAAACCAGGTTAGCGACTTAAATATTTCATTGGGATTTTGAAGCCAGACCGATACTACTTTCTTGTAGTTGTGTGATCTGATCTTGTTGTTTCTATCGTACGAGTACAAATGTAATAATTGGCTTGAGATTTCTATCTCCGATAGGCAAGATAAAAAGTAATCACAAACATCTTCGTCTCATCGTTTGTAATTCCGTAACATCTTGTTTCGCTACCATATGATTAAGATTGTTGTGATGCGATTGATAATACTAGGTTGTTCTTCGGAAATATAAGTCCGGATTATTAATTGGTTCATGTTCACCTTGATTTATCAAAAGACGGAACAAAACTCATAGGTATATTAATGGGAGACAGATTTATCTATCGCCGTAGACTTTTCTGTGTGATACGGATTTGTTTATTAAAGTCTTCGACTTTGGGTCGTAGCAACTCTTAGTTGTGGGTGAGATCAGCTAAGGGAATCAAGTATGTAGCATCCTGCTGGAATCAGAGACGTAGGAGCATAACTGTACTTTGGATCAGTGTGAGATTGGTTGGGGTTCAACTACAGTCCAGACCGAAGTTAGTTTGTAGTATGATAGTGTCTGTAGAAGCTTAATATAGTGTGTGTTGAATCTGGACTAGGTCCCGGGGTTTTTCTGCATTTGTGGTTTCCTCGTTAACAAAATCCTGGTGTCTGTGTTATTTATATTCCGCATTAAATTTTGTTATATGATTGAAATATCACAGGTTGTGCGTTGTTCAATCAATTAGAATATCCGACCTTTTGGGTTGTTGACTTAAATTGATTGACACTTGGATATTGGTCTTTGGTACCATCCAAGTTATCTCTCTTTGATAAAGACTCGCAGATTTTTATTTGCTTGAGTATAGATCAAATCAAGAGATTGAGATATAAACTCTTTGATATACTTTTATCTATATTGAATCTGACTGTCTAGTTGATTCTCTAGAAGGTATATTGGAGTTTTTCCATACATATTGCTAAGCGAAATATTGGGTGTGGTTGTTATACCCCCGCTTTTTCAGTAATGGGTTTGGTTACGCCAAAGAAGGGAAGTTTCTTTTTTCTTCTCGATGCAACAGGGAAGAGTTTATCAGGTTTGGTTTTTTAGGGAATATACGCAAGCATCAAGGGATGATATCCTCATAGGATTCTAACTTGTCTATTTTTGGGAGTTTGGAAACTAATAGAATACGCGTAAAAAGCAAAGAAGGAAAGTATTGAAGGCTGCAGACGCGTACCATAGAGAGAATTAAAAGGAAATGTTCCCGGACTTGGAGGAGAAGAAAAGTCAATGAGATTCTCGGGATTTTATGTCCCTTCTGTGTATAAAGAGGGTAGCGGAGGTTCAGAGAAAGCTGTCGAGGGTTTGGGGTACATTACAGAGCTAAAATTCAAGTTGCAGGAGGAGTTGCAGCAGCAGCAGGAAGAAAACGAATCTGAAGAACATAAAGTTGTGCGGGACAGTCGTTTCCTAGTGTCTTAAAATTGAAACTCTTGTAACATCCCATTAGTTACTATTATCTTCACTTTGCAACAATTTTCGTAACAGTGACTTCTGTGACGCCAATACAACGTTACAAATCTCTGTGTTATATTTATTCTCCAATGAAAACACCTTTTGAGCTATGAATTATTATTTTGGGTGTGTTTTGTGCATGAGGAGATAAACCCCATCACTGGGACGACTGAGGAAGCCTTATTTCATAATGGTTTGGTAACTATATTTGATTCTTTATGACTTTTTGCACTTGATTCAATTGATTTATGATTTTTACTAATTGTTTGTGATTTCGTTTGATGGCGTATGCTTAGACTTAGATCTTTTGATGCGCCATTCTTGTGATTTACAATTAATGTTTTACAAAATCTAATTTTGGCAAAGAAATAGAGTCCATAAAAGAGCTATAATTGTTAAGAATCAATATATGCATCACTTGATTTTGATTAATGGTAGAATCCCGAGTCTCAGTACCTCTCGATATTTTGTGACAATCGTGTATTTATATTTTCCTTATTTTAGTGGTTTCTGTTTTTAAGTCTTAAATCATATCTCAAAAAGTCCGAGAATCGAACTCTTATTATCACTATCTATAATCACATTAATTTTTGGCGCCGCCGACGCGGACTTGTATTTAGATTTGTTTTAGGTCTATTTATTTTTTTGGTTTATTTTATTTTTTAGGTTTCTTTTAATTTTTATTATTTTTTGTTCTTTTTTACGCATTTCAGTATTCTTTGTTTGCTTTCAGATTTGGAGCTAAGCTAAAAAAAAAGAGAGAAAGTGCTGAAAAGAAAAGCGAAGCCAAAGAAGGAAAGAAAAGAGGAATCCAAAAGGAGTGAAGAAGAAGATTTTGTATATAGCTATTTTATTTTATTTTTAGAAACTGTAAATAGGGTTTTATTTTTTGTAATCTTTTATTTTTGGACTTTTTGAACTTTATTTTTGAGACATTGGACTTTATTATTTTAAACCTTAAGGAAGGGTAAAATTTTAAATATAAAACTGCTGCAGGGAAGGACGACAGTTACGATATTGTCTCGGCCACTCAGGTTCGTACAATGACATAGGAGTCGGTGGCCTGAGTCGACTTCAACGGTTCATCGCCCGTCTGGTACGGGAGGTAAGACTCTAACCACCCCCGAATCTCCTGTCAGTGGATTTTATTTTGTGGAAACACACAAACACGTGCACACACCAATTGCATCGTCAGACTACCGAGTTTAGGAAAACTCGTGCATTAGTAAGATGAACCCGTGCCTTGGGCCTTATGGGAGTTACCAGCTTAAAGTCCACAAACCTCAGCCTCGTACCTTTGACCAGTCTTTGACTGTAGGTATATTTTGTTGTGGTAACCCGAGCTTACCTATTTTAGTCAACCTTGCATTTGCACGTGCACAATATAATCTCGAACTGGTATTACAATAGCCAATACAACGAATATCCGACTGAGTTTCAAAATGGACATTCCTACTTTGACCATAGTGTGAATAGTGGTTGGGAACATCAAACTTTTGAAGGTTATGGCTCATACCATGGTGAGCCTAATTAATATCCACACAAACACCGGTCATAAGATCAAGAAAATAAGGAATATTATAGTACTAGTTCCTCGTCTTTGGAAATATAATGAAAATGTTGAAAACTAGTCCCTGTTATGATCCTTCTGAACCCGTTCTTCCTCGAGAAGAGTCTCTCAAACAATTAACTGAAAATACAAATAGGCTTGTGTTAGAAATGAATAAACAAAATGCACCCATGCGTGAACCTTCCATACACGATACCATAAGGAAGTCATGTGAGTCGAGTCACGATACCATAAGGAAGTCATGTGAGTCGATTCAAAAGCTTTTGTTAGAGGCTCAGAACAGAACTGCTCGAAATAATCTTAGTGTTTCCAATAGTACCCTTGAAATGAGGATAATAATTTGCATAATCAAGATGACGAGGTTGGAATTGGTAACACTACTTTTTTATATGAGGTTCGACCATTTTCATGTTATTATAATGATGATTATGATGAAGATAGTGTTGATGAAGAATCAGACATATATAGGCACAGTGATCAGAAATTTGTTACTCCAATTGAGCTTTACAATGATAATATTATTTCTAGTTCAAAAAAATAAAAATAAATAAATAAATGACAAAAAAAAAAAATTAAGAAAAATAATAGCTCCGGCGACTGCATGTCTGGAGACTGAAAACCAGGCTACTTCGCCAGAATCACCATGATTTCTGTTTCGTTTTCTTTTGTGTTCGTTTTTGTTCTTGTTTTTCAATCGTTTAGGAACCCAAACTTGCGGTTTTTCATTCCTCAACGTTTTTTTTTTCTACGTTTCTCCTTTTTTAGGATTTACGTTTTCTTCTTAGGGTTTTTCTCACGGCACCATGCCTAGGACCACCAGAGTGTCTTCATCACGTTCCGGCAAGCTTTCTCCTCCTTATTCTTCTCAGAAAGTTGTGTCCCCGAGCTCCCTGAGTGGTTCATATTCATCTTGTACGGAAGAAACGAAAGCAGGCTACTGCCAATGTCCATTCCGGAGTTTCGATAGTTGTCCAAATGGGGTTAATGGTAGGGGTTATGCTAAGAGGTCGGTCTTTAAACATCTGCAGGACAGACATCTCGTCTCTGATGCTAGCAAAAACAGTTGTAGAGAATTAATCTCTAAGGACTTACAAGTTTACCTTGCTTTCGAGAAGGTTCTACTCCATTTACGCATGTGGCTATGCAACAGGTGTATGCGCTTTCATGGTTGGAAAATTCCCTATAAAGTCTAGGATGGAGTTGCTCATGGTGATGTTATTGCAGGCCCTAGCAATGGTTATTCTGCAGAATTCCTAATTCACAGTTTGGCAAGGCATGTTGATTTGTGGTAGTGTTAAGTGTGGATTGGATAACTCTATTGAAGACCGGGTTGTTGGAAGTACTTCAGGAGGGGATGAAAGCCGTGATATTGAGATTGTTTCTCTATCTCCGGAACTGCTCAATGCATCCTTCCAAAGAAAGTTCACTACTGTCGCTTTCATTCCCCATAAATGCAGACTCAACTTCTCTCGAGTCTTGAAGGCCTGCCTTGACAAGGTACTGCTCAATCCATCTTGTATGTCTTCTTGGATACAACTTATTCTCCTACCTATATGTAATCTCACCTTATATAGACCTAAGAGCTCTACTGAAAAAAGATCCAGCAATAGGAAACGTCTTCAAATCTCCGCCATTAATCAGGCCTTAACTGTTTGGAAAGAGGCTAATGGTTGCTTCATTTTGGTTAACAAGTTGTTGCAACTGCCGAGTCATCAGGGGAGTAAGAAGGTTGATAAGAAAAAGAAAGCAGCGGCCAACATCATTGCATGCCAAAAGAAGATAAGTTGTGGTCACTTCGCAGCAGCGATACGAGTGGTTTCTTCGAATGGGATTGCTCCTCGTAAAGAAAGCACTTATTCTGAATTGCAATCGAAGCACCCGGATGCGCCTCCACCTACCATTCCTGATGTACCAGTGGTCGTTGATCCTATTGTTGTGGATTCTCGGGAAGTTCTTGGGGAGATCAATAGCTTCCTAAAAGGCATATCGTGCGGCCGAGATGGGTTACGTGCCCAACATTTAATCGACGTTTTGGGTGGAGCAGCATCTGCAGTTGTGAATGACCTAATTTCTTTCATCATAGGGGTGGTCAATCTTTGGTTGGCAGGAAAATGCCCCAACGGTTTAGGCGAGTTCATAGATAGTACACCCCTAACACCGCTACTTAAACCCGATGGCGGGTTAAGGACTATTGCAGTCGGAACGGTTTGGCGAAGGTTAGTTTCTAAGGTTGCTGCTTTCTCATTCGGCAAGGACATGACTTCTTATTTAGGGGACCACCAATTTGGTGTTGGGGTGCCTGCAGGGGATGGGGGGGGGGATATTTCACATGTTGTAAATGGTCTTCTGGAGTTGAAGGGGCACTCTGACAATATGTCAATGTTGCTTATTGACTTCTCCAATGCATTCAATATGGTGTGCATATCCCATATCCTCAGGGAGGTTCGGCTTCATTGTCCAGGTATTTCTCGCTGGGTAGAATTTTGCTACTTAAGACCTGCTCGACTCTATTATGACCAGTATATTTTATATTCTGCACTTGGTGTTCAACAAGGTGATCCTCTTGGTCATCTTTTGTTTGTCTTGAATCTTCACCCTCTTGTGAAGTCTATTGCTTCCCGTTGTAAGCTTGATTTACATGCCTGGTACCTTGATGATGGTACGATTATTGGTGATACACTTGAAGTTGCTAAGGATTTGAGTATAATAGAAACCGAAGGGCCAAGTAGGGGTTTACATCTCAATATCAAGAAAACAAAGGTCTTTTGTCCTTCTATTGACCCCAGAAGCACTGCTGATGGTGTATTCCCACTTGATATTGGTAGACCTACCAATGGAGTTAAACTTTTGGGGGGACCAGTGAGTTTGGATCTTAATTTTATTAGTGATATGTTGGTGAACAGGGTGAATAAGACTGTTCAACTAATGTCTGCAATTAAAAAACTCAAAGACCCTCAGAGTGAGATGTTATTACTGGTGTGTCTAGATTATACTTTGCAATGTGTATTACCAATCCAGCAGCCCTGCAACCTGCCACTGATCTCTTTGATGACCATTTACTTAGGTATTTGAGGCTACTAATTACTGAGGATGGTGCAGGTTTTGGCCCTTCACAGCAAAGATTAGCTACTTTACCTATCAGAGATGGTGCCTGGGAATTTACACCATGGCTGACACCCGTACCTACTGATACCTTGCTTCTCAGAGTCAGACAGCTTCGGTACAAAAAATAATTCTGGGTGACTTATTCTCAACAGGCAAAGGTTCTGCTTATAAGTTGGCTCTTCATAATTTTATCTAGGTATGCGGATTACCTCCTTCTTATTGTGTCCTTGATACTGCCCCCCTCCATTCCATGCACTCCCTGGCAGTCACTTATTTTGATGCAATCAAGAAGCAAATCCCAGACCAATTTTCTATGTCTGCATGAGATTCCATTTTGTGGCAGTGTAACCGTGTTAAGCATGCTCAGGATTATTTATTGGTTGTACCTATTAGTGGGCTTAATCAGTGCCTCGGGCCTAGACAGTTCAGAGCTGTACTTTGCTATCTCCTTGGCATCCTACTTTTTGTTGAGAATGGCTTATGCTCTAGTTATAACAAATCTATGAACATCTTTGGGGACCATGCGCTTCATTGTGCTAAAGATGTTGGAATTAAGTTTCGACATGATCTTGTTCGAGATGTTGTAGTTGATATTTGTTACAAAGGCAACGTGCCTGCGCGCAAGGAAGTGTCTCTTGGTATGGTGTCAGATGATGGCAAGGACTTGAGGCCTGCCGATATCCTTATTCTCAATTGAGAGAATGGTCAAGATGTTTGCATGGATGTCACAGGTGTCTCGCCCTTCACTGGTGAAGGCATTCGTTCTTTTGTCCTAAGAAAAGTTATTTCTAATGCGGCTTCGCATAAGAAAGCTAAATATTTGGACAAGTGTTCTTCACTTGGATATGGTTTGGGTGTCTTAGCGTTTTCTACTCTTGGGGAACTTGGTGAAGATATTTTGTGTTTTTTCAAGCGCCTGAAGAATTGTATTGTTAATAACGATGCTAATAGTGGTATTGGTAGCTTTATTTTTCATAGATTAGGCATTGCTATTCAAAGAGGAATTGGATCCCAGCTTGTTTCTAGGTTACCAACTAAAGGCTTTGTATAATTTATTAAGTTTCTTTAGAAAAATAATAATAAATAATAATAAAAAAGATATTAATAGGGTGACACGTGTCACAATCCAAATAATTTTAATAATTATTCACCTATTATAAAGGACCAGGATTTACTAGAGATACCACCGTTTTAGACGATGTAGCGTTCTCTTATGATTACGAAGCCGATGATAATTTAGAGGAACGAATTTATCCTGAGAATATTGTTTTCGAGTCTAGAGATTTAGAAACATTAGTCTTAGATAAAGAAGATAGACTCGTAGAGAGTTCAATTATTTTTATTGAGGACGCATCACCCGAGTATAACCTAGAAGAAGCAGTTGACCATTTCCAGGAATCCGAAGACCTAGAAATTAGGGAAATTGTAGCTAGTCCATCTAGAGACACCCAAAACTCTAAGTTTGGGGGTGACTATCATTCTCCATGTACTTCACCTTTGACTCTTGTAGATATCCCTCACTTGTAACTTGATACATGTGCTTTAACCATTGTGCCAGATTACCTTCATACTAGCTCTCCAGAACCTAATAATGTCTAGGAAGAAGTTCAGTTGTTAGAAACCCATCCTCTGGTTGATGTGGTTTATCCAGGCTATGATACCCAGATTGACTTTGTTTTCCCACTAAATATTTTTTAACGAAAAGTGGGAATGTATGATTTTCAAATGTGTCAATTATTAAGTTTTGAGACCAAGCCTAAGTATTTTAGGAAATTAGTATCGACACATTTGCTTAAGATTAAACGCCAGTTTCATCGTGGTCAATTGTCTGAGTCAAAAATGGTTGACTTTAAGGATACGCAATTATTCAAGTTATTATTATGTGCTTCTAAATTTTTACTTGAGTTTTTCCAGACTCTAATACCTGAACCGGATCTTAGCTTTGAGGAATTCCAGCGCATGAAAATATTTTATCTAGACCCTTTCATAGAGCCTGAACCTGAACCACAGCTAGATGTAGTTGTCTTAAACATGAAACTAGACAAGGGTTTGCTTTATTTGTCCATTTTATGTTGCAGATTCATTTTATTTGTGGTAGCTTTATTTGGTTTTGATGACCCACAGATATTCCGGCTATTACTTTATGATTTTATGAGGTGACTAATCCTTTCGTAGTCTGGCTGAAGACTTTAAACTTAATACTTTTTGGGAGGTAACTCAATATTCATGCGACACGGTAATATCTTTCCTTATCTCTTTTGCTTCAAATGGTAACAGTTTATCTTTTTTCATGCTTTTAATTTCATCTTTAGAACATTGAGGAAAATGTTAGATTTAAGTTTGGGGGTATGGGAGAAACTTTTTAGTTGCAATAAATAAACTCCAGAGCCTAGAAATTTATGCATATTAAGGATGGCACTAACCAATCTAAGTGGATGGAAGCATCTTGGTTGTAGGAGTTGAGGAACCAATCTGATTAGATGGAAACATCTAAAGAGTCTATTCATAAAAGCACAGAGCTCAGGTGTTAGAAATAACATGGTAGTTTCACCATATCTCGTTGAGTCCTTTTCACTTCTGTTTTATTTTGTTTTCTTTTTAAAATATGTTTCTCTAAGTGATTAGGTGGGCTTACGAATCAAGTTGTTACCACTGCTAGGGTGAAATAGAGTGATTGAGATACCAAAAAAAAAAAAATTGAGACCAGACCACTAGACCAACCGGAATAAATTCAATAAATTCGACCACCGGTACCCCTGTATATGCCAGTTATGTTGACTTAGATTTAGGATTATCGACCACTGGTTCCCTTGTATATGCCAGTTGTGTTGATATTAGTCAGACTAGTATCTCAGTCCATTAGGATAGGTTCATTTTGGTAGTGGCCTTCAGACAGATATGAGAAACACCCTTTACCTAGTCCACATCAAAACCATCTATGTTTTTCTATATCCATCTCTTAATCTATCCATGTGATTTGTTGACTCCGAATATTGATGTCCATAGTGCGACTATCTGAGTAGAGCTCTGTCACTTATATATGAATTTTAGTATGCTTGAGTGCAAACTCGTGTACAACAATTGGAATTTCACATCAGGGTAGTTCCTCCTGTAGTCAATAAGTATGCCAACCAAGGAGATTCTTTAGTGCCTTCCAAGGTTCTGCGTAGATATCTAGGGTCTGGAGTGTAAAGGTTTGGTGAGTATATCTCTTGTAAGCCCTCCCGAGACTATAACTCGGCCACTAGGGCCACCTAGGGGTTTAAAGGCTTGTCGCATACGCTAAATGCAACCGACGCTGCCTGCGACAGTGAGTTAGGATTTTATTTCCTAGATTTGATTTGCTCGAGGACTAGAAAATAATAAGTTTGAGAGTATTTGATAGACGCATTTATGTGTCTATTTTGTTCTCAATTGTATATATTTTTAGTGCTTGATTTTGTATTTATTTGATTATTTTATGTCTTTGTAGGTATTATTGGAGAAATAAACATGTGCGGAGAAATTGGCTCGTAAAATGTTATTTGCACGCCCGGGATAAAATTGCAAAAAGTATCCTCTGTTGGATAAGGGGCACCCAGACGATAAAGGGCACTTACCTGCTATTGGCACCACACCAGCATCTGTTAAGGGGAGGTCATCATCTCCTCCGTTTGAATTTTCCAATTTGGCGGGAAAAAAGAGTTTTAAATGGAAGAATTTGGGGTTGGATTTTTGGGGGATTTCCGAGGAGATTCAATCGCTGGAAACAGTTTGGATGGACTCATAAGGGATAAACAGGATGAGTATGGTTGTCTAACATGATTAAATAGGGCTAGATATCAATCTGAAGCAAAACAGGGGTGAGGGTATTTCATAACTTTCTGGATCGGATTTGGGAGTGATTCAACCGTATTTTTCTCTCAATTAGACTCGGGCTAACTTGTTTGGATGCAACAGAAGTGGTAATGGGTTTGGTTACGCCAAAGAAGGTAAGTTTCCTTTTTCTTATCAATGCAACAGGGAAGAGTTTATCGAGTTTGGTTTTTTAGGGAATATACGCAAGCATCAAGGGAAGATATCCTCAAAGTATTCTAACTTGTCTATTTCTGGGAGTTTGGAAACTAATAGAATACGCGTAGAAAGCAAAAAAGGTAAGTATTGAAGTCTGCAGACGCGTAACATAGAGAGAATTAAAAGGAAATATTCCCGAAATTGGAAGAGAAGAAAAAGAAATGAGAATCTCGGGATTTTATTTCCCTGATGTGTATAAAGAGGGTGGCAGAGTTTCAGAGAAAGCTGTCGAGGGTTTGGGGTACATTGCAAAGCTAAAATTCAAGCTGCAGGAGGAGTTGCAGCAAAAACAGGAAGAAAACGAATCTGAAGAACACAAAGTTGTGCAGGACAGTCGTTTCTAGCGTCTTAAATTTCAAACTCCTGTAACAGTCCATTAGTAACTGTTATCTTCAGTTTGCAACAATTTTCGTAAAAGTGACTTCTGTGACGCCAATACAATGTTACAAATATCTGTGTTATATTATTTCTTCAATGAAAACACCTTTTGAGCTATGAATTATTATTTTGGGTGTGTTTTGAGCATGAGAAGCTAAACCCCATCACTGGGACGACGTAGGAAGCCTTATTTCATAATGGTTTGGTAACTATATTTGATTCTTTATGACTTTTTGCACTTGATTCAATTGATTTATGATTTGTACTAATTATTTGTGATTTCTTTTGATGGCATATGCTTAGACTTAGAGCTTTTGATGTGCCATTCTTGTGATTTACAATTAATGATTTACAAAATCTACTTTTGGCGAAGAAATAGAGTCCATAAAAGAGCTATAATTGTTAAGAATAATTATATGCATCACTCCATTTTAAATAATGGTGGAATCCCGAGTCTCTGTACCTCTCGATATTTTGTGAAAATCGTGTATATATATTTTCCTTATTTTAGTGTTTTCTGTTTTTAAGTCTTAAATCAAATATCAACAAGTCCGAGAATCGAACTCTTATTATCACTATCTATAATCACATCAACGATAGAAACAACAAGATCAGAACACAGAACTACGAGAAAGTAGTATCGGTCTGGCTTCACAATCCCAATGAAGTCTTGAACTCGTTAACCTACAGGGTCTCGAAGAAACCTAAGGTTAAAGGAGAATCGACTCTAGCTTATACAACTAGTATCACGCAGGAGGTGTGGGGATTAGGTTTCCCAGTTGCTAGAGTTCTCCCTTATATAGTCTTTCAAATCAGGGTTTGCAATCAATGTTAGCTTAGTAAAAAAGCATTCAATATTCACCGTTAGATGAAAACCTGATTAGATTCAAGCTAATATCTTTCAACCGTTAGATCGAAAACTTAGCTTGTTACAATATGGACTAGTTAACCATATTCTTCTTCACCATAACTAGTTAACCATTTGAAGTCAATTGAACTTGTTACAATATGAACTAGTTAACCATATTCTTCTTCACCATAACTAGTTAACCATTTGAAGTCAATTGAACTAGTTACCGTGAAGAAGAACAAGGTTAATATGAAAAGCTCATATGGTTAACCTTTTTGGTTTACTATGTTGAACCAACATACACGTACACGTTTGGGCATGGTTTTCACGAACCCAATAAATGTATACCCCAAGTGTATGTGACAAGCTAAGTTTTCGATCAAACGGTTGAGAAATATTAGCTTGAATCTAAATCAGGTTTGCATCTAACGATAAATATGGATTGCTTTGTAACTAAGGCAAAACCCTGATTTGAAGACTATATAAAGAAGACATCTAGCATTGGGAAAAACTAATCCCCACACGTCTGTGTGATACTAGTGTGCTTGCTAGAGTCGATTCTCCTTTAACCTTTGTTTTTCTTCTTCTAAAACCAGGTTAACGACTTAAAGACTTTATTGGGATTGTGAAGCCAGACCGATACTACTTTTATTGTAGTTGTGTGATCTGATCTTGCATCTTCTATCGTACGAGTACAATCATATTGATTGGCTTGAGATCGTGAGAGTTCTCCGATAGGCAAGATATAAAAGTAATCATAAACGCCTTCGTATCATTGTTTTTCATTTCGCAACATCTTATTTAACTAGTCGATTAAGTTTGTTGTGAGGTGATTGATTAATCTAGGCTATTCTTCTGGAATATAAGACCGGATTATCAATTGGTTCCTGTTCACCTTGATTATTATCAAAAGACGGAATAAAACTTTTAAGGTTTATCCGTGGGAGACAGATTTATCCTTTGATAGACCTTTCTGTGTGAGACAGATTTGTTTATTATCAAAGCCTGCGATTTTGTGTCGTAGCGACTCTTAGTTGTGGGTGAGATCAGCTAAGGGAGTGCACAGTATCCTGCTGGGATCATAGGCATAGAAGTGCAACTGTACCTTGGATCGGTGGGAGACTGATTGGGGGTCAACTATAGTCCAGTCCGAAGTTAGTTTGTCGTAGGCTAGTGTATGTAGCGGCTTAATAAAATGTGTATTCAATCTGGACTAGGTCCCGGGGTTTTTCTGCATTTGCGGTTTCCTCATTAACAAAACTTCTGGTGTCTGTGTTATTTCTTTTCCGCATTACATTTTATATAATTGAAACAATACAGGTTGTGTGATAAGATCATCAATTGGAAATCCAATCTGTGGTTGTTGATTGATATTGATTGATCCTTGTACATTAGTCTTTGGTACCGTCCAAGTTATTCCTTGTGTTTGATTAAAGACTCGCTATTGTTTTAGCTTGAGTAAATCAAAACAAGTGAGAGATATTAACTCCTTGAGATACTTTAATCTATATTGAGTCTGACTGTCTAGTTGATTCTCTAGTAAAGTATTTCGGAGTAAGTCCATACAGATTGCTAATCGAATTATTGGGTGGTGTTGTTAGACCCCCGCTTTTTCGATTGGTATTAGAGCAAGCAAACACGTTAAAGACCTTACAAGTATGTGTTTGTAGCGATCTGATTATGGACGAGTCTATCTCTAATAAAGTACATGTTCATAAATCACTAGATGATTTTCAAACCTTGGATTCAGCGGAGAGGACTCTCACATGTAGGTCAGTATCTAAACATTCTATTAATGTAAAACCTGTTGAAGTCTGGGAAACACGCCTAGAAGAACAGTTGGATGAACTTTCTGATGAAGGTGATTCAAATATTGATAGAGATGTTGATGAGGAAGTCTCTGAGTATGTGAAGGTTTTGAATTCGTTAGAAAAGAAGAAGATGACAACTTCTCATGTCACTCCTCTTCTGACTCCTCTCTGTCGTGAAAACAAGAAATTGAGAAGATGTTGCGCAGGTGTTTATGTTTCAAATCGTTCTAACGAATCGATCCTCAAGGATTCTGAGGAAAACCTGCGTATGAAGTCACTTGAATGTGATAATATTTATCAAAAGTACTTTTTGTTGGAAGAGAAACTTTTCGAATCTGAAGCAAGGATTAACTCCCAGCAAATAAGTTTTGACGACAGAGAAAACGCTTATCTCACTCGAGAAAAACGCCTTGAGGCTGATTTAGCTGCTTCTCTTGATAAAATCAAGATGTTGGAAGATGACTTGAAAAGGTTCAATACTAGTTCAAGCAAATTAACCACTATGCTAGGAGCAAGTAAAAATCATCGTGATACACGAGGATTTGGCTATAAGGGAATAGATGCTCCAAGTATTAGCAAAGAGGTAAAATTTGTCAAGGCTAGTGATTCTTCTCAACAAAAGGTTTCCACTGATGGAAAAAGTGAAATACCTTCACCGACAATTAAGGTTCTAAATAGCAAAGAATATCAACCTCCAAAGTCAGCACATACAGATCGAGGTAAGAACATTCCTTATGTTTGCCACTATTGCGGAAATAAAGGTCACCTGGAAAGGAGATGTCGTTTTCGTATAAGGAATAAGAAACTTCATGATGTTCTTGTTTGGACATCACAAGAAGTTGTGAAACCAAGATCATATTCTAAGGCTAATCCCCTTAACATTACAGGTTGTAACTTTCCAACCTTTAGGCAAAGGAATCGTTGTTGTGATAAACCTAGATTTTCCTATAAACGTTATACGAATCCTCTTCACAATCGTAATGGTTATCAAAAGGATAACTTCGTAAAGACGAAGACAAGATCCGATGCTCCCAATTGGAGAAAGACTAACTTGCAAAAGGAATAGTCAATCCAATTATCTTCCGAGAAATCTTGAAGGGAGTAATGGGAAGCAAGTTCCGGTTGTTCCTAAACGCACTCAGAAGTGGGTACCAAAGAAAGCTAATGATACTTTGAGTGTGAAAAGGAATGATCTTCCAGAAAATTCCATGACTATGGAGAAGGCAGTATCCATGATGTTAGAACATAACAAGTTTTTTGGAAAATTGGAATTGGATGTAAAAGGCTATAAAAATGATCCCTTTCATGATAATCCAAAGGTCAATTGTGGTGAACAAGACATTGTTAACCCCAACACAACTTGATTGTGTTGTAAGTGCATCCTCACAAGGAATACCCTACTATGTATACGGTGAGGGAAGCACGAAAATTGGGGCGCACATATTATGTTCGGTAAGGCTGTATAATTCAATTGGATTAATCTAAAAATGTATATCTATAAACTTGAGCAAGATTTGTGCTTTTATTTGATTCACGTACCTTTCTTATCGTTCTTTTCTACCTAACTTGATCTGTGTTTAAGGTTCTTAAATGTTTAGGTTTAAAAAAATTAGTTCGGGATGTTTGGACTTCATGGTACACCTACCAGGTATGCATAACATCTTTTAAAATCAAAATCCAGGGGTTTAAGTTCGCGTACCTGAAAATTTGGTTTGCAAACCCGTATGCATACCTGAAGTCGATATTCGGTAAACTTGTTTTGACCGTAATCTCTTCGTCCGAACTCGGAATGACCTCATTCTTTTTGAATTCTCTTCCTCTTTGAATTCTCTTCAAAATGGATATGAGAATTCTTGTATTTGGATGAGTTAAGACTGGTATTTGTCATGTATCTTGTTTTTGAGTGTTTTGCTCCGTTTCGTTACATTTGTTCCACCTCTCCTGGACTTGGGCACTTGTATTCTTGTATTCTAAGATCATTGTATATTTTACACGAATGTTGTTGGTGAATCACAAAGAAGGATGTTCAAGAATGGGAAATAGTATACATTACTATGGGATTCTTGAATGTTCACAATCATCTTATGTGAACTGTGGTGCATGGTCGTTAATGACTTTGTATGTTCTTCATTGTTAAGGAAATATTTTTATACGCCTTCGGTAGCTATTCTTGGTGTAAATCCGGGTGAAAAAGATTGATTCTACCCTCTAAGAACAAATCATCTTATATGTGCATTACGAGTTTGTCTTGATGCCTTGGAAACTTCTTATGAAAATTTATTCTTTTTTTTTGAGAAGGATTACTAGAGTTTGGAATAGAAATTATTGTGATTACACATAGCTATGTCCAACGTTTTCATCTTCATATTTTTAGATTTATTGGTTTAAACTCTAAATTTGTTTTGAAGATGATTTTTGCACTATTAATCTATATGATTTTATATATTTCAATTTTTTATGGGATATGTGTGTTTACGTACGTGAACTATGTTTGTCCCGTACTTTATCAAAAGTAAAGTCATTCGTGATCGGTATTCATGTACTGGTAAAAGAATGAATAGAATTTTGACAAGTACAAAAGTTAAGCCTGTATTGTCAAATCTTTGGTGGAAGATAGGTTAAAATCTTTTGTTTTCAAGGATAAAGTCTATTATTGTTATGCAAATAATGATTCAAAATATAATAGATCTTTGCGTATTCCACAGTATTGATCTTCTTTGATTCATATCCTATGAAATACTGTGAGGCTCCGTAATATGTCTTATGTTGAGCACGATACGACTAAGTTGATTATTTTTGATTAGCTTAGTTGGTTGTTCCGTAAGGTATGTTATGTTGAGCATTTGCAAACTAAATTAATCATCTCTTTTTGTTATTTAGTTATTTGCTCCGAAAGTATTCTTTTGTAGAGCAAAATCTTGTGACAATTAAATTTATTACTTCGATGATTAGTTTGGTTGTGTTTTCCAATTAGATTAATTATAGGTTCTCTTGTAATTAATCTAGTTGAGTATTCATATATTCCACAAAATCTTGTGTTGAGTATATGAACGACTATACTAATCATGTTCTTTGGTTAATGTAGTCGTATATTCCGTAAGCTTTTCCTTATGTTGAGTATTTGAACGGTTAAGTTAGTCATCTCCATGTGATTGGCTTAGTCGTTGCTCCGTAAGTTTACTTATGTTGAGCACAATCAATTAAATCGATCACTTTTGTGGTGTGATTTAGTTGCGTGTTCCAATTAAATTAATCATAGGTTTACTTGTGATTAATTTGGTTGAGTACTGGATATAGAAAATCATTTCTTTGGTTTTTGGTGTCCAATTAAAAAATCTTTTTTTTCTTTCGAAATTAAGGTCGCTCTTGTTGTTCTTTCGGGAATGACTTCAAATGGGGGAGAGTTCTTTTGAACTTGTGCTTAATGGTAATATCTTGCGGGGTGTACGGCTGTGGAATTTTAGAGGGGTTATCTTGTATCTTAAAACTCCTTGATGAAAGCATTTAGCTTCGGCTTTATGATTGCATCTAAATTAATTTGGTATGTATTTTTTCTTTTAGTCTATGAAATGTCTCTTGTGGAAATTTCATTATGATCCCGTTCTTTTACCTTTGCTAATTTTATTGACAAAAAGGGGGTGAAATAATGTAGTTCACACTACAAATACATATGGTTTTTGGATCATTGTGTAAGGGGGAGTGGTTTCTATAATAGAGATGGAGTATTGACTAAGGGGGAGCGATACATATCACCATAGTATTGTTGTTAAAGTCGTGATGCAATTGGACTTTGATGTTACATAATAATACTATGTCACTGTATAATAATGATCGAGAATCTCGATTTCTCTCATTGTTATAGCTACAGATCTTCAACAACGGTGGTGCTAAACTTACAACCTTTGGGATCATTTGAGTACTTGGAAGGACGAATATTTCCAGGAACGTTGAAGATTCGACTATGGAATAGGTGCCACTAAAGTTTATCTTTTTTGTATTCCATATGTATTAATAGTTTTGTCACTAAAATTGACAAAGGGGGATATTGTTAGAGCATAAAAACTATGAGTCTTGATTTCTAGTCTATTATAGCTAAGTCTCGGACTAGGATAGAAAAGTGTAGTTGAGCTCAAGGACTTCATGGCGATTCATCATACAACGACGAAGATCTACTCAAGGAACCGTGGAACTTCATCAACAAAAAGGTATGTGGAGACTTAAACTTATCTATCACTCAAAAGTCTATCTATTCTCTCCTACTTCTTATGAGAGGAAAGTCGTATGCTATATAGACTGGATCATACACATTTCACATTTCGAGCTGAGTATAGTCTACTTATCTTTTTCTCGAAATCGTGTGTTGGTAAAGCATTTCGCTTTGATCGGGTTTATCTTCACCTAGTGACGAAAGTCATAATGTTTCAATCACTTTGAAAATTGCTTTGACGATAAATAGTGTAACAACTACATAATGTCCTCTAAGAATGTTTCAATGGTTGAAATGAGAGTTTACGTCTATATAACCAATGATGGATATAAGTATTGTGTGGTAACACATATGTGCATAAGTTCTATTCCTTAATCCGAAGTTTTCGAACTTTGTTGATTGAGAGAAACCGGAGGAATTGGCTTTTCCAAGTCCGCGAACTCAGTTTGCGAACTCAGTCCGTGAACTGACGGAAGTTCTTCTACCGAGAATTTCTGCTAGGATTTCCAAAAACTCGTTTGTGTGTTAAGTCCGCGAACTGGCGGAAGTTCTCGACCCGAGAATTTCTGCTGAGTTTGGAAAACTCTTTATCTTAAGTCCGCGAACTTGTTTGTGAACTTAATTGGTTATGATCTAAAGATGTGCTCTGAACATGAAACTTAAATTACTAAGGAATTCTTTATGCAAAATGTGGCTAAAGTTCATGAGCGGATTCAATCGAATCGAATCATCTTTGTTTCAATTGTGTCTTGTGTAGTTACATAAGATCTCATAGCAATTGAACAACTCTCTAACTAGTTCATTTGAAGTCAATTGAATTAATTATGGTGAAGAAGAACAAGGTTAATATGAAAAGCTCATATGGTTAACCTTTTTGGGTTACTATGTTGAACCAACATACACGTACACGTTTGGGCATAGTTTTCACGAACATAATAAACGTACACCTCAAGTGTGTGTGACAAGCTAAGTTTTTGGTCTAACGGTTGACAAATATTAGCTTGAATCTAAATCAGGTTTTCATCTAACAGTGAATATGGATTGCTTTGTAACTAAGGCAAAACCCTGATTTGAAGACTATATAAAGGAGACATATAGCATTTGGCAAAACTAATCCCCACACGTCTGTGTGATACTAGTGCGCTCGCTAGAGTCGATTCTCCTTTAACCTTTGGTTTTCTTCTTCTAAAACCAGGTTAACGACTTAAAGACTTCATTGGGATTGTGAAGCCAGACCGATACTACTTTTATTATAGTTGTGTGATATGATCTTGCATCTTCTATCGTACGAGTACAATCATATTGATTGGCTTGAGACCGTGAGAGTTTTCCGATAGGAAAGATATAAAAGTAATCACAAACACCTTCGTCTCATCGTTTTTCATTCCGCAACATCTTCTTTCACTAGTCGATTAAGTTTGTTGTGAGGTGATTGATTAATCTAGGATGTTTTTCTGGAAAATAAGACCGGATTATCAATTGGCTCCTGTTCACCTTGATTATTATCAAAAGACGGAATAAAACTTTTAGGGTTTATCTGTGGGAGACAGATTTATACTTTGATAGACCTTTCTGTGTGAGACAGATTTGTTTATTATCAAATCCTGCAATTTTGTGTCGTAGGAACTCTTAGTTGTGGGTGAGATCAGCTAAGGGA
The DNA here is from genome assembly GCF_003573695.1 of Papaver somniferum. Taxonomy (NCBI): domain Eukaryota; kingdom Viridiplantae; phylum Streptophyta; class Magnoliopsida; order Ranunculales; family Papaveraceae; genus Papaver; species Papaver somniferum. Next base: position 90,884,628 of record NC_039368.1, on the reverse strand, counting down.
ATCAAGTGCACAGTATCCTGCTGGGATCAGAGGCGTAGGAGTGCAACTGTACCTTGGATCGGCGGGAGACTGATTGGGGTTCAACTATAGTCCAGTCCGAAGTTAGTTTGTAGTAAGCTAGTGTCTGTAGCGGCTTAATACAGTGTGTATTTAATCTGGACTAGGTCCCGAGGTTTTTCTGCATTTGTTGTTTCCTCGTTAACAAAAATTCTGGTGCCTGTGTTATTTTTTTTCCGCATTATATTTTATATAACTGAAATAATACAGGTTGTGTGTTAATATCATCAATTGGAAATACAACCTTTGGTTGTTGTATGATATTGATTGATCCTTGGAAATTGGTATTTGGTACCGTCCAAGTTATTCCTTGTGTTTGATTAAAGACTCACTATTGATTTAGATTGAGTAAATCAAAACAAGTGAGAGATGTTAAATCCTTGAGATACTTTAATCTAGATTGAGTCTGACTGTCTAGTTGATTCTCTAGCAATGTATTTCGGAGTTAGTCCATACAGATTGCTAATCGAATTATTGGGTGGTGTTGTTAGACCCCCGCTTTTTCAATTATATAGTTGTTATTCACAAACCATTTTTCGTCAAAGCCATTTTCAAGTGATTGAAACATAATATGACTTTAATCACTAGGTAAAGATAAACTTGTCCAAAGCAAAAACTCATCAACACATATTTCGAGAAATAGATAAGCGAGATAAACTCGGCTCGAAATAGCAAATGTGTATAATCAAAGTCTATATAGCAAAACGACTTTTGTCTCCAGATAGGATATAGAGTAGATATACTTTTGAGTGATAGATAAGTTCAAGTCTCCACATACCTTTTAGTCGATGAAGTTCCACCAGTTCCTTGAGTAGTTCTTCGTCTTGTATGATGATCTCCATGGAGTTCTTGAGCTCAACTACACTTTCTATCCTAGTCCGAGACTTAGCTATAGTAGACTAGAAATCAAGACTTATAGTTTTGATCACTAACATTGACAAACATGCATGAGATAGCAACGCATGCGAGTTCGACCGAGCAGTGCTCTAACAATCTACCCTTTGTCAATTTTAGTGGAAAAACTATTAATAAATATGGAATACAAAAATAAATAAACATTTGTAGCTCCTATTCCACATACCTAATCTTCAACATTACTCAAAATCTTCGTCACTTCCAAGTACTCCAATGATTCCAAAGGTTGTAAGTTTAGCATCATCGTTGTTGAAAATCCGTAGCTATAACAATGAGAAAACAAGAGTTCTCAATCATTGTTATCCAGTGTCATAATATCAATATGCAGCATCAAGGTTCAATTATATCACAACTTCGACAACAATACTGAAAAAGCGGGGGCTACCAACATCACCAATATTTCTCTTAGCAATCTGTATGGACAAGCTAGAATATACTTTTAAGAGAATCAACGAGACTCAATCAATTAAAAGTACATCACGAGTTTATATCTCTCTCTTGATTTGATTTACTCAAGAAGGAACTGCGAGTTCTAATCAAATACAAGAAATAACTTGGATAGTACCAAAGACCAATATCCAAGGATCAATCAATGACAATAAACAACCAAAGGTTGGATTACTCTAATTGATGATCTAACACACAACCTGTATTATTTCAATTATAAAGATAAAACAATATAATGCGGAAATTGAAATAACACAGAAACCAGAAATTTTGTTAACGAGGAAACCGCAAATGCAGAAAAACCCCGGGACCTAGTCCAGATTGAACACACACTATATTAAGCCGCTACATACACTAGCCTACTCCAAGATAACTTCGGACTGGACTGTAGTTGAACCCGAATCAATCTCCCACTGATCCAAGGTACAGTTATGCTCCTACGCCTCTGATCCCAGTAGGATACTATGCACTTGATTCCCTTAGATGATCTCACCCACAACCAAGGGTGCACAGGAACCAAACCGGACCGATGGAACATCCCGGAATAGGTGGAATCGTACCCCTTTTTCTACCGAACCGAGGAAGGGGGTACCGGTACCGGTCCAAAAAATAGGAACCGGGGCTAAGGAGGTACAGATACACGGTCTTATATAGGTCATGTACCGTCTCGGACGAATGTACTGGAAACCTTACTGTTACGTGGATTAGAGATGCAATTAAGAACGTCCAATAACGTCCTAGATGAGCATCAACAATATATGCACCTATCATTGGTGCCAACCAAATTGTGTCGTTCCAATTGGTTACATTGTTTGCTGCGGTAACAGTTCCCTGATGAAGCTTCTTTTTCAAGTACAAGATAAGATTGGACGATATGCCATAGAAGGAAAAACGTTCAAACACCTCATAAACTGCAAGAACAAGAACCAAGAAGTATGCAAAAGAGATTAGAAACAAAGATCATTATCCCAAACCAGAACAAGCTCTATTCAATAGGATTATGTGTGAGAGAGACCGACAAGAAACTAGCAAGCTTTGCATACACCTCGCTTGGATCGAAGTATGGGATTTCCTTTAAGATCAACAGAACCATCTTGTGTGTGCAACTCATTAAGAGTTTCTTCAGCTAAAAAACCTCTTACAAGACCTTGGCGGTGATGTCAAACTAGTGAAATGGAATAGTTCTCCCCACAGCAACTTCATGTGAAAGTTTCCAACGATTTTCTATTGATCCTAGTGACCACTTCTTTCTACCAAGCTCAGGATTTTTTTTTGTCTGGAACCGAGACTAGTACCGGAACCGTACCTGGTACCGCACGTGTACCGAATGGTACCGTAACCGAGGTATAGGGTACAGGTACCGGTCCAAAATTTTGGAACCGAGGTTAGGGAGGTATAGGTACTCGGCCTTGGCAAGAACCGAGCCGAACCGTACCGTGTGCACCCTTACCCACAACTAAGATTTACTACGACCCAAAATCGCAGGCTTTAACAATAAACAAATCTGTCTCACACAGACAAGTCTATCGAAGGATCAGTCTGTCTCCCACAGATAAACCCTAAAGCTTTTGTTTCGTCTTTTTATAATAACCAAGGTGAACAGGAACCAATTGATAATCCGGTCTTACATTCCCGAAGAACATCCTAGATTAATCAATCACCTCATAACAATCTTAATCGTATGGTAGAGAAACATGATGTTGTGGAATCACAAACGATGAGACGAAGATGTTTGTGATTACTTTTATATCTTTCCTATCGGAGATATCAATCTCAAGCCAATCAATCAGATTGTACTCGTACGATAGAAGATGAAAGATCAGATCACACAACTACGATAAAAGTACTATCGGTCTGGATTCACAATCCGAATGAAGTCTTTAAGTCGTTAACCCGGTTTGGGAAAAAAAACCAGAGGTTAAAGGAGAATCGACTCTAGTACGCAAACTAGTATCACACATAAGGTGTGGGGATTAGTTTTGCACAATACTAGATATCTCCTTTATATAGTATTTCAAATCAGGGTTTTGCCTTGGTCATAAAGCAAACAATATCCACCGTTAGATGAAAACCTGATTTAGATTTAAGCTAATATTTCTCAATCGTTAGATCGAAAACTTAGCTTATTATACACACTTGACAATGCACGTTTCTAGGTTTGTTAACCGTACCCAAACGTATGCACTTGTTGGTTCAATAATAGTCAACCAAAAGGTTAGCCATATGAGCATCTCATATCAACCATGTTCTTCTTCACCATAACTAGTTCAAATGACTCAAATGAACTAGTTAGAGAGTTGTTCAATTGCAAGGAAATCTTATGTACTACACAAGACACAATTGAACTAAAGATGATTTGATTCACTCGAATCGGTTCATGAACTTTATAGCCACGGTTTGCAAACTGCATTCCTTAGTATTTATAAATTTAAGTTCAGAAATCATCTTCAGATATATAACCTTTCTCAAGTTCGCAGACTAGGTTCGCGGACTTAAGCAACCGGTAGACTTTACAAACTCCAGCAGAAAATCTCGGCAAAGACCTTCCGCCGGTTCGCGGACTGGGTTCGCGGACTAGTCTAGTTTGTCAACTCCAGCAGAATTTCTCAGGATGAAAAGTTCGGCATTTCGCGGACTGAGTTCGCGGACTTGGCTCACGCCATTCTCCGGTTTCTCTTGATCAACAAAGTTCGCAACTAGGTTCAAGGAACTTTGGTTCGCGGACTGGGTTCGCGGACTAGTCTAGTTTGTCAACTCCGGCAGAATGTCCACCATTGTTATGTAATTTAAACTCTCATTTCAATCATTGAAACATTCTTAGAGGACGTTATATAGTTGTCATTCACAAACCATTTCTCGTCAAAGAAATTTTCAAAGTGATTGAAACATATCATGACTTTCGTCACTAGGTAAAGATAAACTTAATCGAAGCGAAACTCTTACCAACATATATTTCGAGATATAGATAGGCGAGGTATACTCGGGTCGAAATACCAAATGTATATAATCATGTCTATATATATAGCATACGACTTCTTGTCTCAAAGAGTAGGAGATAGAGTAGATAGACTTTTGAGTGACAGATAAGTTCAAGTCTTCACATACCTTTTTGTCGAGAAGTTCCACCGGTTCCTTGAGTAGTTCTTCTTCTTGTATGAGGAATCGCCATGAAGTCCTTGAGCTCAACTATACTTTCTATCCTAATCCGAGATTTAGCTAAAATAGACTAGAAATCAAAACTTATAGTTTTGATCACTAACATTGACAAACATGCTTGAGATAGCAACGCATGCGAGGTTGACCGATCAATGCTCTAACAATCTTCCCCTTTGTCAATTTTAGTGACAAAACTATCAATACATATGGAATACAAAAAAGATAAAGAAACTTTAGTAGCTCCTATTCCACATGTCTAATCTTCAACATTCCTCGAAATCTTCGTCATTTCCAAGTACTCCAATGATCCCAAAGGTTGTAAGTTTAGTATCACCGTTGTTGAAGATATGTAGTTATAACAATGAGAAAGCATCGGTCTCGATCATTGTTATACAGTGTCATAGTATTATTACACAGTGTCAAAGTTCAATTGTATCACAACTTCAATAATAATACTATGGTGATATGTATCCCTCCCCCTTAGTCAATACTCCATCTCACATGGAAACCACTCCCCCTTACACAATGATCTGAAAACCATATGTATTTATAGTGTGAACTACATATTAATTCACCCCTTTTTGTCAATAAAATTTGCAAAGGTACAAGAACGGGATCATAATGAAATTTTCGTAAGAGACATTTCATGCCAAAAGAAAATACATACCATCTAGTTTAGATGCAATCATATAGACGAAGCTAATAACATTCATCAAGGAGTTTAAAGATACAAGATAACCCCTCTAATATTCCACATCCGCGCTCCCCTCAAGATATTACCATTAAGCACAAGTTCAAAATAACTCTCCCCCATTTGATGTCATTCACGAAAGAACAACAAGAGCGACCTTAATTTCAAAAGAAAAAAAGGATTTTATTGGACACCAGAATCCATGAGAATGATTTTCCATATCCAAAAACTCAATCAAATTAATCACAAGTAAACCCATGATTAATTTAATCGGAATACGCAATCAAATTAAACACAAAAAGTGATCAACTTAATTGATTATGCTCGACATAAGAGAACTTACGGAGCATACGACTAACATAACCATTAGAAAATGAATAGGATAGTCGTTCATATACTCAACATAAGAGGAATCTTACGGAGTATGAGAATACTCAACTAGATTAATCACAAGAGATTCCACAATTAATCTAATTGAAATACACAACCAAACTAATCACAAAAGTAATCAATTTAATTGTCAATTGTTTTGCTCAACATAAAAAGACTTATGGAGCAATAACTAAATAACCAAACAAGATGATTAATTTAGTTTAAAAATGCTCAACATAAAGTACCTTACAGAACAATCAACTAAAATAATCAAAACATTGATCAACTTGGTCGTATCGTGCTCAACATAAGACACATTACGGAGCCTCACAGTAATACATAAGATATGGATCAGGGATGATCAATACTGCGGAATACTTAAGGATTCATTCTATCTTCAATCACTATTTGCATAACAATATTAATAGACATAATCCTTGAAAACAAAAGATTTTAACCTATCTTCCATCAAAGAATTGACAATATAGGCTTAACTTTTGTACTTGTCAAAAGTCTATTCATTCTTTTACCAGTACATAAATATCGATCACAAACGACTTTACTTTTGACAAAATATGGGACCTTTAAGTTCACAGACGCAAACATACATATCCCATAAAAAATTGCAATATAACAAATCATAAATATTAATACTGCAAAAACGTCATCCTCCAAATATTTTTAGAATTTAAACCAAAAACCTAAAAAATAACAAGAAGATGAAAAATAATAGCTATCTGTAGTCATAACCATTGCTATTCAAGCACTAGTTATTCTTCCAACTAAGCCAGAAAGAAGACATACTAGGCAACAATATCTTTGAGAAATTCTTTATCATTCCCGAACTCCTTGTTGTCAACAACCATTGGAATATAAGGTTCATGGAGGAAGGAGTCAATACCAACGAACCGTCTTGGCTGATGATGTCGAACCAGGGCCTTCTGAATTTCCAAAGATCTTAAAACGCAAGCCTTTATTTCACTAATCTCCTTTCTTACTTCCTTCAACTCATCAAGAACATCGGAAAATTCTGAGAGTTAGAAGGGACAGCCCTTGGCTTTCTTGTATTCCTCCTCTTTCTTTTCAAGGAATGAGTTACTGGAGATTTTTCTTTTTCCTTGATTGATGGCTTAACAATCATATTGACATCTTTTCCATCCAAAGACATGATGCTCAGAGAAAAATTATAAATAATTGGTTTTTTGTGAGTGGAATTCACAATCTCATCAAGCAGTCTTAAGATATAAAAGATATCAGAGAGGAAAAAGGAATGTAGGGTTTGCAACCTTTAAAAAGGTTCGTGGACGCCCAACTCTAAACCTTATAAAGAGTAGAATTGTCGATAATAACCCTTTATTTTATTTGATAGACAAACTAAAATAAAAACTTTTCCTAAAGCTTGAGCGGTACACAATCTTATCTCTTTTAATCAGGCACATGGGACAAGATTTTTCAAACAACACAATCAATTTGTGTTTTGGTGAACAAAAATTTGTCCAACTTTTTCCTCTAGAGAGGAACCCTCAGACTTTTGTCTATCAATGCAATTTGACCATACCTTCTTCTCTAATGGTCTTATTTTGTCTTTGGAAACCAACTTCTTAGACGAAGATAAAATCCTACATACCTCAGCAGTCTTCTGAGCAAGTTTAAGCTTCCTTGCCAATCGATTTTATATTCGTTGAAGTTTGTTGGCGCGCCTCACTTGATGTTTGTACTTATAAAATCTTGATAGTTCATGACCCTTCTGAGAACAAAACGAGCACGTCAAACTTGGATAGTATTCAGGCATCTGTGGTGTGAACGCAACTAAACACATAGTAGATCCTGAAACATTACAACCAGAGTTTCCAAAGGATGGGTCAATTGATTCTTCGAGCTTGATTGGATTCTCTTCTTCACCGAAACCATCAAGATTGATATATATATTGCTACAATTATCAAAATCAATGTTTTCACATAGAAGTGTTACATCAAGACCTTTGTTCCCACTGTATTTTATACGATTTGGGCACTCATTTGCAAAATAACCAAAGCCTTTACACTTAAAGAACTGTGTCATATCCTCGTCAGCATCCCTGTTTTTAGGAGGAGTGCGATTGTGAGGTTTATCTGATGACCTGGGTTTGTCTCTTGAAAACCGTTTACTTCTCTTCAATAGAAGATCCCTAAACTGTCTTGTGATCAAGGAGACTAATTTGTCAAGATCTTCATCCGAAAAATCATCCTCGGACCGATCATCCTCAGAGACATAAACACTTTTACCTTTATCAAGTAATTTAGTGTTCTTCTATGCTTTAAAGGCAACATCCTTTCCGATTTTGGATGTTTGATCATGATCAAAGATCTTTATCTTTCCAACCAATGTGTTTCTGGAAAGATTATCAAGGTTATTTCCCTCAACTATGGCATGCTTCTTAGACTTGCATTTAGATGGCAACAATCTGAGAATTTTCATCACAATGTCCTTTTCAGGAATAGTCTTACCCAATGCAAAAGATGCATTAACAATTTCAGTGTCATGTACCTATGTACGATGATAAGATTGGGGGATAATTTGAGGATAAACCTCTCTCAATTCCGAAGAATCGAGCTTCTCTGGTTCAAATGAACACAGCCTAAGAACAAAGTTCTGTTTGGATTAATAATTTCATAACCTTTCTCTTACAGACTCTGAGCATATATATAGTTAGGTATTCTATTCTAACATCCGAAGAATAAAAATAGCCCAGGTGGTTGCATCCAAGGCACCCCCTACAACTGATAATATCAAACACTAATTGGCTAAATACTACCAACTGTAACTTACACTAAATACCGACACTCACAGGATACGGGCACTCTCCTCCATAGAGGGTACATGACATTATCGACCCCTTCAAAGCATTATTGTCCTCAAGGATGTGGGTTAAGAAAATTGACATGAGTAGTGGAAAGTCATCTGTGTCAAAACGAAAAATCCTTCCCAGACTGTTGAATGAATAGTCCTTGTAGTTCTCTCTAGAATGCCGTAGGAGCCAACTAACCGTCATATTCCTTAAATGTCTCGTGAGTACATTAGCAATATCCACTATAAGCCAAGCAATCCGCAGACTACTTCCATGTGAAGAAAAATGATCACATAAGGTAGTAGTTCTCCCTATAAACCCCTCTAGCAAACAGAAGTCCATCATGCTTGTCTTCCCATGGTAAACAGGCCCACAATCTCCATATTGCACGGTTTGGTAATCGCTGGTGCAAGTAATGCTTGCAACCTTATGCATGGTTATGGTTCCATTATCCCCAGAACAAAAACTTTAAAAACATCGTTACTAGTAACTACAAGAGCAAGAGTAACCACCCGGTCTCGATTGTTTCGTACTCTTACAGGATGAATCTGCATAAGAGGTGTAACTCCACGACTAGCAATCCCCACATATGATGTAAAACAAATTTCCCCCTATCAAACATTTCAACACATTTTCAGATTTCGCGGACTGGTCTAGTTTGTCAACTCCAGCAGAATTTGTCGGGATGATAAGATCGGCAGTTCGCGGACTGAGTTCGCGGACTTGGCTCACGTCGTTCTCCCGTTTCTCTTGGTCAACAAAGTTCGCAAACTTTGGTTCAAGGAATAGGACTTATACATAAATGTGTTTCCATGACAATGTTTATGTCCACCATTGGTTATGTAATCTAAACTCTCATTTCGATCATTGAAACATTCTTAGAGGACGTTATATAGTTGATATTCACAAACCATTTCTCGTCAAAGCAATTTTCAAAGTAATTGAAACATATCATGACTTTCGTCACTAGGTAAAGATAAACTTGATCGAAGCGAAACACTTACCAACACATATTTCGAGATATAGATAGGCGAGGTATACTCGGCTCGAAATACCAAATGTGTATAATCCAGTATATATATATATAGCATCCGACTTCTTGTCTCAAAGAGTATGATATAGAGTAGATAGACTTTTGAGTGACAGATAAGTCAAGTCTTCGCATACCTTTTTGTCGAGAAGTTCCACCGGTTCCTTGAGTAGTTCTTCTTTTTGTATGATGAATCGCTATGAAGTCCTTGAGCTCAACTACACTTTCTATCCTAGTTTGATACTTAGCTAAAATAAACTAGAAATCAAGACTTATAGTTTTGATCACTAACATTGACAAACATGCTTGAGATAGCAACGCATGCGAGGTTGACCGAGCAATGCTCTAACAAATAATATGGTGATATGTATCACTCCCCCTTAGTCAATACTCCATCTCACATGGAAACTACTTCCCCTTACATAATGATCCGAAAACCATATGTATTTGTAGTGTGAACTACACATTAATTCTTCCCCTTTTTGTCAATAAAATTGGCAAAGGTACAAGAACGACATCCTAATAAAAATTTCCATAGAGACATTTCATGACCAAAAGAAAGAACATATCAACTTATTTAGATGCAATCATATAGTCGAAGTTAAATGCTTTCATCAAGGAGTTTATAAAGATACAAGATAACTCCTATAATATTCCACAGCCGCACTCCCCACAAAGATTTGGCAATTAAGCACAAGTTCAATTAAGAGCTCTCCCCCATAAAATGTCATTCCCGAAAGAACAACAAGAGCGACATTAATTTCATAAGAAAAGAAGGATTTCTTTTGACACAACACACTAAGAAACGTGACAGAAAATCAACCTACGGAAACAAATGCAGAATTGAAATAAACACTTACTGTAGTTCCAACCTCAATTGCCCAAAAGATCGAGATAAGCATAGGGTCAAGAGTCATGGAGACATCTAATGAACCAAAACAACACCAATAGACTGTCGTAAGTGTTGAAATGTAGCAGTGTCTAATGGTTTGGTGAGAATGTCAGCCAACTGTTGTTCGGAAGGCACAAATTCCATGTTTATGATACCATTTTCATAGAGATGTCGAATAAAATGGTACCTTATATCAATGTGATTTGTTCTTGAGTGCTCAACGGGACTCTCAGTGATTCGAATCGAAGTATAATTATCATAAAAGATCTTCATTATTCTAGTTTCAATTTCATAGTCAGGCAGCATTTGTTTCATCCATAGAAGTTGAGTGCAACATGAGCCAGCAACAATATATTCTGCTTCACATGTAGACAGGGATTGTGAATTCTGTTTCTTGTTATACCAAGCCACAAGATTCAATCCTTCTTAGTAGAAACCCCCTGATGTACTTTTTTTGTATGCTACACATCCTGGACAATCAGCATCTGAATAAGCAGAAAGGTCAGTGTTAGTATCAAAAATGTTGGATAGACCATACCCGACAGTGTGATTGACATATCATATGATCCTTTTTGTAGCTGCAAGATGAGATTCCTTTGGATTAGCCTGAAATCTAGCACAACAACCAACACTAGAAGAAATATCAGGTCTAGTAGTTGTAAAATATAAAAGGCTACCAATAATAGATCGATAGAATTTTTGATCCATTTTTATTCCTTTCTCATCTTTGTGCAGTTTACCAGTAGTGGGCAGAGGTGTCAGTTTTGGAATTGACTTATCTAGACCGAACCTTGAGACAATATCCTTTGCATATTTTTCTTGTGATAAGTAAATTCCATCCTTATGTTGTTGAATTTATAATCTTAAGAAGAACTACAATTCACCAACATTGCTCATTTCAAATTCTTTAGCAAGAGACACTTGGAAATCCTTTGAAAGTTTCTCAGAAGTTGAACCATAGATGATATCATCTACATAGACTTGAGAAATGACAACATCTTTCCCCATCCATTTGGTAAACAAATTTTTATCAGCTCCGCCTCTTGAAAAACCTTTCCTAATAAGAGAAGTGGTAAGTTTTTCGAACCAGGATCTAGATGCTTGTTTTAACCCATATAATGCCTTTTTGAGCTTAAGAACATGATCTGGGAAATCAAGGTTTTGAAAACCCTTAGGTTGAGCAACATAGACTTCCTCCTTTAAAATTCCGTTTAGGAATGCGGATTTTATATCCATTTGGAATAGCTTAACCTTAAGAAAACAAGCATGAGCTAATAATAGTCTAATGGACTCAAGGCATGCTACAGGAGCAAAGGTTTCGTCAAAGTCGATACCTTCAATATGTAAATATCCTTGAGCGACAAGTCTAGCTTTGTTTCTGACAATTGTGCCAAATTCATCAGACTTATTCTTGAATATCCATTTAGTACCAACAATATTAATATTGGAGGGACAAGGTACAAGTTCCCATACGTCTTGTCTTTGAAATTGATTTAACTCTTCATGCATTGCATTCACTCAAAAAGGATCGCGAAGAGCTTCATCAATATTTCTCAGTTCTACTTGTGAAATATAATAACCAAAATTTCAAAATTTTTGAAGTTGTCCTCTTTTCTTAGCTGTAGAATCTTTTTCTCCAATGATACTGTTGGAATCATAATTCCTTTGAACCCAGAGGTGTCGTGGAGGGACACGTTCTTGTTCGTCAGGAGTAGTCTGATTAGTGCTCTTCTCCTCATCACTAGAAATCTCGGGATCAGTAATAGTTGGAATAACTTCTACTGAATCTTGGATTTCTTTGACTTTCTCAATTGTCTCAGTTGGAGGCAATTCAGCAGGAGGATTATCATGATGAAAATTACTAATATCATCGATAATAACATTAGCAGATTCCAGCATGACCGGAGTTCTGAGATTAAACACTCGAAAACGACGGCTATCAGTAGCATAGCCAAGAAAGATATTGTTAGAGCATTGCTCGGTCGAACTCGCATACGTTTCTATCTCAAGCATGTTTGTCAATGTTAGTGATTAAAACTATAAGTCTTGATTTCTAGTCTATTATAGCTAAGTCTCGGACTAGGATAGAAAGTGTAGTTGAGCTCAAGGACTTCATGGAGATTCATCATACAAGAAGAAGAACTACTCAAGGAACCGGTGGAACTTCTCGACAAAAAGGTATGTGAAGACTTGAACTTATCTGTCACTCAAAAGTCTATCTACTCTTTCTCCTACTCTTTGAGACAAGAAGTCGTATGCAATATATATATACTTGGATTATACACATTTGGTACTTCGATCCGAGTATACCTCGCCTATCTATATCTCGAAATATGCGTTGGTAAGATTTTTGCTTCGATTAAGTTTATCTTTACCTAGTGACGAAATTCATGATATGTTTCAATCACTTTGAAAATTGCTTTGACGAGAAATGGTGTAACAACTATATGACGTCCTCTAAGAATGTTTCAATGATTGAAATGAGAGTTTAGATTACATAACCAATGGTGGACATAAACATTGTTGTGGAAACACATTTATGTATAAGTCATATTCCTTGAACCAAAGTTTGCGAACTTTGTTGATCAAGAGAAACCGGAAGAATGGCTTGTTGCCAAGTCCACGAACTCAGTCCGCGAACTTCCGAACTTCTCATCCCGAGAAATTCTGCTGGAGTTGACAAACTAGCTGCGTTCGCGAACCCAGTCTGCGAACCGGCGGAAGGTCTTTGCCAAGATTTTCTGCTGGAGTTTGTAAACTCTACCGGTTGCTTAAGTCCGCAAACCTATTCTGCGAACTTGAGAAAGGTTATATATCTGAAGATGATTTCTGAACTTAAACTTAAAAAGACTAATGAATGCAGTATGCAAACCGTGGCTATAAAATTTCATGAACCGATTCAAGTGATCTTTGCTTCAATTGTGTATTGTGTAATACATAAGATTTCCTTGCAATTGAACAACTCTCTAACTAGTTCATTTGAAGTCATTTGAACTAGTTATGGTGAATAAGAACATGGTTGATATGAAATGCTCATATGGCTAACCTTTTGGTTAACTATTATTGAACCAACAAGTGCATACGTTTGGGTACGGTTAACAAAACTAGAAGCGTGCATTTTCAAGTGCGTGTAACAAGCTAAGTTTTCGATCTAACGGTTTAGAAATATTAGCTTGAATCTAAATCAGGTTTTCATCTAACGCTGGATATTGAATGCTTTGTTACTAAGCTAACATTGATTGCAAACCCTGATTTGAAAGACTATATAAAGGATACATCTAGTATTGTGCAAAACTAATCCCCACGCCTTATATGTGATACTAGTTTGCATACTAGAGTCGATTCTCCTTTAACCTTTGGTTTTATTCTTCTATAACCAGGTTAACGAATTAAAGACTTCATTGGGATTGTGAAACCAGACCGATACTCCTTTTATCGTAGTTGTGTGATATGATCTTGCATCTTCTATCGTACGAGTACAATCATATTGATTGGATTGAGATTGATATCTCCGATAGGCAAGATATAAAGAGTAATCACAAACATCTTCGTCTCATCGTTTGCGATTACGCAACATCTTGTTTCGCTACCATAGGATTAAGATTGTTGTGAGGTGATTGATAACTCTAGGCGGTTCTTCGGAAATATAAGACCGGATTTCAATTGTTGTAGGAGCATAACTGTACCTTGGATCAGTGGGATATTGATTGGGGTTCAATTACAGTCCAGTCCGAAGTTAGCTTGGAGTAGGCTAGTGTTTGTAGCGGCTTAATACAGTGTATGTTCAATCTTGACTAGGTCCCGGGGTTTTTCTGCATTTGCGGTTTCCTTCCTCGTTAACAAAATTTCTGGTGTCTGTGTTATTTCATTTTCTGCATTATATTATTTTATCTTTATAATTGAAATAATACAGGTTGTGCGTTTGAATCAATCAATTGGAAATCCACCTTTGGTTGTTGATTGATATTTATTGATATTTATTGATCCTTGGATATTGGTCTTTGGTATCAAAGTTATTCCTTGTATTTGATTAGAACTCGCAGTTCTTTCTTTAGTAAATCAAATCAAGAAGAGAGATATAAACTCATTGATATACTTTAATTGATTGAGTCTTGTTGATTCTCTTAAAAGTATATTCGAGTTTGTCCATACAGATTGCTAACCGAAATATTGAGAGGTGTTGTTAGACCCCCGCTTTTTCAGATACCTTTATCACTTTTGGTATCAAATTTCCCTATTTGTTCTAGATCTTTTAGAATGTATCACTTACTTCTGAACACTCTGAGATAGTGCAAGTTTGGTTTTCTTTCGTACCACAACTTATAAGGAGTGTTTAGGGTTTTAGACTGTAGGTAAACACGGTTGATCAAATAGCATGTTGTAAAGACATCTTCTCCCCAAATCTTAATGGTAAGTTTTTGTTCTGGAGCATTACCCTGTCCATTTCCTGAATGTTCCTATTTTTTCTTTCTGCAACTCCATTAGCTTGAGGAGTGATGGGTGGTGAGTATTGTTGAATAAATCCCCAGTTCGTCACAAACACCTTAGTGTCCTTGAATTTAGTTCCACGGTCGCTTCTAATTTTCTTTAGTTTGCGACCTTGTTCGTTCTGGATTCTTTTAACAATAATCTTGAATTCATCAAGGGTTTCATTCTTTTGAGATAGAAATGCAACCCAAGTGAACCTGGTGTAATCATCTACAATAACTAAAGCATACTTCTTACCAGCAACCGTGGGTAGTTGAATTGGTCCTAAGAGATCCATATGAATTAAATCAAGTGGAGCTTTAGTGAGAATATCTCGAGATGATTTATGGTGAATTTGCGCTTGTTTACCCTTTTGAGAGGCACCACATACACCTTCAATCTTTGCATTAATTTTGGGAACGCCTCTAACAAGTTCTTTGTTAATGATCTTAGTTAGAAGACGATAATTGATGTGACCAAAACGCTCATGCCAAAGATGTGTAGATTCCACCTTAGTCAAATTGCAACAGTTTTCGAACTGAGTATCCAGAAGATAACAGTTGTTTTTACCACAAGTTCCTGAAAAATTACTTTCCCAGTTTTGTCTACAATGTCACATCCATTTGCATTGAAGACAACTCGATGGCCTTTGTCACAAATTTGACTAATAGAAAGAATATTTGCAGTCATACCTTTTACGTATACTACATCATGGATTTCAGGTACGCCGAGTAGCTTGATCGTCCCCTTCTTGCTTATGTAGCAACAACTCCCATCTCCAAATGTCACCGGTCCTCCTTCATAGTCGTTTGAAGAAACAAACCATATTATATCACCAGTCATATGTCTGCTACATCCACTATCAAGAAACCATTAAAAGGGTGATGTTGATTTTAAAGCAAAGACTCCCATACTATCAGTACTTTCCTGTTTAGGATTTCTTGTTAGTTTTGTACATCCTTTTTATAGAAGCAGCCAGTTGTTTAGTTTTCTTATGAAGATTACTTACAACTTTCAGTTTCTTTTGGAAGGATATACAAGTATGTTGAGAGTGATTGGAGGAATCACAAAACAAACATGGGACAACATATTTAATCTCGTCTGAGTAGTTCTGAGTCATATCAGTTTTTAGAACATCTGAACGTTGTTTATCATCTGACTTACGACTGTTCTTCATATAAGAATATCTGGAGTTATTCAGATTCATCAAAGGAAATTTGATAAATTTCAAATCCTTAAGTACTGCAATATCTGCAACAAGATCAAAGTTGATCTGGATTTGTTCATCCAACCTTTTCTGGAGAATAACCACTTTATCAGAACTTCTTCTATGATTGGTTTTTAATCCTGGTGAAACGTTTCTAGATACTTTATTGTCCATATAGTTAGATCGCTACAAACAAGGACTTGTAAGGTCTTTAAACGTGTTTTCCTGCTCTGATACCAATTGAAAAAGCGGGGGTACAACAACCACACCCAATATTTGGATTAGCAATCTGTATGGACTAACTCCAATATACTTTCAAGAGAATCAACTAGACTCAATCTTAATAAAGTATATCAAAGAGTTATATCTCACTTTCTCGATTCAATACTTACTCAAGCAAATAGAAATCTGCGAGTCTAATTGAATACAAGAGAAATCACTTGAACGGTACGAAAGACCAATGTTCAAGTATCAATCAAATTAAATTAACAACCAAAGGTCGGATTTCCAATTGATTGATTCAAATGCACAACCTGTGATATTTCAATTATATAACAAAATTTAATGCGGAAAAGAAATAATACAGACACCAGAAGTTTTGTTAACGAGGAAACCGCAAATGCAGAAAACCCTCGGGACCTAGTCCATATTGAACACACATTGTATTAAGCCGCTACAGACACTAACGTACTACAAGCTAACTTCGGTCTGGACTGTAGTTGAACCCTAATCAATCTCACACTGATCCAAGGTACAGTGTGCTCCTTATGTCTCTGATCCCAATAGGATACTACGCACTTGATTCACTTAGATGATCTCACCCACAACTAACGACCCAAAGTCGAAGACTTTAATAAACAAATTTGTATCACACAGAAAAGTCTACGGTAATAGATAAATATGTCTCCCAAAGAAATACCTACGAGTTTTGTTCCGTCTTTTTATAAATCAAGGTGAACTTGAACCAATTGATAAACCAGACTTATATTCCCGAAGAACAGCTCGGTATTATCAATCACCTCACAATAATCTTATTCGACGCGGTTGTTTATCGGTGAAAACTGTTTTTGCTGGTTTTGGTAAATTTGGGTGTGTGGATGAGAAACGAGTCTAAACTTAAAACAAATGCACTGCACGGGAGTACTTTAGATTCGAGAGATCAATCTGTACAATCCTGGCATAAACCAAGAAATGGTCGTTCCAGTCTTGCTTCGGTCACAAAGTGAAGGAGAAGGGTTGGTCTTAGGGAGGGAAGCGAAGAAGGTGTTGAGACCAGAATGGTTAATTCTGAAGGTGTGGATATTTTATGACTTGTATCATAATTTGGAACTGGCTTGTGGAATGAAAGCTATCAGTTCTTTGGTATTTTCTGGATACTGTGTTGTTGTTCTCACCAAAACTTGTTGTTTGACGGAAAATAGGTAAAACCTATTTATACAAGTCATAATTGAACGCACCCTGGTCTCGTATGAAGTGGGAGTGGTTGAGTGATGGAGAAGTGGGGTGATGTGTAACTGCCAGAAACCACGTCTCCACTATGAGAAGGACAGGTTTATTTACACCCACTACTTCTTGCCGTCACTAACTTCCCTGTTTCCTGACACTTTCTTATGATGAGCGTGTTGCACGCTGCACGTTGTAAACCGCCAGACCAATACCCTGATGAGTATCTGTGACGAACCGGAAAATTACACCTTTGGCGCATTGCCCCGCAGGCCATAACTCTCCCGATGCGCCATGATGATGCTATGATCCAGGCCTTATGGCTAGGAAAATGCACGTCCATCTGCCCTTGCAAGCATGCTCGTGGAGCATGATGCAGCTAGCTTAGCTTCCACACCGTTCCAACTTACCCTTGTTCCGCGAAAGGTTTATTAAGAAAACAAAAACTTTCCTAAAACGGCGAAAACGGCCTTTTGAGGCTCTAAACGATGGAATTTGGCTAAATTCTGGTGACCATGTGGATCTATAGATGAGAACTTTGATGTTTAGTCCAGTAAACCTGACCCAGGTTACTGGATAGTCCAGCGGCAAAATATATTTACACCCTAGTCCAAAAAAGTTTTGAAAAGAGTAAAATTACTCTACTAACCCTAACATATAATATTACGTATATTAATACATATGTAGTAACATATGTAGTATGTAGTATACTAGTTACTAGTATACTAGTATAGTATACTAGTAGTAACTAGAACTAGTAGTAATATGTTATATATCGTCAATATGTAGTATGTAGTAATAACATATGTAGTATGTAGTATACTAGTAGTAACTAGTACTAGTACTAGTAGTAATATGTTATATATTGATACTACATATTAATATGTTATATGCTATATATTAATACTACATATTAATATTGATACTACATATTGATATGTAGTATGTTATATATTGATACTACATATTAATATGTTATATGTTATATATTAATATTACATATTGATATGTAGTATGTTATATATTGATACTACATATTAATATGTAGTATCAATATGTTATGTTCAACACTGTTATATTATGTATTGATATTACATATTGATATGTAATATGTTATATATTGGTATGTAGTATGTTTGATACGTAGTATGTTATATATTGATACTACATATTGATATGTAGTATTTTATATATTGATATGTAGTATGTTATGTATTGATACTACATATCAAAAAATCGTTATGTATTGATACTACATATGTTACTATTAGTATACTAGTATACTACATATGTTACTACTAGTATAGTAAAGTAGTTACCTAATTTACTAGTAACAAATTAGTAAGATATTTTTGTTACTGCTAGTATGGTAATTATTAATATGTAGTATCACCGTATTGATATTACTAGTATGTAGGAACAAACTACTAGTAACATTTACATCTGTTGATACTAATTAGACCTGGAAGGGTATTTTAGGCATTTATAAAATACACTTTATAATCTCCACGAAGTTTTTGGACTAGAGAGTAAATAATCTAGGGAGTAAATGTTTTTCACGGGTGGACTAGCCATTATCTAGGTCATGAAAAACTGGACTAAACAGTAATTCCTAGTATATAGATCAACATGTCTTGATTTTTGAGCTGTTTTCCATCCAAATGGACTCCTCTTGATCTAAATTACGACACTCGGTTTTTTAGCCTATGTTGAACGCCTTGATAAGAAGTATGAGCATCCAGTGAATGGAATGAAACTTGCCTCATAAAGTTTGGCCACAATCATCTCTTGCGTCGAGCTACCGAGCCAGATGATATGAGAGGCCATAATGTCGCAATCATCTCACGATTAGATTGTATGAGCGACAAAGTGTTGGATCGGCAATGCTGCAACTCATTGTTGCTGCCTACGTACCCTTCCCTACTCTAAATGGATCAAACACAGACCGTAGTTCATCCTTGAAGGGACAAGCAACTTATGCCAACTCGTTTGCAAGTTCGTAGCCTAGCAAAAACGGTAATGGCCTAGTCCGTATAGGCCGTTCCGTCAAGATGCACAATGATTATGCATCATCGGGTCCGCAGCATGGCATAGTGGTGCCTAAGCATCAAATGCCCTCTTCTCAAGGCTACACAACTATAAATGAACCTTAGGCATTATTTATACCCTTCCGTCTAAGCTATGAAGCTTACTTGGCACATAGTCTGCATATGCACCTTCAACCGACTACCCCTCCCTATATATGCCTTAATGGAATTTCTACAAGTATGTTTTAGGGACCAAAATGACATGCTTTTTTCACTGTTAATTCGCAATGATCGCGTGCAATGATTGCGCACAAGGATTGCGCATAATGATTGCGCCACATTCGTTCGGCCAGCCCTCTCTGGCCTGATGCACAATGATTACGCACCACTCATTTGTGCCGTATTGAACAATGATTATGCAATATTCTCTAGGACAGACCGCTCTAGCCTGATGCACAATGATTGTGCGATATTGGTTCTAAGCCAATAGTCTTCATAATGCGCAATGGTCACGCTACGAGCTCAAGGCCACCTACCAAATTGGCCTAATGCATCATGATGATGCAACATTGGCCCTTGGCCAAATGCCAAACATAATGCGCCATTTTGGCGCGGTATTGGCCTTAAGCCAATCTACCGCATACCACGCAACAGAAACTTTAGATGAAGCTTCATCTCAGGCCATGATGCATCTTTTAGCATGCGCCATGCTAAAAACACAGGGTATTACAGTATCCCCCAGTTTGTGACATGTTTGATGTCTCGAATGTTTTCGTGGAAAACATGTAGCAGATTGCTACGTGTGGCAAGTCAAAGTCAAGAGACTTACCATAGGAAAATAACAAGTGATGCTATTAGGATGGTCTTGGCTGGTCTCCAGAAACTTTCCACAGGTCTGTCAATTCCATGGAGAATTTGTACGGCTAAGATTGTATCTCATGAGAAAGGGTGGCCATTGATTATGGCCACAGCCTATTGGCGCCTGTCAATAACACAGTGGCTCCATTGATACATGTTAATGGCGTAGTGGCGCTTTTAGCGCATGCCAGTGGCACGGTCAGCATGCGAGTATCACAATGATGCAAGTGGCGCCTGGCGTAGCCATGGCCGCTAGATTTTTGGAACATTGGTGTTGGACTCAAATGTGGTGTGGAAACATCAGTTCTAGTAGCCACACCAATCCCAATGTTTTGTGGAGCATTATTTGGATTGGTTGGCGTAACATCATTGTTAATAGAATCCAGAATGAACAAGGTCGCAAACTAAAGAAAATTAGAAGCGATCGTGGCATATAATTCAAAGACACCAAGGTATTTGAATATTGCGACTCTCTGGGAATTATTCAACAATACTCACCACCTATCACTCCGCAAGAAAATGGAGTTTCAGAAAGGAAAAATAGAAATATTCAAGAAATGGCTAGGGTAATGCTCCATAACAAAAACTTACCATTAAGGTTTTGGGGTGAGGCTATTTTTACGGCTTTCTATTTGATCATGGGTGTTTACTTACGGTCAAAGACCTTAAACACTCCCTATGAGTTGTGGTACGGTAAGAAACCCAACTTACACTATCTCAGAGTGTTCGGCAGCAAGTGCTATATTATAAAGGATCGAGAACATAAAAGGGAAGTTTGATTCAAAAAGCGATGAGGGTATTTTTCTCGGCTATGCATCTGACAATCGTGGTTTCCGAGTCTTTAATCTCAGAACCCAAGTCACGATGGAATCAGCTAATGTTATCATTGATGATCTAAGTAATTTTCATCATGATGACTCTGCTGCTGAATTGCCTCCAACCGAGACAATTGAGAAGATCAAAAAAACGTCAGAATCAGAAGAAGTTTTTCTGACGGTTGTTGATCCTGATGTCTCTAGTGATGAGGAGAAAATCTCTAGTCAAGCTGTTCCTATTTAACAGAACGTGTCACCACACGACATCGTTGGGTTCAAAGGAATCATGACACTGACAATATTATTGGAGGTAGGGATTCTACTACTAAGACGAGAGGTCAACTTCAAAACATTTGCAATTTTGGTTGTTATCTATCGCAAGTAGATCCTAGGAATATTGATGAAGCTCTTAGTGATCATTTTTGGGTAAATGCAATGCATGAAGAGTTAAATCAGTTTCAAAGACAAGATGTATGGAAACTCATACCTTGTACCCCCAATATAAATATTGTTGGTACCAAATGGATATTTAAGAACAAGTCTGATGAATTTGGCACCATTCTCAGAAACAAAGCTAGACTTGTCGCTCAAGGATATTCATAAATTGAAGGGATCGACTTTGAAGAAACCTTTGCTCCTGTGGCACGTCTTGATTCCATTCGATTATTATTAGCTCATGCTTGTTTTCTTAAGGTTAAGCTGTTTCAGATGGACATTAAATTTGCCTTCCTAAATGGAAACTTAACGGAAGAAGTCCATGTCGCTCAACCTACGGGTTTTGAAAACCCTGATTTTCCCGATCATGTTATTAAACTTAACAAGGCATTATACGGGTTAAAACAAGCACCCCGTGCCTGGTTTGAAAAACTAACTACTTTCCTTCTTAGGAAAGGTTTTTCAAGAGGTGGAGCTGATAAAACATTGTTTACCAAATGGAGTGGGAAAGATGTTGTAATTTCTCAAGTTTATGTAGATGCTATCATCTATGAATCAACATCAAGAAACTTGCAAAAGATTTTCAAGTCTCTCTTGGTAAGGAGTTTGAAATGAGCAACGTTGGTGAATTAAAATTCTTTTTGGGTTTACAAATTCAATAAAACAAGGATGGAATTTACTTATCTCAAAAGAAATATGCAAAAAATCTTGTTTCAAGGTTCGGTCTTGATAAGTCAACTCTAAAACTTACTCTTATGCCTACCACGGGTAAACTACATAGAGATGAGAAAGGTGTAATGTGGATCAAAAACTTTATCGCTCTATTATTGAAAGTATTTTGTATCTCACTGCCACAAGACCTTACATTGGTTTTAGTGTTGGTTGTTGTGCTAGGTTTCAGGCAAATCCAAAGGAATCTCATCTTGGCGACACAAAGAGGATCATACGCTATATCAATCACACTGTCGGGTATGGTTTTTCTTACACTTTTGATACTAACACTGATCTTACTGCCTATTCAGATGCCAATTGGGCAGGGTGTATGGAAGACAGAAAGAGTACATCAGGGGGATTCTACTATGCAGGGATGAATCTTGTAGCTTGGCATAGCAAGAACCAAAATTCACAATCTCTTTCAACATGTGAAGCAGAATATATTTTTGGTGGTTCATGTTGTACTCAAATCCTATGGATGAAACAAATGCTTGCTGATTATGGAATTGTTTATGGAATAATGAAGATCTTTTGTGATAACTCAAGTGCGATTCGCATTACTGAGAATCCCGTCGAGCACTCAAGAACTAAGCACATAAACATCAGGTACCATTTTATTCGATATATTTATGAATATGGTATTATCACTATGGAATTTGTGCCTTCCGAACAACAATTGGCTGATATTCTCACCAAACCACTAGACAATGCCACGTTTCAGCACCTACGGCAGTCTACTGGTGTTGTTCTGGTTCATTAGCTCCTCATAACTTTTGCACCTGCTTTTATCTTGATCTTATGGGAAATTGAGTTTGGAATTCCAGAATAGTGTTGAGTCTTGTTTGCATTTGTTTCTAGTAGATGTGTTTCTGTTAAGTATCTTAGTGTTTGTTAGAAATCCTTCTTTTCTTGTAAAAGCAAGGTCTCCTTTGTTGTACTTTCGGGAATGACATTTTATGGGGCAGTGTTCTTTTTGAACTTGTGCTTAATTGCCAAATCTTTGTGGGGAGTGCGGTTGTGGAATATTATAGGGGTTATCTTGTATCTTTATAGACTCCTTGATGAATGCATTTAACTCCGGCTTTATGATGGCATCTAAAAAAGTTGATATGGTATTCTCTTTTGGTCATGAAGTATCTCTATGAAAATTTAATGAGGATCTCACTAGTTTTCGTACCTTTGCCAATTTATATTAATAAAAAGGGGGAGAACTGATGTGTAGTGTGATACTACAAATACATATGGTTTACGGATCATTATGTAAGGCGGAGTAGTTTGCATGTTGAGATGAAGTATTGACTAAGTGGGAGTGATACATATCACCATAGTATTGTTGTCAAAGTTGTAATACAATTGAAATTTGATAGTGTGTAATAATACTATGACATTGTATAACAATGTTTGAGAGCACTTTGTTTTCTCATTGTTATCGCTACGGATCTTCAACAACTATGATGTTGAACTTACAACCTTTAGGATCATGGAGAACTTGAAAGTGACGAATATTTCAAGTCACTTTGAATATGCCAAGGAGATCAAGCATTTGGATGAGAAGCTACAATTTTTATTTATTTTGTAATCCATATGTATTGATAGTTTTGTCACTAAAATTGACAAAGGGGGAGATTGTTAGAGCACTGCTCGGTCGAACTCGCATACGTTGCTATCTCAAGCATGTTTGTCAATGTTAGTTATCAAAACTATAAGTCTTGATTTCTAGCCTATTTATAGATGTCTCGGACTAGGACATAGTTTGTGTAGTTGAGCTTAGACTTCACAGCGTTTATCACTTGAAGAAGAATAACTACTAAGGAGAGCTTGTGGAACTTCATCGACAAAAGGTATATGGAGACTTAAACTCATCTATCACCTGGAAAGTCTATTTCTACTCTATCTCTTATATTGAGACATAAGTCGTATTACGATATAGTTTTCTATATACACATTTGAGATTTCGAGCTGAGTATATCTCGCTTACATATTTCTTGAAATATGTGTTGGTAAGCTTTCGCTTCGACCAAGTTCATCTTATATCATGAGAAAATTTCCGAGTAACATCTTACATGGTTTGTGTGATACAATCATTTGGTGTAATACTTGGAATGTTTCGATAATGATTATTTTAATATCTTGAAAATTGCTTTGATGCTAATAGTGTGTGAAAACGGCTATTATCATTATAGAAGAATGTTTCAATGATT
Organism: Papaver somniferum; assembly: GCF_003573695.1. NCBI lineage: Eukaryota > Viridiplantae > Streptophyta > Magnoliopsida > Ranunculales > Papaveraceae > Papaver > Papaver somniferum. Next base: position 90,860,073 of record NC_039368.1, on the reverse strand, counting down.
GAAATAAAGAGTTTAGAATCTTGTAACCATCTTTAGATATAAGCATAATGTGTTCGCACATTAGTGTATAAGTCCAAAACCGGGAACCTAAAGTACGCATACTTGGCGAAAGTTCACGTCTGTGAAGTTCTGCTGAGTTTGAAAACAAAAAACAAACTCATCTGGTTACCTAAAGTACGCGTACTCGTACGCATACTGGCGAAAAGTTTACGTCCGTGAATTTCTGCTGAGTTTAAAAACCAAACCAAACCAAACTCAAATCCGGTTACTTAAGTACGCATACCCGTACGCATACTTAAATGGTTACTTTCTAAAATCGGTTTTACATGAACCTAAACATTTATCAATAAGGAATGCAGTCTTTCCAAACTGCGGCTATAATGTTCATGTATTGATTCAAGTGAATCAAACCGATTTTGCTTCAATTGTGTTCTTGTATAAATCCATGAGAATATAACAATTGAAAACTCTTTAACTAGTTTCATTTGAGTCATTTGAACTAGTTATGGTTAAGATGAATAAGTTTGATATAAGAGTAATCATATGGCTAACCTCGGTTAATTATTTGTGAACCAACATGGTGTACACGTTTGGGTACGGTGATGTGATTTGTAGATAGTGGTAAAAAGAGTGTCGTTTCTCAGACTTGTGAAGGATTTCTTTAGACTTAAATTCAAAACTAAAATAGAAAACACAATAAAAATTATAGCAAACTCAAACAAAGATGATATTAATATTAAAAGAAACACTGAGGCTAAGATTCCACTATTTTTCAAGTTCAAAGTGATTAAACTAATACTTAATATTTATGCAATTTTCTCATTTAATTTGATTCTAAAATATTGCAACAAGTATATTTTCAAAAGTAGTAATTGTAAATACCAAGTATGAAGCATCAAAAGTCTTAAAACTAAGCATACTCCATCAAAATAGATCACAATCACTCAAATAAAAATCATATTCAATAATAGTTCAAGGAAAATAATCATATAATTATTGCAAATAAAAAGATAAAATAGAATATACCACTATTTGTTGGAAAAATAGCTTCCTCTATCGCCTCAGCAATGGGGTTTAGCTCCTCATATTAATCATGGTCTCAAAATATGTGTTTGTTGCTCAAAAGATGATTAAAAGAGTGAAAAGTAATAATACATACTGTTTGCAACAGTGTATCGGAGTTACAAAACAGTTGTTACAGAAAACTATTGTAAATACTGTTGCTTTGTTGCTGATTTTAAGACCCCAGAAACGACTATCTTCAATGGCCTTTTGTTCTTCGTGTTCTTCCTTGTGCACCAGCAGAAACGATTTCCTGAAACTCTTGATTTTGTTCTCTGTTCTTCTCTAAACTTCCCCTAAGTGTACGTAGGTCTTCTATGAGCTATCCCAACTCCTTTTATAGCCCACAGGTCGATTGAACTTTAAGAAATCTTCGGCTATTCTTATCTTTCCTCCACCTCAAGTCTCAGGATCTTTCCCTGCCAAGCTTCTCTATGCGGTTCTGTGAGTTGTAAACTTCTCAAATAAGGTAAGATAGAGTCCCAAATATAGTTAACCTCTCAAGAATCTCGCCAACTCCCATATATATAACCAGAAAGTCCGATAATAACTTTACTTCCCTGTTTCGCTCAAACCGAAGATTTATCACTGTTTTATCGAATCTAAAGCTCATACCAATCCTGTTTTGACTCATCAACTAAATTCCAATCCATCTCCACGTCAAACTCCGACTAAATCTCCTCCTAGTCATCAACAGAACTTCGATAAACATCCAGCTCCTCTGTTTCTTCTTCCGGCTTATCTAGCCCAACTCATTCGATCCAATTACACCTACCATCCCTGTTTAGTCGTAACAGGATATATCCAATCGAAAGGGCCTATTGAATCCGGCCAAAACTTTAGCAAAATCTCGCCTGAAAATTCTGCTGCAAAATTGAATTTGAATTCAGTTTTTTCCTGCCAAAATTCTGGTGAAGATAAAGGGGCGCCCCCTATCCAGAGTAGGGGTTCCTTTAGCAGTTGCCTTAAGGGGTGTCCTGGGGGTGCCCCTTATCCAAATTGGGGGTCCGAATAGCAAGTGTCCTCCGGGTGCTTTCCGATAACTTTTCGAGCCAATTTTTTCCAAAAGTGTTTATTGGCCAAAAATACCTACAAATAAATAAAACACCATAATAAGTACTAAAATAAGCCCTAAACAATATATAGAATCGAGACAAATCGGACACAAAAATGTGTCTATTTACATAAACCTAAATGAGGGTACATTTCATTTGTGTGTGACAAGCTAAGTTCGATCTAACGGTTGAAAGATATTAGCTTGGTTGAATCATATTTTTCATCTAACGGTTAATATTGAATGCTTTGTTTCCAAGGTAACTTGGATTGCAAACCCTGATTTGAAAACTATATAAAGGAGAACTCTACAAACTGGGAAACCTAATCCCCACACCTCCTATGTGTTACTAGTTGCATAACTAGAGTCGATTCTCCTTTAACCTTAGGTTTCTTCTCGAGACCCTGTAGGTTAACGACTTGAAGACTTCATTGGGATTGTGAAGCCAAACCCAACTATTCTCTTTGTAGTTGAGTGATCTGATCTTGTTGTTTCTATCGTGATTGAGTGCAATTATAAAATTGGTTTGAGATTTATATCTCCGATAGGCAAGATAAAAAAGTAGTCACAAACACCTTCGTCTCATCGTTTGTGATTCCACAATAACTTGTTTCGCTAGTCAATTAAGTTTATTTTGAGGTGATTGATAATACTAGTATGGATGGTGGTTTTTTAGCTTAGGGTTGAAATCGTAAAACCTTGCATCCGATGTGACGTCCCTCTACAAGGAAACGGATCCATGAATGTTAACCTCTCCGCTGGCATATTCATTAATCCGTTCAATATACTTACATGAAATTTATCCTGACTGGCGAATGTAGCAACCATCCCAGATGCTCTGTAAATTTCGGCGCCTCGCCTATATTCACTTAATATAAGTTCCTTTGAATGTATTATATGCTATGTTCCCTGGCCCAACCCTTAATGTTGATATGGCATGACAATTTGTGTTCACTCGCAGCAGAGTAGCACGAATTTCCAAATATCAAAGATAAGGTCTTTGCATAAGGAATTCAATCAGAAAGCATGCTTCTCTCTGACAATGAACTTAAAGAACTCTACGTCAACGCATAGAACAATCAATTACTATTGCGCCTTGCGCAATATACCAGACCTTGCTTGTCGAAAGTAAACCTAAGAAAACTAGGAAATTAATCCGCCATGGACTAGGAGGTGCAAAACCTTTGCCTATAATCAGAAAACAGGGAGCCACAACAGCAAAAGGAGGCGTGGCCATGCCTTAGGACAACTTGGCGCCACTTTCCATTGGACACGCCCCTTCCTAAACCGGCCCTATTCCCTCGAACAATCGTGTCGCCTCAAAATAGCCGCACACACATAATTTGTGGTTGGGCCCATACTTGTCGGTCTCACTTCCCATCAACCAATCAGGTCGTTCAAAAGCCGCCACACTCTCGCCATAAGTGTACCGCACCTTATGTTTGGTCGGCCCCTTTTCTTGGCCAATCAAATTGCTCTAAACTTGCCGCCATACATTAAAGACCAAACACACCCTGCTGCACCACCATACTAACTGGCAAGCCAAATGCGCCCTGCCAAAAACAACATATTAATCGGCATGCCAACATGCCACTCTGCCGCAGTAACGTGCCAACAAGCCACTCTGCCGCAGTAACGTTCCACGAGTCAAATTATCCTTGGCCACGCTGCGAAGCCCTAATTCTTACCACGGCGCCAAAACCTAGCCTTGGCCTCGCCGCCAAGCCCTAATTATTACCACGACGCCAAATTTAGCTTTGTCCATGCTACAACGCCATTGGCATGCCTCTATGCCACGGATACGCCACTGGCATGCCGTTATGCCACGGCTACGCCACTAACATTTCGTTATTCCATGGCCCCACCAGGCACCGCTATGACAATGGCGCCACTACGCTATACAACAAGATGCAGCCATAATCAATGGCCCTCCTTGCTCATGAGATGCAATCTCAACCATTCAAGTTCGCCACCGAACTGACAGACTTGTGGAAATTTCAAGCGACCAGTTGCCTAAATCTAGTGGACATGGCTACGCTAGGCGCCACTTGCGCCATCGTGCCACTGGCATGCACGAGCCATGCCAGCCACGCCACATTGCCACTGCGCCATTATCAGGTGCCAATACAAGGTAGCCATAATCAACAGCTACCCTCCTTCATGAGATGCGATCTCAGCCACCGAAGTTCACCACCGAACTGACAAGCTTGTGTCAATTTTTAGGCGACTAGCCAAAACGATCCTAATAGCCTTACATGCTATTTCCCTGCGGTAAGTCCCTTGACTTTGACTTACCATACGTAGCAGAGTGCTACATGTTTTCCACAAAAACACTCGAGACATCAAACATGTCTCAAACTCGGGGATGCTCATCATGGTATTGGTCTGGTGGTTTACAGCGTGCGGCGTGCAATGCGCCCGTTATAAGAAAGTGTCATGAAGTGGGACAATTAGTTGTGGTAAAAGTAACGGTGTAAACAATTTACTTCTTTCATCATGGAAGCATAACGTCTGACAGTTATACGTTACCCTATTCTTCACCACTCAATAGTTTCCACTTCCTACGAGACCAGGGTATGTTTCAATATGGCTTGTATAAATAGGCTTCACCTATTTTCACCAAAAAAATTTTTTTGGTCGGCAACAATACAGTATCTAGAAGTCACCTGGTAGCTTTACATTCTGCTATCCAGTTCTACTTTCAGATACAAGTCATAAACAATCACACCTTGGACTCAACACTTTCTTCGCTTCCCTCCCTAAGACCAACCCTTCTCCTTCACTTTGTGACTGAAGCAAGCCTGGAACAGACATTTCTTGGTTTAGGCCAGGATTGTACAGATTGATCTCTCGAATCAAAAGTACTCCCGTGCAGTATATTGTTTGGAGTTTAAATTCGTTTCTCATCCACACACCCAAAATTACCAAAATTGGCAGAAATAGTTTTCACCCACAAACAATTGGCGACCACAGTGGGAGATTGATCTCTCGGTTGCAAAATTCAATGAAGCAAATCGTCCAAGACTAGAGATAAAAATGTTAGGGACTAGAGATTCTACGCCTTACCGTGGATCAACATAAAAATGTTCCACAGACAATAAGGGAACGAATGGGGACTTCTCGCGGCAACGATGGCATTACATAAAGACTTTGATTTACTCCCTGAAGATTCAGTTTTGGTGAAAGACCGTAAAGCAAGTAAGTTTTGTCAGATAATGTTTACACGATCTATTGTTTGGGTTTTCATATTCACAATGGAAGCCGATAACCTAATCATCCCAAGATTCATATCTTTCCCTTTCTCATGCAACACTCACGGTTTTGCAATTTTACCCGAATGATTTTGCTACTTGCATTCGCAAAGCGAATTTTGACATATTGATTGATCAGAGGGCCATTATTCCAAAAATAATCCAAAAACTCTTATAAGAAACAATCATCTATCAATACAAAAACCAGAAAATCAAACCATAAACTAGGCATTTCTTTTGCCTTTCAAAAAAAAAAACTTAAGAAAAGGAAGTTCAAAAGACAGAAGATATTCAAGGGAAATAATTAAACAACGGTTCGTTCTTCTTGGAGAAAGCATCCTTCGCGCTTTGAAGAGCCGCCTGTTTCAGCTTCAACTCCTGAGACAACCTTTTGACTTCTGCTTCCTGTTGGTTGATCACGTCCGCAAAGGGACCTTCGATCGCTTCAGCCTGCAACTTTTGGATCTCGGAAAAACCTTCACAGAACCAAGAGACATTGAACTCAAAGTCTACACACACATCTCGGTGAAACTTCCAGCTCGAGATTACATCTTCAGAAACAGTGTGGCCAGTCACGTTGCATATGTCATGAATTGAAGATAAGGCTTCTTCCACCCGCTTAACCAACGCAAATCGGCTGGTGATCTTTTTGGTTGTTGCGATATGTCAATACCTTTCCCATATTTTGGTGTATAGATCCGCGTACTTCACTGGCACACTGAACCCTCTAATCAATGCGTGATCCTCAAAAGGCGCCTCGAATGGAGGATCGAAAACGACACCTGCGGTTGGATGTGCGACTAGCAAAGATTCTTTGGGAACAATCACGCATGTCGCCACGAAAACGTTTTCCGCCATTGGAGAAACAACAACCCCTTCATGACGATCGGCCTCCATCTTCAGATTACCAGCGGGTACGGTTTCCATGATTGGTGACACAGTTATATCTTCATTGTCATGAATTCTCATCTCAAGGTTATTTTCAGAAGCAGCTTCTTCTTGTGATATCACTAATTGAATATTTGCTTCATATAAATAAATAAGTCCAAAAGGAAAAACGTGTGAAAACTCACCGAATCATCTGTAGGCCTGCTGGAACAAGAAGAAGACATGTTGCTGCGCTCTGAAGTTCTTTCCCCATCATCACTGGATTTTGAATCCTCTTCCTCACTTTCCTCCTCTTTGGCCGAAGGCTCAGTATTACCAGACTTTTCTTCAGAAGCCATTTCCTGACCACGTGCAAGCTTGGCGAAGGTGTTTGAACTGTCGAGACCCTGAGTAAAAAGAAGAAAAGATTTTCAGTCGCAATAATCCAGAATGTTCACGTAATTCAGGAAGAGAATTATACGTACTTGCATGTTGGAAGACTAAAGGTTACCGGGGCTGTCAAAGCCGATTGAAAACCGCCTGCACGACTTTTCGACTTTCACTCTATTTTCTGGGGACTGTCTTCACTTGAGTTAGAAGATTTCCGCTTACACAGAGAAGGAAATATCAACAACCCGTGCTTCGCCTAAACTTTAGAGGAGGGCTTGACGCGTGGATCTGTCACGATATTCTGCACGAATTGCTGGATGGAAAGGAACTCTCCCCGCCAGAAAGCATTATATCTAGAATTTGCCACCAATTTTCTCCCTGAAAGAAGAAAAGGAAGGCTCTTATGCTCTGCCAGAGCACTGCTATCAAAAACAACTGGCAACAGTTTTCCTAGAGGCGTTGATGGACGACAGAATGGAACCCCCTGATCAAATCCCATATGACGAGCGGTCCTATCAATATTATATGGGACTGCTTCCAAAAATTCCTTGAAAAAGGATGGTACATATCCAGGTATGCAGCTTCGCATGAATATGACTTCTCCAAAGGTTATATCCACTCCATCATAATGCAATGTTATGTCCGGGATGGGAGCAAAAGTGTTTGGCTGAACTATGGAAGCATGTACTGGATCCCAGGGACGGAAGTTTATTGCATTCACGTTTTCGAGAAAATCGACGAGTTTTGAGCTCGGTCTTGGACGCTTCTTCGACCAATGAAGTATCCTAGAACCTCCATATGTGTCACGAAGTGAAGTTATTGGATTAGGAGCATAGTGCGTAAAATGCTCCCACAACCATGCTTGGAGAAAGGAGACATGGACATACGTTTCCACCTTCATGTACCCATTAGAAGCATACATGTCTGCTGCTAAGCAATCCAGATTGGTGTACAAGGAGCCAAGGAATAGGCTGCCTATATGAAGAGCCACGCCTTTCGCCAATTTGATAGCAAATTTGATGAGATTCTGCCTTATTTCTTTCCTGCTAGAGCCATCATCAAAAATATCTCTGGATAACCACAAGGATAAAAACGCAATAATATGGAGCGTATCGTCCAGCTCCAAAGCCGGCTCCGGCTCCTTGGGGAACCATTCAGACACCCACCAAGTATAAAATCACTTTTCCTAATTGTCCTTCCGAACATATTCTTCCGACTTCCTAACCAGAGTAGCGTGCGTTTCCTCTTCCTCCTCGGACAAGACAACATCAAGATTCCCAATTATTGGAAGATTCAGTAGGACGGCTATGCTCTCCAAAGTAATAGTCATCTCTCCCCACCTACATATGGAAGTATGAGTCTCCATACACCACCTAGAGATGAAAGTGATCATACCTGCAATGTCTTTCCTAATCTAAAGTGTCGCAGACTCCATGACAACATTCATGATTTGCGCCTTAACCAGATTAGCCTTGACGTGGTCACGAATTATCAATAATATCATTCATCTTTCGCAAGAGCGCAATGGGCTTTGGAAGATCTTAAAGTCAATAAAAGAAGATGTATACTCTTTCCTATGGAGACAAAACCATATTACACGCAATGGTGAAATAGACTGAACCTATCCTTCGTTCTCTGAGCCAGTCAGAAAATTTGCCACATGACTGGGATGCGTCCTTACAGTTGTGCAAGGTTATGTGAAGAATTCATCATCCGTATTTGTCTTGTCCTTAGAGTTTTTAGCATTTCTCAGCACGACAACAGAACTGTTTTCAGGTGACATCCTAACAAAATTCCCTTATACTGCTTTCACTTTCGAAGTAGCTATGACATAGCAAAATAAAGGAGAATTACTACTTTGAAGAAAAGTATGCATGAAGATTTTATCAAAACCGGACGCAATAATCAAGGATGAGCAAAAAAAAATTCATGAAGAAGTTTTTCCTTTAACCGCATGTCATGATACTCACGGCCAAAGAATGGGGACTGATGCTTGCTCGATGGGATATGTGTGCTGCCGCGAAAAACATGCTCTTGGTCGAAACCATTCAATACCATGGGAGCCATGTTCTCGGAAAAATCACGCCTTGCTGCGGGAGTTGCAATCATGGAAAAAGGAAACCCTAACAACTAGGTTCTATGGAAGGAGCGAATGTAGTTGTCCGAGCTCAAACAATTACCTAGCATGTTAACTGGTTTCGTTGTTATTCACGTTACGGCTAACCCTAATATGATATTGCTATCGAAGAGGAGTTATTCATATAAAAATTATCTTGTGGAAGTCATACCTATGGCTAGGGTTTACACCAAAACAGAAGACTGAGCTAAAGAAGGAAAGCTGGAATACATACCTGGAATACGCTCGTTTGCGCCGCTAACTCCAAGACGTGGGAACAAAACCAGTGATACGGGATAAAGAGGATGGGTAACACCTTTTTATAGGCACAACACTTTTGGGAGTTCGAATGGAGGAAGATTTCCTATTTGGGTTATACACGGAGAGAGGCAATCGGACCCGCGCTGGCAAAGCTCCATGGCGCCAACAGGCCGCAGCCAAGCTAGCGCCAACATTCTGCGTCTCAAGCAGCGTCATCTTCTGCGCTCCAAAACCAGCGCCAACCGTCCGCGTCCCAAGCCAGTGCCATCTTCCCACTCCAGAAATCCGCGTCCAAGCTAACCTCGCCATCAACCGTTCCAAGCTAGCAGCGCCATCGACCTGGAAAGCCAAAGCAACGCCATCCCCACCAGCCAAGGAAGCGCCATCTTAGACGTTCGAAGCAGCGTCATCTCCACCAGCCAAGGAAGCGCCATCTTGGCCGTTTAAAGCAGCGCCGTCTCTATACGTTCTGTGACCTAGCCAGCTAGTGCCATTCACCGATTCACGGACCAAATTATGGTGCCGTCTCTTCCAATCAGTAGCCAAAGTTTTATCACTGACGTCAACACCCTATGGACAAGTTAGAATTACGCAAAGCCGCCAACACAAGGATCACGGATTCCTCATGCCTTCCGCTAAAGGTTAGTTTAGTTTCCCTGGCAATATCTTCACGTCTTTTCATTTCGATTTTACTCTTGTATGTCACTATCTCATGCTTACCCCGCAATAATGCCACTGTTACGTGCTAAGCAGGAGACTTAATGTTGATGGTGGTTTATTAGCTTAGGGTTAAAATCGTAAAACCTTGCATCTGATGTGACGTCACTGTGCAAGGAAACTGAGCCATGAGTGTTAAACTCTCCGTTGACATATTCATTGAGCCGTTCAATATACTTACATGAAATTTGTCCAGACTGGCGAATGTAGCAACCCTCCCAGATGCTCTGTAAATTTTGGCTCCTCGCCTATATTCACTTAATATAAGTTCATTTGAATGCTTTATATGCTATGTTCCCCGGCCGAACCCTTAATGTTGATATGGCATGAAAATTTGTGTTCACTCGTAGAAGAGTAGCATGAATTTCCAAATATTAAAGATAAGGTCTTTGCATAAGGCATTCAATCAGAAAGAATGCTGCTCTCTGGCAATGAACTTAAAGAACTCTATGTCAACACAGAGATTTCAATATATTACTTTTACGCCTAGCGCAATATACCAGACCTTGCTTGTCGAAAGTAAACCTAGGCAAAATAGGAAATTAATCTGCCATGGAATAGGAGATGCAAAACCTTTGCCCAGAATCAGAAAACAGGGAGCCGCAGCAGCAAAGGGAGGCGTGGCCATGCCTTAGGCCAACTTGGCGCCACTTTTCATTGGCCACACCCCTTCCTAAACCGTCCCTATTCCCTCGACCAATCTTGTCGCCTCAAATTAGCCACGCGCACATAAGTTGTGGCTGGGCCCATACTTGTCGGCCCCACTTCCCATCGACCAATAAGGTCACTCAAAAGCCCCACACTCTCGCCAGAAGTGTATCGCGCCTTATGTTTGGCCGGCCCCTTTTCTTGGCCAATCAAATCGCTCTAAAATTTCCACCATACATTAAAGGCCAAACGCACCCTGCCACGCCACCATACCAACTGGCAAGCCAAACGCGCCCTTCCACAAACAACATATTAATCGGCATGCCAACATGCCACTCTGCCACAGTAACGTGCCACGAGCCACTTTATCCTTGGCCACGCTGCCAAGCCCTAATTTTTACCACGGAGCCAAAACCTAGACTTGGCCACGCCGCCAAGCGCTAATTCTTACCACGACGCCAAATTTAGCTTTGGCCATGCTACAACGCCATTAGCATGCCGCTATGCCCCGGCTACGCCATCGGCATGCCGCTATGTCATGGCCCCACCAGGCGCCACTATGCCAATGGCGCCACTCCGCTATACAACAAGATGCGGACATAACAATGGCCATCCTTCCACATGAGATGCAATCTCAACCATTCAAGTTCGCCATCGAACTGACAGACTTGTGGCAAATTTCAGGAGACCAGCTGCCTAAATCTAGTGGCCATGGCTACGCCAGGCGCCACGCCACATTGCCACTGCGCCATTATCAGGCACCAATACAAGGTATCCATAATCAACGGCTACCCTCCTTCATGAGATGCGATCTCATCCACCGAAGTTCGCCACCGAACTGACAAGCTTGTGGCAAGTTTTAGGCGACTAGCCAAAATGATCTTAATAGCCTTACATGCTATTTCCCTGCGGTAAGTCCCTTGACTTTGACTTACCATACGTAGAAAAGTGCTACATGTTTTCCACAAAAACAATCGAGACATCAAACATGTCACAAACTGGGGGATGCTCATCAGGGTATTGGTCTGGCGGTTTACAGTGTGCGGCGTGCAATGCGCCCGTTACAAGAAAGTGTCATGAAGTGGGACAATAGTGGTGGTAAAAGTAACGGTGTAAACAATTCACTTCCTTCATCATGGAAGCATAACGTCTGACAGTTATACGTTACCATATTCTTCACCACTCAAGCGTTTCCCCTTCCTACGAGACCAGGGTACGTTTTAATATGGCTTGTATAAATAGGCTTCACCTATTTTCACCAAAAAAAAGTTTTGGTCGGCAACAATACAGTATCTAGAAATCACCTAGTAGCTTTACATTCTGCTAGCCAGTTATACTTTCAGATAGAAGTCATAATAAATCACACCTTGGTCTCAACAATTTCTTCGCTTCCCTCCCTAAGACCAACCCTTCTCCTTCACTTTGTGACCGAAGCAAGCCTGGAACGGCCATTTCTTGGTTTAGGCCAGGATTTTACAGATTGATCACTCGAATCAAAAGTACTCCCATGCAGTATATTGTTTGGAGTTTAAATTTGTTTCTCATCCACCACCCAAAATTACCAAAATCGGCAGAAACAATTTTCACCCACAAACAACTAGGCTGTTCTTCGAGAATATAACTTCGGTTTATCAATTGGTTCTTGTTCACCTTGATTTATCAAAAGACGGAACAAAAACTCTTGGGTATTTCAGTGGGAGACAGATTTATTCAATCCTATAGAATTTTATGTGTGAGAAAAAATTGTTTATCATCTCTTCGACTTTGGGTCGTGCAACTCTTAGTTGTGGGTAAGATCAGCTAAGGGAATCAAGTGCGTAGTATCCTGCTGGGATCAGAGACGTAAGGAGCGTGTTAGAGCATTGCTCGGTTGAACCCACCAAGCATTGGTATGTCAAGTTTGGTTATCATATTTTAGTGAATCAAAACTCATGTTAAGAGTCGCTTGATTATGTACCAGAGTCAACTTCGTATAGGTTATCTTAAAAGTATTAGGATATGAGACATTACGAGTATTGCAAAGACTTGAATATGTGAAGAATCAAGGAGCTACAACGACAACAATCATCCTTCCACTTGAGGTTAGTGATATTTGACTTGAACTGTTTCATTCCTTAACGTATCTTTTAAGTCGTGCGTATTGAAAACATAACTGCGAAGCATATCTGAATTCTAGATTGACATAGTATTAAGGAATATAATACGAGGTTTATTTCTTAACCATTAAAATTTTTATATAAGACATTGCCATAATCATTTGAATGCCATCCTGATTATGTATGGGTATGAGGTGAGGGTTTCATCCTAGGGAACAATGTTTACATGTGTTCTAAGGAAGTAAGTTCATAAACTTGTTTGTGAACCGAAAAGGAAATTTCCAGGTGTTATTGGTTTTGTTATTCATTGCATATCTTATGAACAACCAATATGTGTGATTGAGTATAATCGCTCACAACTTGTTTGTGTTTGTTTGAGGGTGAAAACAGTTTCTGCTGATTTTGGTAATTTCGGGTGTGTAGGTAAGAAACGAGTCTAAACCCTAAACAATGTACTGCAAGGGAGTACTTTGATTCGAGAGATCAATCTGTACAAATCCGGCCTAAACCAAGAAATGGTTTTTCCAGACTTGCTTCGGTCATAAAGTGAAGGAGAAGGGTTGGTCTTGGGGAGGGAAGCGAAGAGAGTGTTGAGACCAGAATAGTTGATTCTGGAAAAGTAGTTGTTTGACGACTTGTATCAGAAAGTGGAAAGCTAACAAATGTGAAAGATAACAGGTGATTTCTGAGTGTTGTATAATCCTGAACAAAACTTGTTTTTGGTGGAAATAGGTGAGACCTATTTATACAAGTCGCAACGAAACGTACCCTGGTCTCGTAAGAAGTGGAAACGGTTGAGTAAATGGAAGAAAGTAGTAACGATTAACGCATGGAATTGATGTTTCCATAATTAAGGAAACGTTTCACCATAACTTCTTGTATTTACTAACCGCTTCACCCTTATGACACTTTCCTGTAACGGGCGTAGTGTACGCCGCACGCTGTAAACCGCCAGACCAATACCATGATGAGCATCCCCTAGTTTGTGACATTTTTTTATGTCTCGTGTGTTTTCGTGGAAAACGTGTAGCATGTTGCTACGTGTGGTGTGGCCAAAGTATTTGGCATTTGTATCCAAGTTGGTGTCGTGACCAAAGAATAGGCATCGTAGCCAGGTTGGTGCCGTGACCAGAGAGTTAGCATTGCATCCCAGACATTGCCACGAGTCGTTTGGCGGAAGGTTTGTACGGATGAGATCTGCATCTCAGGAGGAAGGGTAGTCGTATATTGTGGCAACCCTTTGTTTGTCAACCAGCGGTATGGTTGCAGCGCTTGCATGCTCTTGGAGCGGCCAAATTAGGGTTTTGGCGTCGTGGCCAAGAGATTGCCACAAATCGTTTGTATGTATGAGATTCGTATCTCAAGAAGAAGGGCAGCCGTTGATTGTTGCAACCCTTCGTCTGGAAACTAGCGGCCTGGTTGCAGCACGTGCATGCTCTTGGCACGGCCAAATTAGGGTTTTGGCGTCGTGGCTAAGAATTGGCACCATGGCCAAGAGATTGCCACAAATCGTTTGGTGGCAATTTTGTACGGCTGAAATTTGCATCTCAGGAGGAAGGGTGGTCGTTGATTGTTGCAACCCTTCTTTTGGCATCCATAGGCATGTGGTAGGGCCGACATGGCTTTGGCATATTTTAGGCGCGGCCAAAATTAGGGGTTTGGCAAAACCGTGATGTTTGGCCTTGGCCGGAAGTTACCATGCGTTAGGTGGTGAACTTGGACGGCTGAGATTTGCATCTCAAATGGAAGGGCAGTCGTTGATTGTTGCAACCCTCTATTTGGCAGCCAACAGTGCGTGGTAGGAACGTCATGGCTTTGGCATGTTTTAGGCGCGGCCAAAATTAGGATTTTGGCAAAACCATGATGTTTGGCCTTGGGCCGGAAGTTGAGATGCATTAGGTGGAGAACTTGGATGGCTGAGATATGCATCTCAGATGGAAGGGAAGCCGTTGATTGTTTCAACCCTACGTTTCGCAGCCAGCGGCATGTGGTAGGGCCGGCATGGCTTTGGCATATTTTAGGTGCGGCCAAAATTAGGGATTTTGGAAAAACCGTGATGTTTGGGTTGTGGACGGAAGTTTCCATACGTTAGGTGGAGAACTTGGACGGCTGAGATCTGCATCTCAGATTGAATGGTAGCTGTTGATTGTTGCAACCCTTCGTTTGGCAGCCAGCGGCATGGAGGCATGGTCGGCATGGCTTTGGTGTGGAGGTGTGGCTGGCATGGCATGCCATTGGCACGATGGTGCGGCTGGCATGGTTGGCATTCCTTGGCGCCGAGATGTGGCTGGCATGGCATGCCATTGGCACTGTAGTGCGGCTGGCATGGTTGGCATGCCTTGGCGCGGAGATGTGACTGGCATGGCATGCCATTGGCACTGTGGTGCGGATGGCATGGTTGGCATGCCTTGGCGCTGAGATGTGGCTGGCATGGTATGACATTGGCACTGTGGTGCGGATGGCATGCCTTGGCACGGAGATGTGGTTGGCATGGTATGACATTGGCACTGTGGTACGGCTGACATGGTTGGCATGCCTTGGCGTGGAGATGTGGCTGGAATGGCATGCCATTGGCACTGTGGTGCGGCTGGCATGCCTTGGCGCGGAGATGTGGCTGGCATGGTTGGAATGCCTTGGCGCGGAGATGTGGATGGCATGGCATGCCATTGGCACTGTGGTGCGGCTGGCATGGTTGGCATGCCTTGGTGCGGAGATGTGGCTGGCATGGCATGCCATTGGCACTGTGGTGCGGCTGGCATGGTTGGCACGCCTTGGCGCGGAGATGTGGCTGGCATGGCATGCCATTGGCACTGTGGTGCGGCTGGCATGGTTGGCATGCCTTGGCGCGGAGATGTTGCCAGTCAGTATCGAGGGTTTACGATTTCAATAAATGTGCTAGTGGTCGTAGTGACGTCATGTCAAATGTAAGGTTTTACGATTTTAACCCTAAGCTAAAAACCACCATCAACATTAAGTCCCCTGCTTAGCTCGGAACATGAGCATTATTACGAGGTAAGCATAAGATGGTGACAGGCAAGGACAAAATCGAAATGGCAAGTCATGAAAAGGTGATCAGGAAGATCCGTCTAACCTTTTTCGGGAGGTAAGGAGAATTCGTGATTCTTGTGTTGGTGTCTTTGCGTAGATTCTGCTGGTGGTGCTGCTATCTAGGCCACGGAGTGGTTGGCTTTGATGACTTGGCTTGGAAAGCCGTTGGCATGAAGAAAAAGCAGGGGTCTAACAACATCATCCAATAATTCGATTAGCAATTTGTATGGAATAACTCCGAAATACTTTGCTAGAGAATCGACTAGACAGTCAGACTCAATCTAGATTAAAGTATCTCAAGGAGTTAATATCTCTCACTTGTTTTGATTTACTCAAGCTAAAACAATAGCGAGTCTTTAATCAAACATAAGGAATAACTTGGATGGTACCAAAGACCAATGTCCAAGGATCAAACAATATCAATCAACAACCAAAGGTCGGATTTCCAATTGATGATCTTAACGCACAACCTGTATTATTTCAATTATATAAAATATAATGCGGAAAAGAGATAACACAGACACCAGAAGTTTTGTTAACGAGGAAACCGCAAATGCAGAAAAACCCCGGGACCTAGTCCAGATTGAATACACACTGTATTAAGTCGCTACAGACACTAGCCCACTACAAACTAACTTCAGAATGGACTATAGTTGAACCCCAATCAGTCTCCCATCGATCCAAGGTACAGTTGCACCCCTACGCCTCTGATCCCAGCAGGATACTATGCACTTGATTCCCTTAGCTGATCTCACCCACAACTAAGAGTTTCTACGAACCAAAATCGCAGGCTTTGATAATAAACAAATCTGTCTCACACAGAAAAGTTTATCAAAGGATAAATCTGTCTCCCATAGATAAACCCTAAAAGTTTTATTTCGTCTTTTGATAATAATCAGGATGAACAGGAACCAATTGATAATCCGGTCTTATTCCCGAAGAACAACCTAGATTAATCAATCACCTCACAACAAACCTAATCGACTAGCGAAAGAAGATGTTGCGGAATCACAAACGATGAGACGAATGCGTTTGTGATTACTTTTATATCTTGCCTATCGGAGAACTCTCACGATCTCAATCCAATCAATATGATTGTACTCGTACGATAGAAGATGCAAGATCAGATCACACAACTACGATAAAAGTGGTATCGGTCTGGCTTCACAATCCCAATGAAGTCTTTAAGTCGTTAACTTGGTTTTAGAAGAAGAAAACCAATGGTTAAAGGAGAACCGACTCTAGCGAGCGGAATAGTATCACACAGACGTGTGGGGATTAGTTTTTCCCGATGCTAGATGTTTCCTTTATATAGTCTTCAAATCAGGGTTTTGCCTTAGTTACAAAGCAATCCATATTCACATTAGATGAAAACCTGATTTAGATTCAAGCTAATATTTCTCAACCGTTAGATCGAAAACTTAGCTTGTCACACACACTTGAGGTATACATTTACTGGGTTCGTGAAAACCATGCCCAAACGTGTACGTGTATGTTGGTTCAACATAGTAACCCAAAAAGGTTAACCATATGAGCTTTTAATATTAACCTTGTTCTTCTTCACCATAACTAGTTCAATTGACTTCAAATGAACTAGTTAGAGAGTTTCTCAATTGCTATGAGATCTTATGTAACTACACAAGACACAATTGCAACAAAGATGATTCGATTCGATTGAATCAGCTCATGAACTTTAGCCACGGTTTGCATAAATCATTCCTTAGTAATTTAAGTTTTATGTTCAGAGCACATCTTTAGATCATAACCACTTATGTTCACAAACAAGTTCGCGGACTTAAGATAACCGACAGAGTTTTCCAAACTCAGCAGAAATTCTCGGGTCGAGAACTTCCGCCAGTTCGCGGACTTAACACACAAACGAGTTTTTGGAAATCCCAGCAGAAATTCTCGGTACAAGAACTTCCGTCAGTTCGTGGACTGAGTTCGCAAACTGAGTTCGCGGACTTGGCAAAGCCAATTCCTCCGGTTTCTCTCAATCAACAAAGTTCGAAAACTTCGGATTAAGGAACAAGACTTATGCACATATGTGTTACCACACAATTCTTATATCTATCATTGGTTATTTAGACCTAAACTCTCATTCCAACCATTGAAACATTCTTAAAGGACGTTATAAGTTGTTACACTATTTTTCGTCAAAGCGGTTTTCAAAGTGATTGAAACATTATGACTATCGTCACTAGGTGAAGATAAACCCGATCAAAGCGAAATGCTTTACCAATACACGATTTCGAGAAAAACATAACTAGAGTATACTCAGATCGAAATGTCAAATGTGTATGATCCAGTCTATATAGCATACGACTTTTGTCTCATAAGAAGTAGGAGATAAAATAGATAGACTTTTGAGTGATATATAAGTTCAAGTCTCCACATACCTTTTTGTTAATGAATTTCCACGGTTCCTTGAGTACATCTTCATCGTTTTATGCTGAATCTCCATGAAGTCCTTGAGCTCAACTACACTTTTCTATCCTAGTCCGAGACTTAGCTATAATAGACTAGAAATCAAGACTCATAGTTTTGATCACTAACATTGACAAACATGCTTGATATACCAACGCATGCGAGGTCGACCGAGCTGTGCTCAAACACATGGGCTTGGCACGGCGTGAGCGTTGGCATGGGCTTGGGTGCCGGCTCGGTATGGCGTGGGTGCTGGCACGGCATGGTGTGGGCTCTGGCATGGCGCGGTGTTGGCTTGGAACGGCGCTGGCTTGCGTGGCGCGGATTTGTGGCACCGTGAATCTTGTTCTTGCAGGCCCAATTTATTTTTTCCATACGTAGCTCAAATAGGAAATCCCTTCCTTATTTAAATTCCAAAAGCGTCACGCCTATAAAAGGGTTTGCTCTCCCTTTTATCTCGTATCTTTGTTCTCACGTCCTTGTGTTAGCGGTAGAGCGATAGCAATAAAGTGGCGAGCATATTCCAGGTATGTACTCCAGCATTTTTTTAGCTTGGTTTTCTTGTGTTGATGCAAATCATATCCGTAGGTACACTGTCCAAAAATTTGTAGAAATATTGTTCCTCTATATTGGAGTAAACCCTAGCCATAGGTATGTCTTCCGTAAATTTATAGAAAGACTTCATCATGAACAATTCCTCTTTGAATATCAAAACATTGGTCACCTCATGAATAGCGTTGGAAGCAATTTTTGCGTAAAGTAGGCATGCACGAGTAGGCGACTGCCATTGATTTCATGCAAACTTGGCGTTAGGGTTTCCCCCTTCTTCTTTTTTTGTGTGTTGCCGTGAGCATAATTCCCGCGGTGAGAGGCGCACCTTCTTAGCCGAGAGCGTATTTCCCGCTGCAACGCGCGGTTTCGGCGAGGGGCGTGTCTCTTGGAAGCGTTGAACTTCGTCTTGCGCGACTATCAGTCCCCCTTTCTATGGCTATGCGCGTTATGACTTGCGGCTGAAAACATTGTGGCTTGCAACTGAAATGAATTCTTCATTGCTGATGCACCCTCCTTCCAGTAGTAATTTTTTTATACCCTTTTCTTTTGTTGTAGTTACTTTGAAAGTGAAATCGGCTTAAAAAGGTTTCGTTAGGATGTCACTTGAGAAAAACCCTACCGCGGCTTTGAGAAACGTTGGAAGTTCCAAGCCAAACACATATGATGAATTATTTACAACGTCCGCTACAGCTAGGAGAAATCATCCCAAGTTCATGCCCGTCCTTCTGACCGGTTCAGAGAATGAAGGAGACGTCCGGTCGGTTCGACTAGGTTGTGTAATACGGTTTTGCCTTCAGAGGAAAGAGTATCATGCTTCTTCCATTGACTTCAGAATCTTCCAGAGTCCGTTGCTTTCTTTCGACAAGTGGATGAAATTCATGACAAGTCAGGACTGCGTGAAAGAAAATTTGACCAAGACGCAAATCATTGGTGCTGTCACAGCTTCTGCGGCGCTTCAAATCAGGAAAGATATACCGGGATTAGTTGTTTTCATCTCCCGATGGTGTCCAGATAATCACACGGCCATATGAAGGTGGGGTGAAATGACTGTCTCTTTGGAAAGTGTCGCCGTCTTGCTGAACCTTCCTATAACAGGGAATCTTGATATCACCTTTTTTGAAGATGAAGAACAAATGCACGCTGCTCTCGTTGCAAAGTCGAAAGGTTTTGTTCAAAAGTAAAATGAGAGTAGGTGTTTTTATAGTTGGTGGGTGTCTCAATAGTTCCCAGATAAGTTGGAGCCAGATCAAAAAAATAGTACGCTTCATGTCGCAGCGTTTTTGGTTCTTTGGTTATCCAGGGACATTTTTGACGATGGATCTGGTAAAAAGGAAATAAGACAGGGTCTCATTAAGTTTTCCATCAGATTAGCGAAAGGTGTTGTTCTCCCCATTGGCGGCTTGTTTCTCGGTTCACTATACACACATTTGGATCATCTGGTTGCGTACATGCGTGCATCAAACGGCTACATGAAAGTGGACTCGTACGTCCATGTTGCTTTTCTTCAAGCGTGGTTGTGGGAGCATTTCGAGAAGTACGCTCCCAAACCGCTGGCTTCACTTCCCGAATCTTAGGGTGGTTCTAGGATACTTCGCTGGGTGAACAGGCGCTCAAGATCTGGCTCGAACCTAGTTGACTTCCTTGACAACTCCTACACAATCAACTTTCGTCCATGGACTCCGATGCATGGTTCCATAGTTCAAATAGACACTTTTTCCTCTGTTCCGAATATATCTTTGTTTTCTGAAAAGAATACGGGCATTGGGGAGGTTGTGTTCATGCGAAGTTATACGCCTGGTTATGTACCGTCTTTCTTTCGAGGATCTTGTCAGGCAGTCTCTTATCACATTGACAGAGAGGCTCGACATATGGGATTTGACCAAGGGTCCCTCTCTCTCGTCATTCGGCTGTTCCAGAAAACTTGTTGCCATCAGCTCTTGATGTTAGTTCTCTTGTGCCGGTCATAAGTCTTACCTTCTTGCTTTCGGCACGAAATCCACAACAACTTCTAAGTATAAGATATTCTGGCAGGACGAGCTCCTTTTCAATCATGGATTCGTGAATGACATAGTGAAGAATACCTGTGGTAAGCCTTCTGCTGCAATTTTAACAAGATATCCATTATTAAGGGATCCTTCCTCGTCCAAACGGAAATCTCCTAACACGGACAGAGAGTCCCCAAAAGAAGGAGCGAAGGTCGAAAGATCGCGCGGGTGGTTTTCGATCAGATTCAAAGTCCCTTGTGACTTTCAGTTCTTCCAACGTTCGGGTATGTATTGTTTTTCTTGCCCACTCATTCGGATTGCACAGTTCTTTCGTTATTGAAAATCTTCCCTTATTCCTTAACCAGGGCGTGAATTCCTTTTCCCAGCTTGCATGTAGTCAGAAAACAGCGGCTCTCGCAGCAGAGGGTGGTAATGTTGAGCCTCAGAGAATGACGGCTCTCGGGGAAGAGGATGACAATGTCGAGACTTCTTGCGGTGAAGAAGAGCTCGAAAAGGAGGAAATCTCAGAATCTAGTGATGATGAAAATAGCTCTTCCAACAGCGGTGCTAAGTCTTCTTCAAGTCAGTATGAAAGCGAATCAGTGAGTCTTCCACGCATTATTCTTCTTCTTTTTTCAAAAAAAAAAATGTCTAAACCATGATATCGCAGGGAGAACCCGCTCCTGAAGATGGCCCCGAGGTGGAAAACCGTAGAGATACAGCTTTGCCTCCAACCGTGGCAGCTGCGCCTAGCAACCCGGAAATGGAGGTCGATCAAGATGAAAATTTTGTTGCGGCTCAAGTAGCGGAGAGTGCTCCAGCGACTGCTGGCGCAATTATATTTAAGAATCCCTTGCCAGTTGCCGGTTCGGTTGTGGGCGCCGTTTTCGCTCCTCCATACTTAGTTCCTTATCCAGATCATGTGTTGATCGGCGGCTTCAGCGTACCAGCCAAATACGAGACGTTATATACCAACATATGGGAAAGGTATGGACACGTCGCCACAACCAAAAAGGCTACTAGTCGACTTGCACTGGTCAAGCGTGTGGAGGAAGCTTTATCTTCGATTTACGACATGTACAAAGTGACTGGACATACCGTTTCTGAGGACGTGGTCTCAAATGGAAGTTCCATCGTGATGTGTGCGTAGACCACGGGTTCAACATTTCCTGGTTTGTTGAAGGTTTCTTTGAGATCGAAAAGTTGCAGACCATGGCGGCTGAAGGACCTTCGGCTGATGAGGTCGCACGGCAGGAGGCGGAAATCGAAAGGTTGTCCACAGAGCTGAAGCTGAAACGGGCGGTTCTCGAAAGCACAAAGGAGGCTTTCTCCAAGAAGAGCAAGCCATTACTAGATGGTTTTCCTTGAATGTACTCCTGTCTTCTGAACTTCTTTATTTAGGCTTTTTTTTTCTTTTTTCTTTGAAAGGAAAACAGGGCGCCTGGTTCATGGTTTGATTTGAATTGATAGATAATCGCCTCCTATGAGGGTTTTGGATTATTCTTTTGGAATGAATTTTTTTTAGAATGATGCTGCTTTTGGTCATGACTATAAGTGGCATAAATACCCCAGGAGAGTTATGGAGTTGTGAATGTTGTTGTTGTTAGTAGAAAGTATGGGATGAAACATGAGGATAGCATGGCTGTCGGTTTCTACCATCTATGTGAAAATTCTAGGTAGTAGAACATGCAACTCGTTTGACGAAACTTACTTTCTTTTAGAGTTCTCCCAACAAAATTGATCTTCCATGTAAATCTGAGTTTTTTCGGGCAGCGTCGCCGTGACTTGTGAAAAGTCCCCAGTTATTCCCAAGTCCCAAGTCGTTCCAGAGTCGTCTGATAACCGAGGCGGCGATAGTCTGCTCCCATCATCTCGATATCTGGGTTGAAAAGATAAAATCGGAAATCGGGAATTGATATTGTGACCGTTAGATTAATCTCCCACTGTGGTCTCCAATTATTTGAGGGTGAAAACAGTTTCTGCTAATTTTGGTAATTTCGGGTGTGTGGGTGAGAAACGAGTCTAAACCCTAAACAATGTACTGCAAGGGAGTACTTTGATCCGAGAGATCAATCTATACAAATCCGGCCTAAACCAAGAAATGGTCGTTACAGACTTGGTTCGGTCACAAAGTGAAGGAGAAGGGTTGGTCTTGGGGAGGGAAGCGAAGAGAGTGTTAAGACCAGAATAGTTGATTCTGGAAGAGTAGTTGTTTGACGACTTAAATCAGAAAGTGGAAAGCTAACAGATGTGAAAGCTAACAGGTGATTTCTGAGTGTTGTATGTTCCTGACCAAAACTTGTGTTTTGGTGGAAATAGGTGAGACCTATTTATACAAGTCGCAACGAAACGTACCCCGGTCTCGTAAAAAGTGGAAACGGTTGAGTAAATGGAATAAAGTGGTAACGGGTAACGCCTGGAATTGGTGTTTCCATAATGAAGGAAATGTTTCACCATTACTTCTTGTATTTACTAACCGCCTCACCCTTATGACACTTTCCTGTAACGGGCGTAGTGTACGCCGCACGCTGTAAACCTCCAGACCAATACCCTGATGAGCATCCCCCAGTTTGTGACATGTTTTAATGTCTCGAGCGTTTTCGTGGAAAACGTGTAGCATGTTGCTACGTGTGGCGTTGCCAAAGGATTTGGCGTTTGTAGCCAAGTTGGTGTCGTGACCAAAGAATAGGCATTGTAGCCAGGTTGGTGCCGTGACCAGGGAGTTAGCATTGCAGCCCAGACATTGCCACGAGTCGTTTGGCGGCAGGTTTGTACGGATGAGATCTGCATCTCAGGAAGAAAAGGTAGCGTAGATTGTTGCAACCCTTCGTTTGGAAACCAGCGGTATGGTTGCAGCGCTTGCATGCTCTAGGCGCGGACAAATTAGGGTTTTGGCGCCGTGCCCAAGAGATTGCCACAAATTGTTTGGTGGCAAGTTTGTATGGCTGAGATTCGTATCTCAGGAGGAATGAAAGCCGTTTATTGTTGCAACCCTTCGTCTGGAAACCAGTGGCCTGGTTGCAGCGCGTGCATGCTCTTAGCACGGCCAATTAGGGTTTTGGCGTCGTGGCCAAGAATTGGTACCGTGGCCAAGATATTGCCACAAATCGTTTGGTGGCAAGTTTGTACGTCTGATATTTGCATCTCAGGAGGAAGGGTGGCTGTTGATTGTTGCAACCCTTCTTTTGGCAGCCAGCGGCATGTGGTAGGGCCGGCATGGCTTTGGCATATTTTAGGCGCGGCCAAAATTAGGGTTTTGGCAAAACCGTGATGTTTTTACTTGGGCAGGAAGTTACCATGCATTAAGTGGCGAACTTGGACGGCTGAGATTTGCATTTCAGATGGAAGGGCAGCCGTTGATTGTTGCAATTTTCCGTTTGGCATCCAGCGGCGTGTGGTAAGGCCGGCATGGCTTTGGCATATTTTAGGCGCGACCAAAATTATGGATTTGGAAAAATTGTGATGTTTGGCCTTGGGCCGGAAGTTGTCATGCGTTAGGTGGCGAACTTGGACGGCTTAGATCTGCATCTCATATGGAAGGTCAGTCGTTGATTGTTGCAACCCTCCGTTTGGTAGCCAGCGGCATATGGTAGGGCCAGCATGGCTTTGGCATATTTTAGGCGCGGCCAAAATTAGGGTTTTGGAAAAAACGTGATGTTTGGCCTTGGGCAGGAAGTTTCCATGCGTTAGGTGGCGAACTTGGACAGCTGAGATCTGCATCTCAGATGGAAGGGTAGTCGTTGATTGTTGCAACCCTTCGTTTGGAAACTAGCGGCATAGAGGCATGGACGGCTTAGCTTTGGTATGGAGGTGTGGCTGGCATGGCATGCCATTGGCACGGTGGTGCGGCTGGAATGGTTGGCATGCCTTGGCGTGGAGATGTAGCTGTCATGGCATGCCATTGGCACTGTGGTGCGGCTGGCGTGGTTGGCATGCCTTGGAGAGGAGATGTGGCTGGCATGGCATGCCATTGGCACTGTGGTGCGGCTGGCATGGTTGGCATGCCTTGGTGCGGAGATGTGGCTTGCATGATATTCCATTGGCACTGTGGTGCGGCTGGAATGGTTGGCATGCCTTGCCGCAGAGATGTGGCATGCATGGCATGCCATTGGCACTGTGGTGCGGCTGGCATGGTTGGCATGGCTTGGCGCGGAGATGTGTCTGGCATGGTATGCCATTGGCACTGTGGTGCGGCTGGCATGGTTGGCATGCCTTGGCGCGGAGATGTGGCTGGCATGGCATGCCATTGGCACTGTGGTGCGACTGGCATGGTTGGCATGCCTTGGCGTGGAGATGTTGCCAGTCAGTATTGAGGTATCTTCCATGGAATATAGTGTATATATATATATAAAAAGGTACCCCAGTAATTTTTACGTAGGCATGTTGAATGATTCAATAAATGTGCTAGCGTTCGTAGTGACGTCATGTCAAATGTAAGGTTTTACGATTTTAACCCTAAGATAAAAACCACCATCATCAGTGTTCTTGGTAGAACTATTCACAAAGGCCTGACTTATGTATTGGTATGACTTTTGTTAGTGAAACCGATCTTAAGTAATCACCTGAGATGGTATGATCGGGTTTGTGTTATGTTTGACCGAATTTGGTAAAGCGGAACCGATCCTAGTAAGAGGTGCAGTACATCATAAAGGGGAACTGATCCTTGTATGAGGTGCAGCAAGGTTTATAGCAGAAAGGGGAACCGATCCTATGGACATGTGCTACACGTTTTTAGGGAAAAAAGGAACCGATCCTATGGACATGTGCAACACATATAAGTTAGATACCATATATATGTGGGGAACCGATCCTAGTACCTAGTCAACTGAACTTTGGAAATCTAGTGTGACTATGCACAATACTCACATGGAGGTAGAACCGAAACTTGTTTTGCTAGAACCGTTAAACCCATGATTGTGATTGAATTTTTATTTGATCAATCACATAGTTCTTGAAATTCAGATGAACCAATTCTAAACTTGTTTGAAAGTGTGGAAAATCGGTTTCAAGGTTGTAAGTGTGAAAGAGAACTTACAAAGTAAGGATGTCGACTTACTTTGAACACGTGTTGTGAATGTTTATTTCTATAATTGTTCAAAGTTATTCCTTAATAGCTAAAGGAACAAAATCCCAGGATCGAAACACAAGTAAGTTAAGAATATTTTAATTAAGGTTATTAATTTCATTTTGTAGGGAAATATAAGAATTAGTAATGTGCATTTACTAATAAGATTTTCCGAGAGATTTCGATCATTATTTTTGGACAGAGCATTTCCAGGAATTATGGAAACCGAATTTGTGCTTTAATGAATATCTTGAGAATATTTTCGGTTTTGTAAATTCCTTGGTGTCCAAGCTTCCTTGTCTATAAATACTTGAAGTTTTCCTTTTTAGCAAACTAATCCTTCGTAACAACATGCTTCCTCTTTTGTTTTTGTTACTAGTGTAGCCGCCTATTCGGAGAGGAGAGTAACCTAATTAGGCGAAATATCTTATGGACGCTCAGTTTAAAGTATTCTTTGGGATTGAGAAGCTATAGCGTGTACCATTGGTGGGAAACTAGATAATTGTGGTTTATCTTTTGTTTTCGATTGATTTGATTGACTAACGGCGGTTGAAATCTGATTGCACCTAGTTTGTTTATGCTTGAGGATCTTCTCTTATGATATAAGATTCACTCAAACTAGTTCAGAGTTTCGACAGGGATCTTTAGACTATTGTTAGTTCTAAAGACGATATTGTGATAATCCATTATTAACAGACTCCGTTCTGTGCGTGATTGATCACAAGAGATTCAAGTGATTGTGTGCATGTTTTTATTGAAGATTTGAAGACAAAGAAGATATTGAAGATCTGAATTGGGTTTATAATCTTTGGTGTGAACAATACTTGTTTTGGTAAAAGAGGATCTCATTAATAATCGGTTTATCCTTTTGGTAGATTGGATTGATTAATTGAGTAGATCGGCATCAACACAATTCTTTGGATTAAGAGTGTTGTTGGCTTAATCTTAAACGATTACTTCGGTAATTGAACATAAGATAGATCTAAGGACCTGACGAAGAAGTTTATGTTAAGATAAACGGAAGATCCTTTGTCCGACTCATGTCACTTGGTTGAATAGAGTTGATACCAAACAGATTTGTTGTTCCTTTACTGTTTGGAATACGAACCAAAGGAATTGTTCCAAGTACGTGACTTATTTATAAGTTGGAGGCATGGGAATACAGACGGAACTAGGTTAACTATAAGTTTAGTTTCTTGGTCTCAACTATACGAAGTTAGGTTTAATTTTGTGTAGTGGCTTAATCCTGAGAGTATTCGATTCTGGACAAGGTCCCGGGATTTTTATGCATTTACGGTTTTCTCGTTAACAAAATCTTGTTGTGTCATTTACTTTATATTTCCGCATTATAATTGTTTTATTATAATTAAAGTAAATTACACAAAAGTTGATTCCTATTTACTTGATAAGAAATCCTATTGTGTTTGGTTAAGTCTGAACCTTTATATCAAGTAAACATACTTCGTTGTTGTATTGTCTCGATCTTGTATCCATAGATGATCACACGAAGTGTAAACCGATTAGTTGTATTGTCTCGACTCAGTCCATAGACAATCACTTTCGGAGAAAGGACTTATAGGTAGGAAAAGTTTTAGCTTGTGGTATATCTGGGTACCCTCTCCTTTTCAATTGGTATCAGAGCAGGAAAACACGAAAAGATCTAACAATCTGTGTTTGGTGCGATCCAACCTATAAGAACGAACTCGAGTTCTTAGGAATCGACTTCAATTAACGTACCGCCAAGATTTGACGGAACAAACTATATATGGTGGAAATCGGCTATGAGATCTTTTCTTCAATCACGAGACTTTAATACTTGGATATTAGTCGTCGATGGTTATATTCGTCCAAATATAGAAAATTCGGAAACTGAGTTTAAACGCTTAGTAGATTTTTCGAACGAAGAAAAGGCACTTGCGAAGCAGAATTCATATGGTTTGAATGCTATTATTCATGCTGTAAGTCGTGATTTACAACATCATGTGTCAACATGTCAAACTTCGAAAGAAGCTTGGGATAATCTTCAGATTGTATTCAAAGGAAATTCATTAGAGAAAGAAGCTAGACTTCAAAATCTCCCTTCCGATTGGGAAAACCTTCGAATGGATGACAATGACACTTTTGAAGAGTTTCATATTAAACTCTTTGAGATAATCAATGCTTCTTTCTCGTTAGGAAAGACTATTTCTGAAAAAGATATAGTATGCAAAATTCTCAGATCGTTTTCATCTAGATACGACTCTAAGAAGCATGCAATCATAGAAGCAAACGATCTTTAAACTCTCTCACGAAGTACACTCATTGGTAAGTTAAAGATCTTTGATCATGAATCACAGTCTATTCAAGGTAAAAGAATTGCTTTTAAAGCTGCAAGAATTGCGAAAGTTCCAATGGAAAGGAATAGACAGATGGATGATTCAGATGAATAGATTGCAGAAAACTCTGATGATGAAATTGAACAATCATTATCATTGATTACTAGACAGTTTCAAGATCTCTTAAAGAAGCAAAATAAAAGATTCATTAAAGATACTCATCGATCATCTCTCCCACATGATCGAGTTCCTATAAAAAAGGATCATGAAGATGATGATGAATATCAGCCGCAGTTCTTCAAGTGTAAAGGGTTTGGTCATATTGCTAAAGACTGTCCCAATCTTAAGAAATACACTGGAAGCATGAGACCCTCTGATTCATACGATTCTGAAGAAGAGGAAACAGGTAATATTGTATTAGTTGTCAATATTATTTCTTCCTCCTCCATTAGTGATTTACCCATTTTAAAAATGTACATGTCTTCCGATGTTATTAAATCATCTAATGGAAAAAGGAAAAATGAGACAAGATGCAAAAACTGTCTTAAAAACATAATTGCTAAAAGTTGCATGTGCAATTCCAGTCAATCTCAAGATACTTCGTGACTTCGGGGTAACAAAAGGAGATCTTTTCATACTAAACTAGATCAAGAACACTTTAGTTGTTCAAAATTCCATAATGAGACAAAATCTCATACTAATACCACTTGATCGGTATTATAATTCTTTCCTCACCACGTGTGCCAAATCTTTGAGTGAGGAAGAAGAAAAATCAAGGCATTGTTGTGTAAATTATGGAAATAACATCTAGTATTTGAATATATTTGATATATTCATATTTTTAGAATATTATATTTTCGGTAGTATGAAAAATAAAAAAGGATTCTTCTCCTACGTTGATCATTCCTTGTCCGAACTATGGTTCTGGATCAAATGGTTTCTCTGGAGAAGATGCAAGATCAGAAAGATCATCTTAAGTCTAAGTCTGGATTGTCTCTTAATATTAAGGGTAAAATCAGAAAGGGAGATTGGCTTAGCAAGAAGGAAAGAGAGAATACCCTAAAGAAAGATCAGTGTATTGAGGCATTGACACATTTTTGTGTTCAATCTAAGACAGAATTACATGCTCTTGCAGTATCCTTCACGAAAATTTCTCATCTGCAAGAGATTTTGGTCAAGCAACAAGGTTTTCTACTTGAAGAAATTCAAAAACTGAAGAGTAGTAATCCACCTTCATTCAGCTCTGACATGAAGGACTAGGTTGCAAGAATAATAGACATCAATTTTTCATTTCTTTCATTGATTGTATTGGTCTATTATGAATAAAATTATTTGATTGGTAATTTTTCTTGTGATAGTTTTCGGTTTACATAGCCTATGCTTGAATGCTTTTATCTTATTGCTATGTATGTTCATGGGATGTTTGATTTCGGTTTTACTACCTTAATATTCGATCTCATATATTGTGAACCCTTGTGGTTTGGGTGACTTTTTGATTTAGCAGGGTTAAGTTCTAGCCCATGTTGGTAGGCTTTATCAAAAAATCATGAGGGAGTCTGGTAGAAACAATATGTGAAAAAGTCACAATATGTTGAATCGGTTTAGCATAAAAACATATGTGTTTCGACGGTTTTCAACTTTTTCTTGCAATTGTTAAAACCGATTTTCAACCTTTCTCTGGTAAAGGTTGGTTGTTGTTATTCTTTTGTTTATGCATAAGGATGACAACATGATGATATTTCGATATCAATTCTCCCTGGACGAAGATGCAAACATATTGGAGAAGTGGATGCAAAATTTGAGGTAACAATATTGTTAGTTAATTGTTTTCCTGTTTAAGAAAAGCCTGAGTTTATATCATATATATTTATTTTTTTTGCTTAACAAAATTTCGGTACAATTGATGTTTATTCCATGATGTATGTGTGGATGTGTGTGATTCAATTGGTTCCGGTTAAGAAAAACTATTGTTATCTTGCCTTATTGGGTGGTATCAATTGTTTAGGCTTATAAAATTTCGGTACGATTGATGTTGTGCGTGATTCAATTGGTTCCGGTTCAGAAAAACTATTGTTATCTTGCGTTTGTATGGTATCAATTGTTTAGGCTTACAAAATTTCAGTGCAATTGCGGTGCTTTTAATGTCTATGTTGTTTCAATTGCTTCCGGTTGAGAAGAATAATTATGCAAGTTGATTTATGTTAGTTTGTATAAATTATTTATGGCTTACCGAAATAAAAGGTGTAAGGGATGAGTTGTTTATTCCAATTCGATTCCGGATAAGAGAAACTAAGTTAATTCTGATCTTAGTTAGACTTATCGAAGTAAGGTTTCGGTTATTCAAGTCTAATCGAATGCCTTAAAAATAAATGCTAGTTAACTAACCTAGTACTTGTCTTGTTTAAAATTGAAAGGTCTAAGTTTATGGATAATTAGAACATGATGAGAAAAATAGAGTTATCTTTATTTTGGTCTTATCGAATTAAGCGGTTGTTTTTGAACAATTGGTTTAGCAAAGGGACTAAGGTGCTTAGTAGATTTGTGTTTTTCTAAACTAAAGTGGAAAAATTGTACCGGACAATTGTTTCCTTGGTAACATATCAAAATAAAACTACTTGTAGTTTCAGTTTTGATATTGGTTAAAAAAAATGTGTGGAACCCTCGTGCCTAATTCTACAGGTTGCAAGTCTATTGAGATTTGTAAGATTCTTTTCGTGTTGTCCTTTATTTTTTCGCTTCTTTGTCATTTTTGTGACAAAAGGGTGGAGAAATATATGGAGTAAACGGGTGATATTGGCATTGATTTTATATTGATTGGTATCGCTAATGAAAAGAACAGTGGTGCTTGAATGTTTATCTAACGAAAGAGTGAAAGCACAGACTAAGGGGGAGTAACATGTCATATGAATTGGTATAACAAAGACATGCGGATTGAATATCTACCTATCTTCCTTAGGGGGAGTATTAGCTTTGTTATTATAATGTCAACAGCGGCATTTTCAAGGATTGAATGTAAGCAGTTTACTGTGCTATTGAATTCGGGAATCAAGCGTATGTGTAATGAATTCTTGTAATTTGTTTATCCATATGATGTAAGAGTTTTGTCACTAAAATTGACAAGGGGGAGATTGTTAGAGCATTGCTTGGTTGAACCCACCAAGCGTTGGTATGTCAAGTTTGGTTGTCATATTTTAGTGAATCAAAACTCATATTAAGGGTCGCTTGATTATGTACTAGTGATGCGTGTCGTAACCACAACAAATTAATTAAGATATTTTCCACTAATTAACTGGTAATATAGCGGTAGTAAGAGATCGTTCCTACAGAGAGCTGTGTAATTGATATTTATTTAGATAGCAAAACAAAATAAAATAAAAGGGGGGTTGGTTGTAAGATGGATAAAAAGACAAAAATAAAGAAAAGATATTATCAAGGAATCTTTCGCCGTTACCAAGCGATAACTAGATTAGAATACTTATCTATATTTCGTTAGAACCATTCATCACCAACCGTAGGAAAACAGCTAGATCAGTGTTATCCCCAAAACTCCTTCTATCACTAGATACGGAAGTTCTCGACTACCAGATTTTATTCAACGAACCACCAAGTAGTAGATCACTCAAGGTGTAATCCAACCGAACGCTTTAAGCTTTGTGAATTTAGGTTGATCCCAGTAGTTGAACTCGTAGATCAAGGTCCACTTGGTGATGTTATCTTCACTCGCAATAGCTCCACAGAATCCCTCTGTAAGGTCTCGCGGTGTCTACTTGTGTAGAAAGTAAATCGACAATTACTTATCTCATAACTTCCACTAGCAATAGAACAATCAATAGACTAATCTAGTAGGCCTCCCAAATCAATCTAAAGAATCATTCATAAACCCTAAATATAGTAAAGACAAACGATGATGATAAAAACTCCAAACAAACTTGTATAATAATAAAGCTTCACGCTAGCACATTGAATTCATCCTTAATCAACAAAGGTTTAGCTACACATGATTACAATAGAATGGGTTCCCCCTAAAGGGGTAAACCTAGGTTTTGATGTAGAAGATGTAATATGAGAGGTAGAATTGTGTTTTCCAAGGTGTGGTATATCTCTTAATGTATTGAGAGACTTCTTATATAGTATTCACGATATCTAGGGTTTAGAATCCTTCCGGGACCAAGTTTTACCCGTTTTAGAAGTCCAAATTTCGCACAACTCGTACAGTCTACGGTTTGGTTTTCCTGATTTCCAAACCGTAACTTCCCCTGACTTTACGTACGGTTGGGTTTCCCCACCGTAAGCCCCCCTGGATTTGCGTAACCGTAGGTGATTCAGAATCTCCTCTTTTGTCTTCCTTCACCATTTTGGCCATAACTTCTTCACCCGACGTCCGATTAAGCTCATTATTTTCACGTTCTTTTTGTATCGTCGTCCTCTACAAGATGGTGTCTTAAAATCCTTCATATTTTCTCATTTGTACCTACAGTTTGGTTGAGAATGCTTTCCAAACCGTAAGCTTCCCTGGATTCGCATACGACTTGCTTTCCTCGCCGTAACTCTGACTCTTACAACTTCTCTTGAACCTGGTGCATCTACGGTTGGGTTTAGATGATTTCCCAACCGTAACTATGACAGAATTATTGCTCCTTTCCCCTTCTTAGCTCTTTTAACCTCAATTCCGTTGACCTTGGATGATTCACCTGAGTAAACAAATAAAATAGAAAAAAAGAGTAATAAAAGGATAATATGAAAGAAATATAACTAAAACAAGTATGGAATTGACACTCTAAACATGTAAATTAAGCACTTATCAAATTCCCTCACACTTAGCTTTTTCTAGTCCTCGAGCAAACTACTTAAAGTACAACAACTCCATGCCGTCGAGGATACGGTTACACTTAGCATGTGCAACAAGCCTTTAAACCCCTAGGTGTCCCTAGTGGACGAGTTATAGTCTCGTGAGGGCTTACAAGAGATATACCCACAAAACCTACTCCAACTTCAAAGAGTTCCAGCTTCCCAAGCATCCAAAGAGTTATGAGGACATTGAGTTTCTGCATACTAGTAATAAGAAATTAGAAATACCAAAGAACATATTCTCATTCTTAAATGTTGAGTGAGAAATAACCACACCATAATGAGAGAACGTGTGTTTGAGAGAGATCAATAAGCATTTCGCCTCGACTTCTGCCTCACTTAAAAGGATTTTATGATAATTGCACTCAATAAGACGACTTTTTTATGGGTCTCACGTGTGTGTAGGTAGGAATGAAGAGAGAATCCTACACACGTTGAATGGTGGGAAGAAAACCTTCTGAATTATTTCTAGAGACTCCACAAGATCGTGGGAAATAAAAGACTTTTTATGATGATCCCTAAGAAAGGAAATCAACCATTATTATTAAAAATGGATGATGAGAGTACTTACCACCTTCACATCTGATTGCAATGATGATAACACCACTCTCACAGCATCCAATAGAAACGTAGTCTTCAGCTCGTCTTCTTCATCTTCTTGGTCTTCGTCTTCGGTCTTCAACTATTGATGATAAACTCTTGAACTTCATAAAACTTTGACAATTTGTAACTCTTTATCTTCAATTTCCTTGTTGCTTGAAACTTCCTTATAGATTTTTCTTCCCCATGGCCTTATTGAACAAATAACAACCTAAATGAAAATCTTTTTGTATTTTCTCTTTTCTTTTTTTTCCTTTTCTCTTTTTTTTTTCTTTTCTTTTTTTTTTCTTTTTTTTATTTATTTTTAACAAAAAGATTGCAACTACAAAAATAATAACGAAATTAAAATAACATGGCCATGAAAGAAGTACTTTACCACTTTTATCTTCACAACTTGTATCATCTTCGTATCATAAACTTCAATAACTCTCATCGTTTGATTTTCTTTGATCTTGTAAATAAGTCTTCATACTTAGATATAAATTACGCTCCTTATGTGTAAGTCTTCATATGTATTTAAAAATTTGCTCATTGTATGTTGCTTTACTCGGATATGAAATTTGCTCTTCCTTGTATTGTTGCTTGTAAACCTCAAACGTCTTCAACTTTCCTTGTAGATTTTGATGTCGCTCCAATTGTTGATGATGATGGCGTTTCTATGGACCTGTTGTTGGTGAAAGAGATAATGGTGCTAACTGCAAATCAAACTACAAAAAGGTGGCTTTCATATTTAGACGACACCCTCATGATTGACAAAATTAGCACTCAAGAGATTAAAGAGTAGTTCTTCTATTGGTGGGAGGTTGGGTAGCTCACCATTCTACCCGAAATTAATGTACGGTGACATACACTCAAAAGAAATCTCTTTAGTAAGCTACAAAGATATATGGTCTGGTGCCTCAGTTGATTTGAAAATAGGTAGTCTCCACTAATGATTGATCAACAACTCTAATAATGCATTTCTCCCTGCTCCTAATTTGCATCACCGGCATGATAAAATCCATTATTTAACACTCTAACAAGCAAGAAATCCAACGTAGTTCCCTAACACTTCCAAGTTCAGTTATGTCGGCCAGAATTATCTATGTAAACATACCTGGAAGTATGCTAGTGACTCTAAAATCTCTACAATTTGGAGGTTTTTTATGCAAAAAATTTGAAAAATCGACTCAAAAAGGTTAAAAACTCTATATGCAAAATATCCAAACACTCCCCCACACCTAAACTTTACATTATCCTCAATGTAGTTGACTCGTCCTAAGTAAAATCAAGGTGGGAAATCCTAATATGATATGCAAAAGAATAAAACTAAAAAAAAAGGATAGAAAATACAAAACCTATGGGTTGCCTCCCATTCAGAGCTTAGTTTAAGGTCCTCAACCTGACCTTCTCGTTATCGGCCATACACCAACAATCTGAAAATATGGTAGTCCACCCAGACAACAATCTGCAGTTCTAATAACAGCTTCATGAAAACATTAGCACAAGATATAAATATTGAAGATATTACTTTATTGAAGTTTCCCCCACACTTAGTTCTTTCTACACTCGAAAGTGGATAGAGAACATAAAATTCGGGGACTTCAAAAGGTTCCTCAGCTTGGTAAACCTGCACATTGCTATAATCAAACACATCAAGTGGTGGATACTTAGAAGAAAAATAATACATTAAAACTTTAGAAGCAAATAACTCCAATCCTAAGTGAGGTATTTTCCTAAAATTTGGGTTAACAACACTTTGAGAAGCTAGTTCAATTGGATGGAAAGGATCAATAGATGTAGAATTATGTAAAGGATTAGACAAACCTTGTTCGCGATCCTCATCTTTAATTAACTTTATTGAATTATTTACCTCAAATATATCGTGATCCTCTATAGAACTCTTAAGTTCTGCTTCAATTAAAATCTCAGCATCATTATATTCCTTGATAAGATCAACTGGGTCTTCCACAACTTCAATCAATTTGGTTTATTTCTCAATCTCAATCTCTTCAACAATCTCATCATCACAATCGGAATCCTCTTAAAAATCGTCAATAGAGAAACGACGTTCGAATTCCATATCTGTGGCCTGGTTAATTTCATCAAGAATATTTTGTGATGCACCGGCTTCCTCCAGTTGGTTGTATCGCGCATATAGTTTTCTGACGTTAACATGCTTTCCACCGTTATGCACAATCTCCTCTTTTGGAAAGAGTGAAAGAAAAACACGATGAAGAGGAGTAGGTTCTGATTCAGTATCATAACTTTTTAGTTCCAAACTCTCTGTCATCTGCACATTACTAGAAAAAAATTGATCAGAAGCATAACTATCCTCTCGTCCCTTTGATTTCTCACTTACATACCCGTCATAAGGTTGTTGATATGTATGAGAGTATCCATAAGGCTCTGTAGGGTATGGTTGGTAGTTGTTATATGAATGAGATCGAAAACCATATTTCTTACCACTGTAATATGATGATTGTTCTTGTGCTCCGTACATGTTATTTCCGTAAGGAAACGTGACGACTCACAAGAAATAGAAAATCAAAACAAAAAATAAAAACAAGCTAAAACCAATAACAAATCAATTGGCAACTGCTCCCCGGCAGCGGCGCCAAAATTTGATGCGTGCCATAACCACAACAAATTAATTAAGATATTTTCCATTAATTAACTGGTAAGATAGCGGTAGTAAGAGATCGTTCCCACAGAGAGCTGTGTAACTGATATGTTATTTAGATAGCAAAACAAAATAAAATAAAAGGGGGGTTGGTTTTAAGATGGATAAAAAGACAAAAATAAAGAAAAGAGATGATCAAAGAATCCTTCGCCGTTACCAAGCGATAAATGGATTAGAATACTTATCTATCTTTCGTTAGAACCATTCATCACCAACCGTAGGAAAAAAGATAGATCAGTGTTATCCCCAAAACTCCTTCTATCACTGGATACGGAAGTTCTCGACTACCAGATTCTATTCAACGAACCACCAAGTAGTAGATCACTCAAGGTGTAATCCAACCGAACGTTTTAAGCTTAGTGAATTTAGGTTGATCCCACTAGTTGAACTAGTAGATCAAGGTCCACTTTCTGATGTTATCTTCACTCGCAATAGTTCCATAGAATCCCTCTGCAAGGTCTCGCGATGTCTGCTTGTGTAGAAAGTCAATCGACGATTACTTATCTCATAACTTCCACTAGCAATAGAACAATCAATAGACTAATCTAGTAGGCTGCCCAAATCAATCTAAAGAATCATTCATAAACCCTAAATATAGTAAAGACAAACGATGATGATAAAAACTCCAAACAAACTTGTATAATAATAAATCTTCATGCTAGCACATTGAATTCATCCTTAATCAACAAAGGTTTAGCTACACATGATTACAAAAGAATGGGTTCCCCCTAAAGGGGTAAACCCTAGGTTTTGATGTAGAAGATATAATATGAGATGTAGAATTGTGTCTCCCAAGGTGTGGTATATGTCTTAAT